>NC_141154.1:128866608-129223511 GCF_053477565.2 Lygodium microphyllum
AAATTAGAATTTTTATATAAATAAATGAAGAAAAATAGTAAAAAAACAGAAAAAATTAGTTTTTACGCTAGAAAATTAAGAAAAATGTACATTATGTCCGTGAATGTATGGCATGGTTGTAGCATGAGGGATAAGCCTCAGTTCATAGCAGTGTCTTCATGTTAAAGTCTATTTTTACCACTTTTTACAAGAAAAACACATGAAAAAACTGCTCTCTTTACAGCTATCATTGAAGCATAACCTAAATGGTGGGGAAAAAGAGGGTTTTTGATGTTGATTAGTTGATGTGATAACGTGTGAAATTCTGATCTATTTGTTTGTGCATACCATATAAGATGTTTATAAATTAAGTTTAAAAGGGGTCGAGTAGCACGAGGATGTTCGGTGCGCTGACCCTTAGCAACACGAAGCATGACTTATAGGTTGAAATCATTAAAAAAATTTATTGTTACACTTCACAATGCTGATTTATGGAATATAAATTATTTGAGCACTATGGCATTCATAGTTGCATTATGCATATCACATGGTAATTCTTGGATGCATTACAATTGGTTTCTTATACATGTGACCCACGATGAGTTGTGAGATACCTAAGTTGTAGGTTTAGGGATTCGGGTTCCTTGGGAAACTGTTAAGTGAGGAAATATATTATCTCATGGAATGTTCTAAAATAAGAGTAGAGTTTGGTGACACCTGTATTATTTGTGTTAGTAGTGCATCTAGGGGCTAATCCCCAAGGTGTAGGAGAGCTATAATGGGGCTATGACATTCAGTCGAAGGGGTGCCTCCTTCTGTTTGTGATTATGAGGTATTTAATACTGATCTATGTGTAGGGACTTGTAGAGACGAATACTAGCTCAACCACCAAGACCCACGGACATCTTATTGTTCAAGCGTTTCAAGCGACACTAATGGCTACCTCTCACATAGTCGACGCGCTATCCCTCTCTATGAGTGCAGTGAACTTACCTTGATGCCAGATTGAGTTGCTTTCTCTCTCAAGCACTCCGATAGCTCCATGATTTGTGATGCAAGCTCAAGCATCCTCAAACCTCTTCCTCCAAGCTCCATCCTCCATAGCCATGTGCAAGAGAAGAGAAGAGAAGAGAAGAAGGAGAGAGGAGAAGGTGGAGAGCTTCACCTCCAAGATCCCTTACTCTCATAAGCTCACTCCCTCACTCCCTCACACTTCCTCCCTCAAGTACTCACAAGCAAACAAGAGAAGAGAAGGAGAGAAGAAGAAGAGTCCACTTTTCCACACACCAAAGAATAAGCTCTCATTTACTTTTGAACTTTATATACAAAAGCCCTAAATCCCATTTGAACACCATATTGGGGAATATGATCCCTCAAGCACTCACAAGCAAACAAGAGAAGAGAAGGAGAGAAGAAGAAGAGTCCACTTTTCCACACACCAAAGAATAAGCTCTCATTCACTTTTGAACTTTATATACAAAAGCCCTAAATCCCATTTGAATACCATATTGGGGAATATGAAAATTTCCCATAAGTTTGGGACACGTGGTCAAATCTTTGGATTTGTCATAACTTGAATACTATAACTCCAAATTGAGCAATCTATAGCTCAATAGATTCCATTTTTCAAGCGCTTTCCAATGATAAGTCACATCATATGGTTTTGAGAAACTTATGGGCATGTGATGCGGATGCCACCCTTTGAGTATTCAAAAAATGGGAATTGGAAGATTCCCAAACTCACCAAGATTGTGTTTTTGGGTGATCATACCCTTTTTACATGGCCGGTCATCCCCTTTTTACATGGCCGCCTAAGCCCTTTTTTCCATTGTCCTTCTATCTTCCTAGCTTCCTTCCTACTGTTTATCTTGTTGAGATGACAAGCTCAACACATGTGGACATTGATGATGGACCGCCTGGTTAGATGGTTCCACACGTCTACACTTAGCATGTTGGTGTTCATCATGACTCACACATGGCCACTAACTCATTACTTATTATATTTAGGTTGTTACACCTATTTATAGCTGGCATAGTTATAGCGCCAGTCGACTAGTGTAGTCGGTTATGCATTGTTTGACTTAGTAGGCCACTTTCCTTTATGTTGTATCTTATCTATACTTTGTGTACATTGTAAAGTATGTGGAAGAAGAAGAAGAAACCAGCAAGAAAACGTTTTGGCTTCCATCTCTCTTCTTGTCTCTTGAGTGAGCTTCTCCTTGTGCATTCTGTGTGTGATCAGCGTAGCATCTTGAGCAAGTCCCCCCACCATGCAATTCTTGACATGGTATCAGAGCCGCACCACTGAGAGAGGCTGATTTCGAAGGCTGAAGCAAAGGAGAAGAAGCAAGGTTTGAGCAAGCAAGCCACGGGTAAGAAGCTCTCCCATCCTTCCACTCTTTCTCTTGGATAGTACCTGTGGAGGCATCGGAAGCAGGGCAGAGCAAAAATCTCAGATTGCAGTGAGATTTGGTGTGCGCGAAGAGCGCTGTATATTCTACAGATAAACCTATAGGGCTTTTTCGCAGTTATTTTTGGCATCTGAGGCCGTTTCAAGGCCAGTTTTAGAGCCGCAAGGTTGCGGACAATAGTTTCAGGGTACGTTGTGACTTTGACTATATTGACCGAAAGTGGGTGCAGAGGTTATAGATTTTAGATCTGTAAGTTCAAAGGTGTTTACTAGTGAGTAAACACAAGGTTTATCTGCAAACAGGTTGCAGATTGCATGTATTGTTGAGCAGATAGTGAAAAAGGCTATCTGGTGTATTGCTGTGCACTACAGGTCGAAGGTTGCAGAAGATTTGCTTGCTGTTGGTATTAGTTTTGTGATAATGGTAGAGAACAGTGGAAGCCCCATCATTGAGAAGCTTGATAAGAACAACTACCCTTCATGGAAGTTCCGTGTCACGAACTTCCTTATTGGAAAAGGCCTCTACGAGTTTGTTTTAGGTGAAGAAAAGGAGCCGGAGGTGAGTGATCCTCCAACTGCAGAAGAGACAAAGGCATGGAAAGAATGGAATACAAAAGATAAAAAGGTCATGTATTGGTTGTCTGCAGTAATTGACAATAATATGTTGGGACATATTAGAAATGTAGAGAATTCATATGTAGCTTGGACCCTACTTGAAAGTATGTTTTCTGTAAATACAAAGGCACGAAAGATTCAACTCAAGCAAGAGTTGAATACATTGAAGAAAGGGAAGATGTCTATCAATGAATATGCACTGAAGGTAAGAGGCATTGCAAATGCCTTGGCAGTGATTGATGCAATGCTCGATGATGATGATTTGGTGTCGTCTACCTTGGGTGGACTTAACAATGAAAAGGCTTGGAAGTCTTTTGTAACTTCCATATATGTCAGAAAGCCATTTCCAAATTTCGATGAGTTGGTCTCTCTTATGATCATTGAAGAGATCAACATGCAAAGTGAGACATCTGAAAGAAGTGGTGAACAGGTCTAAGCTTTCTACTCTAGTTCAGGAAGGGGACGTGGCAAGTTCTCTTCAAGAGGCCGTGGTACAGGACGTGGTAGTGACAACAAGCAAAACAGATTGAATCAGCAATTTGGTGATATGCAGGTTTCAGGAGGTCGTGGTAACTTTAGAGGCAGGGAGAGCTTTAGAGGAAGAGGTGGATGGCAGAACAGAGGTTCTAACAGCTCTGGTATTGTGTCTCACTACTGTGGCAAAGCAGGTCATATTGCAGCCCAATGATATGCTAAGAAAGATGATATTCGCAGTGGTAAGTTGCAGCAAGGAAACTATGCATTGTCTTCACGACAGAATGAAGACAAAAATGAACGTTTGTTTGTTATGCAGCATATGCTGAATGCTGTTACAGGAAAGGGAACACATGAAGATATTTGGTATGTTGATTCAGGTGCATCCAATCATATGACCAGCCATGCAAAATGGTTTGGAGAGATGTAGGATTTGCAAAATGCAGGTTAGTGATGATTCATGCCACCCAATTTCACACATTAGAAAAGTTTCCTTGTCCTTGCATGATGGTAAGACAAAGAGTCTTTCAGATGTATTACATGTGCCATCTATTACAAAGAACTTGGTGTCAGTCGGTCAAATGGTAGAGCAAGGGCTGCAAGTCAGATTTAATGCAAAGGGCTGCTTTGTAGAAGACTTCAATGACAAGTGCAGGTTGGTAGCAAAGGGAAGTAGAGTTGGACGTATGTTTACTCTGGATGTTGGAATTCCTACTATGAATGCTGCTATGTATGCCAAAGAAAAAGGTGTTGTTGCAGACATTGAAATTCGGCACAAACGCATTGGACATGCAAATGTACAGAGGCTGAAATTAATGCAATCCAAAGGGTTGGTTACAAGTTTGCCTACATTTAGAGTTGCAGAATTTCATAAGGTATGTGAAGCATGTCAGTTTGGTAAGCAGGCAAGACAACCCTTTTCACATGATAGAGATGTAAGCAGAAATATCCTTGATGTTGTGCATACAGACATTTGGGGGCCTACACAAAATGTATCTCTTGGAGGCAGTTCATACTTTGTCACATTTATTGATGATTGTTCTGGAAAGCTGTGGGTATATTTTATGAAGGAAAAGAGTGAAGCATTTGAGCACTTTAGAACTTTCAAGGCTACAGTTAAAAGAGAAACATGCTTGAAAGTAAAGTGCTTGAGGTCAGATGGAGGGGGAGAGTACCTCTCAAATGAGTTCAGTGATTTTCTGAGGTTTCATGGGATAAAGAGACAATTCACATGCAGGTATACTCCACATCAAAATGGGGTTGCAGAAAACATGCATATTGTAGAAGTTGCATGCGCCTTGATGGCTGAAAAGAATATGCCTAAGCATTTCTGGTATGAGGCTATTCATACTGCTGTTTATATTATGAACAGAACCCCCACAGCTACAGTTCATGGTATGACTCCTGAAGAATGCTTTACTGGCAAGAAGCCTGATGTATCACACTTGAAAGTGTTTGGCTGCATTGTGTATGTCCAAAGGCTAAAAAGTGTGTCTTTATTGGATACTCTTTAGAGCAAAAAGGGTATCGCTGTTATAACCCTGTCACATGTAAGTTCAGAGTGAGCAGGGATGTAATCTTTGATGAAATGAGTAGTTGGTATGCACCTAGTGGTGATGCATTGGATGATAATGATGATCATGACACTCATGTGCAGGCTGAAAAGCAAGAATCACAGACTCTTAGTGGACCAGAGACATCATCTGGCAGTCCTTGGTCTGGGAGATTAAGGAGTACCTCTACATCTTCAGGTGCATCTAATAGCACTACAGGTAAAGACAAAGGAAAGAATAAAGTGTCAGAAGGCATTGGTACATTTCTTGATGGAGATTCTAGTAGCTCAGAGAGCTTGGATGATGAGCTTGGCATTCCTTCAGTGAGGACTCCAGGTGTGCAGAGAGCATGCGTTAATGCAAAGACTCCATTGAGTGATTCAGTGGTACGTAGGTCTAGTAGGGTGAGATACCCTATTAAAAGATTTGGTTTTGAAGGTTATGCAGCTCACCATTACGCTTATATGGTGAAACTAGTTGAGGATGTTGAGTCCACATGTTTTGAGGAGGCTGTTGGTCATGCTCATTGGGATGCAGCAATGGATGAGGAGATGGCTGCATTAGAGGCCAATAAGACTTGGGATCTAGTATCATTGCAGAAGGGCAAGAAAGCTATTGGATGTAAGTGAGTTTATAAGATTAAGCACAATGTAGATGGTTCTATTAACAGGTACAAAGCTAGGCTGGTTGCAAAAGGCTATGCCCAGACATATGGCATAGATTATGATGAAACCTTCAGTCCAGTTGCTAGGATGGCAACTGTCATATGTGTGATTGCTTTGGTAGCAGCCAAAGGTTGGAGATTGCAGCAAATGGATGTGAAGAATGCCTTCTTGCATGGTGATTTGCAGGAAGAAGTCTATATGGATCAGCCAGCAGGTTATGAGGATTTAAAGCATCCCATGTATGTGTGCAGGTTGAAGAAGGCACTCTATGGGCTCAAGCAAGCACCTAGAGCATGGTTTGACAAGATCAGAGAGTATCTTGTCAATAATGGCTTTTATGTTTTTTATGCTAATCACTTGCTTTATGTGAGAAAGGGAGATGTAGGTTTGGTCATCATAGTCATCTATGTGGATGACTTGATTATTACAGGTGATAGTGATAGTGGGATTGCTAAAGTCAAGGAATTTTTGAAGAAGAAGTTTGAGATGAAGGATTTAGGTGAGCTAAGGTTCTTCCTTGGCATTGAGGTGATCAGATGTGATGATGGTATATGGCTGTCCCAAAGACAGTATGGCTTGGATATGTTGTCTAAGTATGGTATGACAGCATGCAAACCACTTTCAGTTCCGTTGGAGCAGAATATAAAGTTGAGTGCTGATGTAGGGGATGAGATAGAAGACCCTACTATGTTCAGGAGGATAGTGGGGAGTTTGATCTACATGACCATTACAAGGCCAGACTTGAGCTATGCTGTTGGTCTTGTGAGTCAGTTTATGCAAGTACCTAGAAAGCCACATTTGGATGCAGTCAAATGCATATTGAGATATGTGAAGTCCACATTACATTATGGACTTTTCTATGAGGCAGGTACAGATGTACAGGTGTTTGGATACACAGATGCAGATTGGGCTGGTAGTATGTCTGATAGAAGATCTACCTGCGGATACATGTTCTCTCTTGGTAGTGCAGCAGTTGCTTGGAGCAGCAAAAAGCAATCTACAGTTGCTTTGTCAAGTACAGAGGTTGAGTATAGAGGTGCTACTGTTGTAGCATGTGAGGTAGTATGGCTACAAGAGTTATTGGCTGATTTGGATGTGCAGGTGGAAGGTCCAATTGTCATTTATTGTGACAACATGAGCAGTATACAGTTGGCTAGGAACCCTGTGTTCCATGCTAGGACAAAGCATATTGAGATACACTACCACTTTGTGAGAGAGAAGGTACTAGCAGGTGAGATTGACTTGGTGTATATCGGCACACAAGATCAGATAGCTGATATCTTTACGAAGGCATTGGGTATAGAGAAGCTTCAAAAGTTTCGAAGCTTACTTGGAGTTGCAGAGATGCAGTTGAGCTTGAGGGGGAGTGTTGAGATGACAAGCTCAACACATGTGGACATTGATGATGGACCGCTTGGTTAAATGGGTCCACACATCTACACTTAGCACGTCGGTGTTCATTATGACTCACACATGGCCACTGACTCATTACTTATTATATTCAAGTTGTTACACCTATTTACAGCAGCTGGCATAGTTATAGTGCCAGTCGACCAGTGTAGTCGATTATGCATTATTTGACTTAGTAGGCCACTTTCCTTTATGTTGTATCTTATCTATACTTTGTGTACATTGTAAAGTGTGTGGAAGAAGAATAAGAAACCAACAAGAAAACGTTTTGGCCTCCATCTCTCTTCTTGTCTCTTGAGTGAGCTTCTCCTTGTGCATTCTGTGTGTGATCGGTGCAGCATCTTGAGCAAGTCCCCCCACCACGCGATTCTTGGCATATCTACCTTTACAATTTGCATGGGTGGAAGCATGACACTCTTAAAAAAAATCATGATGCGCCTTGCGCTCTTTTACAAAAGTATTGAATTGCACTTTTACTTGTGCGCCTTTCTTCTTGATTTAGGACGTTTTTGTACTTCTTCAGTTTCCATAATTTTCTTGGTGTACCTTCGCCTTCCATTTTCCTTGGCCTTGTCCTCTGCTTTAGAGTTTCCCGATGTTCCAGCTTGTTTTTTTGAGGGTTAACATTACCCCCTCCTAGACAAGTGCCAGTCCCATGGCACTTGGCTAGTGGTGAGAGGGACGATGGTGCTGGGTGGCCAGGGGTTTCTTGAGGTTGTGGACATATCATGTTGAGGGTGTGTTGGAGGGATTTTCAGAACTGAAAGGCTCTTGAGTTTGAAATGAGCCTTGGTATTGGAGGGATTTATGGACTTGTTAGAGGGATTAATGGAATTGAAAGCCCCTCCCTAGTGTTGGACGGATAGTGAGGTGTGGGTCTATCTTTGAAATTCCAAATGGTGTTAGATGGATCCATGCTTAGAGGGTGGTGTGTGGATCCTTCTTTGAAAGTTAGATGGTGTTAGACAGATCCATCATTTAACCCTCCGTGGGTGACTGAGTTCACCTATGTGTTCCAAATTATTTTCTTCATTCACTTTCTAATCGTGGCTGTCATGTTCGCCCCTCGCTTGGTAGTGCTTTGCCTGATGGCACAGGGTGTAGGATGGAGAGTGCATGCTTAGATGATGGGGTCTCTAAAGTTGGTGGTGGGGCTTTTGCTTGTACCTGGAAAGAAAAGAAGATGTTCTACATGGGAATGTGTCTGCCTTATCGTGATGTGCGTGGTGCTCGTGCTTGTGGGACTGGGAGTTGGGCAAGCCCTTGGTGTGTCCCACACTTGAGAACCCAGTTCGTGCATATGGGAGGTGCGATGCTTGTAGTTTAAGGTGACAGGTCTAATCATAGGCGAGTGTTGCA
The DNA here is from genome assembly GCF_053477565.2 of Lygodium microphyllum. Taxonomy (NCBI): domain Eukaryota; kingdom Viridiplantae; phylum Streptophyta; class Polypodiopsida; order Schizaeales; family Lygodiaceae; genus Lygodium; species Lygodium microphyllum. The sequence goes on from NC_141154.1 coordinate 128,875,074, forward strand.
TCTCTAGGTGTGTCTTGAATGTTCCCTAAGCATGAAGTAGGGGTTTAAAATGAGGCTAGGGGGTTAGGGACTGAGCCGACCGACTGGGGCCACCAAGCGCACCTAACTTGAGAACCCCTAGGTGCAGTGACGGTGATCGATGTGCAGCTTGCATTTTTTGTTTTTTGCTTTTTGTTTTTGTTTTTGTTTTGAATAGCCAGTTTCTTGAATTTGGAGAAGTAGTACAAGATGATAGATTCATTTTCTGGGTTCATGGGCATGGGATGGGGAAGTTGGGGGCTTTAATGATTTGTTAAGGAAGTGCATGCTTAGCATATACCCTTTTTGGCCTATTCTAATGTGGAGAGGTGTGGTGGACAAGAATGGATGGCTACATTTGGTAAATTGGCTGTTGTTCATGCCCTTAAGAAGGGCCATGCAAAAGGATGGGAGTAAAGCAACGCGCAGCATTAGCCAACGAGTCATAGCGCACCCATCTATTCCCGCATTAATGTCAAAAAAGAGCGGCAAAAGATGGTACTTTGCCAGTGTAGGGGGTTTCTTGAGGAGAGTCCTAAGTAATCTAATATAGTTACATATTATTACAAAGGCGAGGTCTGGGCAAGAGGAGAATTCCATTAGGAAATGGGCCATGGAGTCCCATAGATCTTGTTCTGAGAAGGCAAATGCCTCCTCTAGTTTTGTGGCATTGACATTGTAGATCCTTGAGAAGTCATATCGGCCATGGATGTCAGGGTCAAAATCTACTCCCACCCGTTGAGGGTATGGTAGATAGGTTGGGTCGTTCCATTTGAAGGTTAGGAAGCCACAAAAAGACATCCACGCATCCATGTTGTCATTCCAGAATCTTCTCCTCCACTTAGGTTGGGATTCGTAGCCTTTTACCATGTGGAGTACCTTCTCAACCTTGTTTTCCCAATAATGTGGGGACTCTGTCACCCAAGCTATTGGATTTTTATCTCTTTCAGTGAGCCATCTTTCATTAAGCCTTTTTCCCATGGTGGTTACTTCCGTTATTGCTTCGGTGGATAGTACTTTGCTCAAACCTGTTGGATATTAGAAGGTGAAGTCGAAGGGTTGGCGACGATTTTCCCATTTCTCCCACACCGACAGCTCTGTATTCCAATTCATGGGTAGTTAGTCCATTTCTAGCGAGATGGGCAGTTGGGGAACTGCAAGTGGTTGTGCTTGAGCTCTTTTCTGTGCTTAATCTAATATTCTGACCCTTTTCTTTTTTGCTTTTGCCTTCCTTTCCACTGTGGCATCTTGTTCTTGAGGGGGCTCTGGTTGTGGTGAGGGGGTGGTGGGATCCACTCCTTATCTTGTTGCTTTCCTTTATGGTTTGACCCTACCCCTGCCTCCTAGGGTTGTTGTTCTTGAAGTTCCAGGGCGTCAATCTCCTCTGGTGCCAAGCCTGCTCCTAATCGTTTCCCTTGCTGATCTTGCCTGATCGGGTCGAGGCTTGCATCTTGGACCTGGGAGCACAATCCTCTTTCGATCGCCTTTTGGGCTATTTCTAGTTTCCTTTTAAGCACATCAATTTCCTCCTCCTCTTCAGAGAGTGTTACATCTAAGATTGTGATGAGGAAGGCATGCTGTTGGATTTCGAGGCTAGCTTGAGTGGTGCTTACCTTGCCTTCTGCTAATATTTGGCCTCCCTCTGCAAGGGCCAAGCGGCTCGCTAGATCCTTCACTTGCTTCCCATTCCCTTGCCTTCTTTTTCATTTATTCCAGGCCCTCACTTTTCCTTTGTGACAGTGCCACTATCACCGGCTCCTACCTTTTCCATTTTTGTACAAGGTCCTCTTTTTCTTTTGTTAGACACCCGATCTTCTCCTCAAGTGTTGCTCATTCTTCCCTTTGTCGTTGCATTCCACATTCTACTTCTTGTCTCTCTTTTTTCCATTCTTCCTACTCTTGTGCTCTCTCTACTTCCAGCGCAGTGAGCTCTTTCATGCCCTCTTGAAGTTTTCTCACTTGTGCTTCGAGCTCTGCCTACTATAGAATCAAGAGCTTGTATTCCCTTTACATTGCAACCAGCTCCTAGTTCTCTTTAGTATTTTTTGCCATTATTCTTTGTTGCTTTCCTTGGCCCTTAGCTCTGCTTTCAGCGCACATGGATTTCTTTGTGTTGCAAGGCCACTTGGTGGGTCTTTTCTAGTTGGGAGGCATTTTCCATTTCCCTTTCCATTTCCAGCATCACCCATTGCCGCTCTCTTCTCCTCCTTTGCACTTTCCAACAGAGCATAGAGCTCCATGATATGCTCGTCCTGGTCTATGGCCTGCGGCCCTGTGGTGATAGAATCTACCTTTGGTTGCTTGGGTCCCTGTTGAGATTCGATGTCTACAATAGAGCAGATCTTTTCACTCCTGCAGTTGGGGTTCCCACACTGGAGGTGGGCATTGGGATATGTGCCTTATTGACTAAGAATTGCAACTATGCCATGAGGTTGCTAGCATCCATTGTGGTTGGGGTGCCTGGTATTGCTATGATGGTTGGGGTAGTGGGAAACACGAGGGATTCACTGGTAGTAATAAGGAGACGTCAGCTGCATGCAAGAAATATATGAAAATATTCCTTATCTACCCCCTATTTATGGGACCTTACCTTATAAAATGTACCTTCCTTCCCTTAAATAACCCCCCTCCCTTACACTCACGTTGTACCATACAGTAAACCTTAGTGGATCCATCCCCCCATCATGGCATAGACATCTCTTTTGTGACTCTTCTCCACTTTTGGTTCCAATCCTAGTGCCTTTTCCACTAAGGTCTTGCTGAGTGGGACCTGCATCTGCTTGGTTCCTTCCCTGCTTGCTAGGGACACTGTCCCACTCTCCTTGTTAGGGTCATACATTCTCAGGAATTCCACACCCCTAGTGTGGTTAGGGAACTTTTCGATATATGTGGCGAGGTTGCACTGATACACAATCCTCCTAATAGCTTCTTTGGTGGTCACCGTCCCTTCGATGTTGTGGATGCTCCTAACCTTAAGTTGGTTGCACACCCAATTTTCAAGGGATAGGCCATACTTTGCTCTTTCCTCTTCCGTGAAAGGTAGGCGATGGGCTCGGTCTTGCTACGAGATCCTCATCTCTTGTCATAAGCCATGGTTTTCCATTAGTGCTTTTCCACCTAGCTTTACTGAAAGAAAAGACTTCATGCTTGGCAGATAAGCCTATTTTTAGTACATGATTAGAATTTTTCCTTCAATAGTTTCAGTCCATTGATTTCAAGTTTTATTGTCAATTCCTTAGTCACAAGTTGCTTTGTCCTACCATTTAGGTTCCTCATGTTCTGCATGTGTTATTTTCCTTTATGGTTCTTGTTATGTGTTTCGTTTGTTTCGCCATGCTCCCCCCTCTCTAAATTGAGAAGAATCCTTCCTAGGATTAAAGGGTTGGAGGATGATGGCCGTTCGGCACATAATGTGAGAGATTTACCTTCACATGAGCCAAGGCATAGAAATTTGGATTATACTCAAGATTGGCATAGCTATCCATGTCGAAAGGGTGAATGCCTATGTGCGTAATATAAGTGAGAACGTGAAGCAATAAGTCACCGGAGTCCATTCGACTAATGACATGCAACTCCTCATCAGTGATGATGCAATCTAAATACGGATGTCCCTCAATGTGTTCTTCTAAGGGTCGGTTACGAATAGAAGTCAATACCCTATAGGAAGAAGTTGGAGTGACATAGGTTGGGGTCATTGGTCATTATTTGGTATCTCACTTGCTCCCATTTCAATCGTAGAGTGTACCATTTCTGCAAGAAGGAGAATAAGCTGTTCCGACTCCGCAATTTCTTGATTTGTGGCCGGGGTTGTAGTCTTGTTATATGAAGCAATGAGACGTTGCTTGATGGATTGTTCATGGGATATCTCAGTTGCAATTAATTCTTGAGCTACTTCAGAATCCTTGATAAATACATATGATGAATCTTCCTAAGAGCAAGGGAGTGTTTGTATTTATGTTGTTATAGGTTCATCCAAGGTCATGAAAGTAGCGTCCAAGCATCAGAGGCAAGCAACCACGTTGTCCCTCGTATTTTTAGCTAAGTCTGGAGGTCAAGGTTAAGATTGATTGTCAGTCTCATAAGAGGGTTGAAGGACGGTGGGGGTTGAGGCTTAATAGGACTAGAGAGTTCAACAGCAGCCAATAGTCGCAGTTTGGGTTGTTCTGTAGGTTGGACCTTGGCCTCACATTCGATGGGTTTAGTGGGAGTTGCGATTGTCATGGCACTAGATGCGTTCGAGATGTGAGAGGTATCATTAGTTCTAGAGCTGGGCATTTTGCTAGTAGCGGGCTACGATTTTGGGCGATAGATTGGTTCAATCCCTGCTGAGCTAGACTTTGGAGGTTTTACAAACTTAGTAGCCTGATTCTCTTGTGCTGTGAGTGTCTCGGGAATGATGTTTCATGTGGTCAAGTTTGAGGGTGGCATTTGAGTAGGGCCTTTGGTTGTTTTGGCTTTAGGTAACCAAATCCAAGTGTTACCCGCATAGTAGCCTTGCGCTTGCAATAAGGTCTTGGAGACCCATCGTGGCTTGACCGTGCGTCGATGTTTATGGCAAAGCCTTGGCTTCCTAGGTTTTGGGTGTGGGTGATTAGCCTTGCGAGGCCGTGGGTTTCTATTTCTAGGTGGCCCTCCTTATTTAGGTATTCATTTGAATCGTAGTTCATGGGATTCAGTGTGGGTTCTAGGGGGTTTTTGGCCTCGGGGCTGGGTGGGTTGTGGCAAGTCGTCATGACCCCCCTCCTTAGCCTTGGAGGTGGGTTTCTCTGTTGGTGGCTTTGTGGACTTGGAAAGAGTCACACCGCCCTTGCTGAAAGCTATGACTATGCGGATGTTACCCATGGCGAGGTGGATGTGTTGCAAGTCGTAGTCAACATTGCAAAAAGCTTGCTTCTTGAAAGTTTGTCCTACTAGTGATTTTGTGCCTGCATTCTCAGTGTTGGAAAACACATAGAAAATTATTGGCATGCTCTCAGACTCAATAAAAATTGCAACCTTGCTCTTTCCCAGAAGTTTGTAGGGTTAGCCTCCATAGGGGGTGAGACTAGCATTAGTGGGTTGCAACTGCAGTTTGCCAATTTGGATCCAATGGTCATGAGTCAAGATATTAAAATTAGCTCCCTCATCGATCAATGCATTGATAGTGGCTACTCGTATGTCGACAGGTAACATTGGCATAGGGGGCTCATGCAATGGGTGTGTGGGGGAAAACTACTTCTTTATGCGTCTGCCATTGAAGAAGCCTATTCCCTCGCCCTCTAGGGTTTCAAGTTCTGTGTTTCCAATTTGGCTAATGTTTTGAACCTTTAAAGGTCCTAGCCCCCAAAATTTCAGTTTTTGCTTATGCCCTTTGATTGAGTACAGTAGTACTAAGTCACCCTGTTCGAAGTTGCGCTGCTTGACATGCTTGTCGAACTAGCTTTGCATATTTCCTTCTCGCATATGAGCGCATGGGTGGCTAGAAGCTGGGTTTTTGTTAAGTGTTCGAGTTCAATCAAGTGTCTTATCCATGCCCCCTTCCCATCCCATCTTTCTTGAAGGGTGATCTTGAGTCTTGGTACAAAGAATTCCAAGGGAAGGATTTTCTCTGTACCATATGTCAATCTGAAGGGGGTTTGTCCTACCACCGTTTTGGTAGTTGTGCGGTAGGCCCACAAGGTCACCATCAATTTGTTATCCCAATCACTGTGTGACATGGAGACGACCTTGGTCAGGACGTTCACTAGGATTTTATTTGTTGATTTAGCTTGACCATTTGCTTGTGGGTAATATGGTGAAAATTTCCGATGGATGATTAGGAAAGAGGACAAGAGGTGAGCTATCACTTTGTTGATGAAGTGGGTGCCTTGGTCGCTCGATGGGGCAGTCGAATCATGAGATCACTTGCTCCCATAGGAACTCCGTGGGACTAATGGGGCCAATGAATTCAATTCCCCATTTCTCGAAAGGTTGTCATGCGATAATTGGAGTTAGCTCCATGTGATCTTTATAGATAGGTACTTTAGTTTGTTGGCACTCATCACAATGCTTCACGAATTGCATCGCATCTCAGCAGAGGGTAGGCCACCACAGTTGGGACTGCAACACTTTGCGAGGTGTCATGTCTCCGTTGAAATATCATCTTACAACTCTACCATGTGCCTCTGTCAATACGCCATGCATCTCATGCTCACGCACACATTTGCATAGTAACCCGTCTTATCCCAGCTTGCAAAGTTGGCCAACTATCAATTGATAGCGTTGGATTTTCAGGGTAAGCTGCCTAAGCCGGGGCATTTTCTATTGGTCATTCTAGTAGTCTGTGTTCAAGCACTTGGACTATGTCATCTGCCAAATAAGGCATCATGCCAGCTCTATAAATATTTTTCGTTGGACAAGCGGAATAGATGCGCGTTTGGCAGTTCATCCACAATGCCTTGTCCAGTCGGTTCTCCTGTGGGGATGCGAGATAGATGATCAGCCATGTAATGTTGTTTCCCCTTATGCACCATCACGGAGAAATCAAACTCCAAAAGTAGAAGAAGCCATCTAGCAATGCGTCCTATAGTGCACGGTTTGTTAAGCAAGTACATCAAGGCTCTATGGTCAACAAAGAAAGTAAAAGGTGTAGCTAGAAGGTAATGCCAAAATTTCTTTACGACAAACACCATGGCCAAGCCCTCTCAATCTGTTGTTGAATAATTTATTTTGGTCTTAGTGAGCTGGTTGCTAGCAAGCTCATTGGGTAATCTAGGTTGTGTTCACCAGGTTGGCACAACAATGTTGCTATGATGAACTTCAAAGAATTGATATGCACATGAAACGTGAGTGTCCAATCTGGGGCTTGTAGAATCGGTGCTATGGTCAGATCCTTTTTCAATTCCTCATACGAGCATTGGCATTTCTTGGTCCATTCGAATATGATCAATAGCTTGTATAGAGGTCTAGCAATTAATGCATAGTTTAATACGAACCGCCCATAATACCCTGTATGTCCTAAGAAGCACCGAACACCCTTGAAATCAGTTGAGGGTGAAAGATCGAAAATGGCTTTGATCTTTGAAAAATTTGTGGCAATGCCATTTTTCAACACCATGTGTCCTAGGATACATCCATATTTCACCTAAAACTTGCACTTCAAGGGATTCAATGAGAGATAGTATAGTCGACACCTTTCCAAAACCGCTCGGAGTCTATCCAGGTGTTCTCGCCAAATGGAATGAACACACAAGTCGTCCACGAAGACTTCTAACACCTTCCTTAGTATATCTTTGAATATTGTACACATCAGTTGTTGGAAAGTGGCTGGCGCATTAGTCAATCCAAAAGGCATGACTATGTATGCAAAGACTCCTCATTCATTGGTGGCAAATGCAGTCTTATGCCTATCGTTAGGATGCACTTGCACCTAATTCTATCTAGAGAACTCATCCAGAGAAAACTATAGGCCTCCTTGCCAGCTACTCTCTCGAGCATGTGCTCGGTGTATGGCAGTGGGTAGTTATCTCTCTTGGTAGCTGCATTTACCTTCTTGGAATTGACACACACTCTAATCTTGCCATTCTTCTTTAGTACAATGACTATGGGTGAGACCTAGTCCATGTGTTCAATTTCGTAGATGAATCTTGCTCTCATCATTTGTCAATTTTCTCCTTAACAGTGAGAGCATGCTTTGGATTCATGGGATACGATCGTTGCTTGGTAGGCGTTGCGTCAAGCGTCATGGGTATGTTGTGAGTTACCACGCTCGGGTCTACTCCTTTGAGCTCTTCTAGGGACCAAGCGAAGACGACTATATACTCTCGTAGGAGAGTAACGAGACTTGCTTCATCTTGCTCAACCAAGTCATATGCTATAAGGACAGGTCATGGGGTCTCCCCTTCCCCGACTAAATTGACCTCCTTGACCTTGGCGGGTCCCTTAATTGGTTCACTTGCTTGCCCCTGTCATTTGGCTGCCATCAAGATCACCGCCCTATCTCCCTTTTTGAACTTTTTAAATCATTTTGGCAGGTCTTGCGGTTTTCATTTTTCATCTGTCCACATTTTCTGGTTCTGCGCCTGTCATTCCTTCTTTAATCATCCATGTCATAATTGGACGGTTAGGTCCCCCTTAGTGCGTCTAGTCTTGGGAGACCGAGGTATTTCGGGGTCACTATCTTAGCAGACCTCAGATTTAGAATCAAACTCTCCATCTTCGCTAGAAGAGGGGCTCTCTCCTGGTGTTCGTAGCTTAGAAGGTGAGTCCATTTGCAACAGCAGTGGTGCGTTGCTTGGTTGGGCTAGGCCTACTCGCTTGTAGCCGATTGGGCCCATGTGCTCCAACCAAGTTCGATCGTAGTCCTTGTGCCAGACTCCTTCCCCTACTCTAAGTGTATGCTGCTTACGTGGTCTGGGGTCAAATTGTATTTGTTCAATCATATGCCCCCCAGTGTCGTACTCTAGGGTATGGACTTCCTTTTCACTCTCATCACTGAAGGAACAACATCATATATGATTTTAAGAGCCAATGTATACTTTTATGTTATAGAATATGTGGTGAAACTTGCATTTTAGACTTTTGAAAATGTGGCGATTTGTTCTCTAAACTAAAGATATCCTATAATCGAGTGGCAAATATATTTTTTGAAAATAATAAAGTAATAAAAGGTTTAAAGTGTTATTTTTTAACCTAAGATGGTAAAGTTTTTTTAATAATAACATAGAAAAAACATTGAATGAATGATAATTCAACCAATGACCGTGTTATTGCAAAGAAAATAGTACACCTAAAGTAAAGTAAATCAAGTCAATACACATTGATTAAAGCTCAACTTTCTTATGAGTAAATACTTGTAAATAATGTATTGATGAGCCACAGTGCAACATTCACTTGGATTGTCTATACAAAAGCTTCACCATTCAAGTTGATGACACAAAGAGCAACTTGATTATCTTAGGCTTGCCATCCACCAGTATTGGGAACTTCATCATTTTCATGTAGTTTTGTTGATGATGATGATGGTACTGATGTCGACTCTGTGTTGATATCCAATTGATTTCACTGAGTATTGACTGATATCAAATATGCCAAAGCTCGATCATAGGAAAAGTTCTCTATTGAGAGTACTAATGGGAAATGTACAATCTCATGCAAGTATCCAAGTTTGTACTTAACTTGTTGCACACCTTGTTTTAAAAAAAAACCATAACACTAAACATTATTTCATCCTCCATGTATCCTAAAATCATTGTTTGAGCCAAGTCAACAAGTCGAGAATATTCAGGCATACGATCTTGGAGAAGTTGACTCATGCTCAACTTGTTCCATAATCAAGTTATTGCACCTGATTTTGTAGGCTCTACAATTTTTGTAAATTGATGCCACATGGTCTCTCCAAAGCATTGTGATTTCAAAAGTACATCTCCGTCTATCGCCAAGAAGGTTGCATCAAACCCTTGCAATTGTAACACTTTCCCAAAGTGATCTTTAAGGACATGAACTCTTTTCTTGAAATCTACTTGAAGAGCATGCATGTCTTGCTGATGGTTCCGAAATTGTGGATAAACTCTTGACATTGCCTCCAATATTTCATCTCTTGGAAACTGTTCTCTTATTTCCTATGACACAGACTGTGCAACTTGTGCCAATGTAATTTTTGACACTCTCCACTACATTATTAAAAGTTTCCATCTTTATAGGCTGTCTTCTAACAAGCCGTCCTCGAACTCACTTCTTAGAGACATAAAGATGTACCAACCTTGAATGTACTTTAATGCATACTATACCATTTCTGTTTATCTTTAAAAAGCTCTTGCTAGGTTCTAATTGAAAGTTCATGATCTCATGCCATCTTTTGAATCTCTCCTTGTGAAAAGGCTGATTCATATCTGCATAAAAAGAATCTTGCATTCTTTAGATGTAGACACTCCTCACTAGACTTCCATCTTACTTGCCTTACTTCTTGCCCATCAACAATGGTTTTTTTCATATACCTCACCTACATGCTTCTCTATAGCGTCGATTTTGAGTTGAAGTGTGTAGTTAGTTCCCTTTTTCCATGAGCAACTAATACATTGAGCCTTTTTTGGAGCAGAATCATCTATTGGTATAACTGGCTCAATGAATGGAAAGTTACTTTGATGGCTTGCGCAAGCACTCGATTGTTCTTCTATATCTACATTCCTTGAAAGGACTCCACATCAATACATCATTCAATGTACCACCATTGAATAACGGGAAAACTGTAACCTAAAGGGGCTCAAAAGTGAAGGCAATCCATCGCACAATCGATGCATTGACCTTTTGGATCCCACACTCCACTTGAAACTGTTGTAACTTTGCATTATTAGAGCCCTTGTACATTTTGGCACAAAATTTCCATTCTGAAGAAAAATAACCAATATTATCTGTTGTGGCTGCCACACTGTCCGAAGGAGCCTTCACCGATGTCTCTGCCTAGCTTGATTGCATCAAAAGAAATGCCAATAATTGGGACACATTGGTGATTCATCAATGTCCGCCACATAGTTCTTGCTTTCGATGGATGATCTTGCTGTCCTGTGGAACCGGGACTAGGACTTGCACCTATTGTAGTATTCAAATGCTTTGGCAAAGAGGAGGCACCAGACAAGTCCTTCACCCACTTTGAATGTGCCACCTGCTCTCCTTTGTGTTACACAAGGCCAACTTCTTATTTGATACAAATGATGGTGCTAACTCCCTAAGATCTTCAAGCATCTTAGGTGCATTTCCAAGCAATGTGCAACAAAGATGCAAGTTCTTCTCAGGATCCATGACTGCATCAGTAATGCAACAAGGTATGCATAGCTATACATGATCGATTGCAAAAGTTGACAAAGGCAACATCATTGCTATCGATGGATGATATTTGCTCTTATGTTACTGGACGATATGGCCTCTATTAAGCAAATGCGGAGTGCTTTGGCAACTTTAAGAGCCATCTCGACAAGGCCAATTCCCCCCAATTTGTGACAAAGGAAAAAAAGCGTCTAAGCATGGCACCCAAGACCTTTGCCTCCCAATTGTAAGTTAGATTGCATCACTTGAATATAAGCATTTGATATACAATCCTTGAACACAATATTAGTGAATTTGGGAATCTCTCAATTCCCATTTTTTGAATACTAAAAAAGTGGCACCTAGATAACATACCCATAAGTTTCTCAAAACCATATGATGTGACCTATCATTGAAAAACACTTGAAAAATGGAATCTATTGAGCTATAGAGTGCTCAATTTGGAGTTATAGTGTTCAAGTTATGATAAATCCAAAGATTTGACCATCTGCCCCAAACTTATGGGAAATTCCCATATTCCTGAATATGGTGTTCTTGATTAAAAACAAAATTACATGATATCGAACTTGGGTTATACTAGTGTTGTGTATAGACTTCAATTGAGTTAAAATTGCACGATATCATTTAGACATTGAACAATGAAGATGCAACATAGATTGCATCAAGTTTTTTTCTCATGAAAGCATAAATACACAAAAAGATTGCTAGGGCTTTAAAGTCTACACACATGAGGACACTTTATGGTCGAGTGTACGGCCTAAATGCCCATCTCATCAAGCAACACCAAACAACTAGCATGTCAAGACATTATGTAGCCGAAAACATGACCAAATGCCCATCACTTATTTATTCATTTATAGCCCATTAGGACACTATCTAGTCAAATTCATGACCAAGCGCCCATCCATATCCAAGGGGGAAGGGAGGGTGTCACAATCAAAATGACACATGTATGCCAAGTTCACGACACAATGCCAAGTCAATTGTGACATACTTGTCAAAAGACACTCACTTGCTAACTTCACAACTAAGTGCCTACTTGGTAAGCACCTTTCAGCCATACACACACACACACACACACCCATTACTAGACAAGTATCATGACATGTATATGTCGAATACACGACACATGCCAATCCACATATCTCACAAGTGACTAAAAAATGCATATGCACAAAGACTCAAAGATACAAATAATGCATGGCAAGAGACCCATGTCATGACACACATACATGCCAATCAACGACCCCTTGTCATACACGTGCATGTGAAGAGTATACACCTTTACACAATGAGTGATGTGAGCGGATTACCTTATCGATTCTCGTGACATGCATATCCCAAATTCACTATGCATGCTGGTCAAAAAACCTCTCCTATCACACACATGGATGTGTGCATAATTAAAATTATCAACAACATTCATCATTAATATGTACATAATTAAACTTATTCATATATGTGCATTAATATGTGCTTAGGTGCAAAGTGCTTAATATTTTCTTAATCCTTTTCATTCTTATTTTATGGACTCAAGTCTTTGGACATCAATGGCAAGTTTCATGGGATCTTATTTTCCCCTCTGCATGGCCTTCATCCCATCCACTAGTGCACAAAACGTAGGTATATAGAGAATGCTGACCTCAATTGGCTTGTAACTTTTATTGCCAGTGTATGAATCATTTGTACAAGACTATGAACATAATCAACAATTAAGGTGGGCTCTTGCAACCATTACAAATCCTAGCATGGCATGTGTGTGGATTTGATAATAAGTTGCCTAGAATTAGTATACACCTTACACCTTGATGCAACATAGGTCATGGTTAATCCTTTGACAAATATTGCACAGTTTATTCCTAACATGTCCATATGTGAGAGTCATGAACTGGCTCAATGCTTGGTATGGCACCTGTATAAGTTATAAGTTCAATTGCCAAAAGGTAACACGATGATAGAGATCCTGAATTCACACTATTGTGTTAGACAACTTTTCAAAATTTAGAAAGTCATCAAGGCTAGTGCACATAAGGTCACATTGAAGAAACAAACAAACAAACTGAAACGATAAATCACAGAAAGGAAGGTTTGATAAGAGTATACATTTGTAAGACACAAGTTGATCAAGAATGATACCTGCTAGACATTGAGTTCATTAGGGAAAAAGATACTAGGCAACAATTTGATTGCCAAAGGACTTCCCATTCACGGATAAGACTGAGATCACTGATTGACAAGGTCAGCTGCAAGGTGTAATCCACAAGAATTTGAATTGCTTTTCAATCAAAAAGCTAATAAATAACGTCACACGACCTATCCAAATTATTGGATCGAGTGAAAGGATCACCGTAATGTAGAGGTAGAGGCTATTTGAGCTCAGCTTCACAACTGAGATAGCAATTTAAGGGGAGAAGTGCTACATCCCCATGCCCTAGAGTTAGATCAGCTTGACCAATGCAAGGCATCTACCAATGTTAGGAGTTGGGCAATCGGTGTCTAAGGAGACACAATTTGAGGAGATTTTGATGATGAGGACTCCTTACTCTTGAGCTCTAGGCCATTAGAAAACTCCACTAAAATGGGGTATGGTCAATACTAGATCCTCAAATTGGGCAACTAGAGCCATCCTCACTACTAGCCTGAGGCTGAAAGGTGAGCCAATGTGGTTTTGTAGCTGGGGGATAAATTACTTGTCAAACCGAATGTTGCTGTCATTGTTGATCCATGAGAAGGCCTAACATTGTTGATTGAAACAAGCTATACCTCAGCTTCATCCTAGTCCTTCCCACCTCAAGTTCAATAAAGTGCTATCTTGTACAATACCCCTTCATGCGTAGCAACGTAAATAGCTTTTGGGGCTATTCTCTCCTCCAAGTAGGGGCTCTAATTGTGCTTCAGCACTATAGAGTTCTTGTGCATGAGGAGGGCAAGTGCATGTCCTACAAAGAACAATTAAAAAAGTGTATCAAGGGATTCACATTAACTTTTAGCATACTTACTCTCATAACTTTACTTTGGTGGTGAACGTTTTCACTTTCAACGTTTGTGAAAAGCTCTTCTTAGCCAATGAGAGAGATTAGTAAATCAAGATGAATATCTTACCTTAAGAAAAGGAGATCATCCAAAACAAGGGATTTAGATTTGAATATGTGCAATCTACACACCCGATACATGTCCAAGTCAACATATTTGGCAGCTCCAAGGTTCCAGTTCAAAATAAAAATTGACTTTCATGGGCAACCATAGCTCTAGTATGTCATATATAACATGCTAAAGCTTGTCATTTCAAAGTATCACAATGTTGAAGAGATTGTGTTTTTAAAACTTCTTGAGTTCATGGCCAATCATTTTAACTTCTTGAGTCCTTGCACACAAATAAGTGAGATAGACAAGAATATCCACTGTGAACTAATGATATGTCAGGGCAAAGGTGCACAAATTGTGTCCAATGTACAAAACCTTGCATAAGCATTGATATACATACTGCCCTTAGCCTCAATAAGCCAATCACACTCATTCTTCATAGTGGCCAATCAATTCATTCTTTCAAAAAACCTCCATAATAAAGGGTAAAAATCTTCACTATCTATCACCTACACAATAGAGGCCTACCAATAGTAGGCAAACCAACGCTAATGTTTACAGATAGTCCCAAGTTTCATTCCCACAGATGTTGAATTTCAAGTTAAGTGAATAATCAACACCAATGAGATATCAATCACAAAATGCACCTAAGATTGACATGAAAAATACATGAGTTTAGGAGTATCTTTGCTCACTCAAGCTTGCCACCAACCCCTCATAAGGCCAGTGCTATGCTAGAGCTATTCAAACTTTCTAGGACAATATATTGCCCACTGGCCATTTTGAGACGTGAACAAGTGAATCGAGCAAATGGAGAGGATAATGCCAACCAGTAAGATTAAGCACTTCAAGCATGTCACAGAAGATATAGATGGAGCCAAATGACAAGAATGCAAACAGCTATGATAGTTAGGGGAATTGCTGATAAGCTAGCCTTAGCACAAGAAGTGAGATCAGTAATAAGCAGTGATTGGCCTAGCACCAAAGATTACCAAATTAGCAACTGTATACATGTGGTATAGTTACCAAATAAAGACCAATCAACAATGAATAACCTCGTTATGCTCTATCAAGACATAACAACCATATTTTCTGTGCACTTTCCATTTGTTGTATTTCTTAACGGCATACCATCAGGTCACCCAATAAAGGACTCTTCCTTCATTCAAAGGAGAACCAATAGTTTAAAGCATTCTTCCACCTTAAATCCTCATGAATTTCATGATGTGAAAACAATGAGGTGTTTGGAATTGTTAAAACAAAGTAGACCTCAATGTATTGCACAACATATATGATATTTCAACTACAACAAGGCCCATCATCTTAACCTCATGTGCATATCAACAGATTAACACATGACATACCAGAGCATCTTGTCCAACACATAGAATATCTCCCAAGCTCAATGAACCATGGAGCATGATTGCACTGGCACCCTACTCCTTGGTGACCCTACCGAGGAGGAGGACCAATTAAGTGATAAGTTGACGAGAGCCAGCATGCTTCCCACAAACACACCATGTGAGCATGGGTGTCCCACCAAGTAATGCACCAACAAGGCTTGAATCCACAAGCTCCCAGTTGTAAATACAAGTGTAGCCTGCTAGAACATCATCTTCCAGTGCACTATAGTGGTGTTCTGATAGTAGATGCAAAACCCATGCTTGTGTAGGAAAAATTACCACAAACAACAAAAGACTGCCCTATATACTAACAACATAATAGCGCATCAGGACACTGGTTGGCTGGGGAGAAAGGGGATGTCTCACCTCTTCCCAAGTTGGAAACCTTCATTTCAATGAGGCAAATGCCCACCTGGAATTCATATCTATGGTTTTTTGAGAGAGAATAGTTCTAATAAGTGAGTCAAGTATAGTGCACCATTCCCTAGGGTGCAGACCATCCATAGCAACCTGTTGTTTCGATGTTTCCTTTAGATGCATTTGCTATCCCTTGACGGAACTATTCACTTGCTTAGAATATTCCAAATCCATCACCTATGGAGTAATGATTCTAGCACTTCTATGCTTGGCATACTCCTCAAGGGGCCCATGCAGCCGCCATAGTCTTTCTCATACTTCCATGCACTCTACTAGTGAGGGCCTCGGAAAAGAAGGGAAAGGATCCTAGTAAAGAATTGGGGCGTCGATAGCCTCAACCATTGAATTAGAGAGGGAAACCATTGCTGAAGGCCTTGAGCTTGAGTCCATGACAAGAACCAAGGCAAGGCAGTCTAAACTGCATGAATTTTCACCAATGCTAGCTTCTCTACTATATGCATGCGTCATGGCACTGCTACCTCTACCCTTCTCTATTAAATCAAATTCAACATGGAACTCTCTATCTGCAAATCCTGCAAAGGTCTATGGCCCTTTCTTTTTCTTGGAGTGCCGATGCCTTTTAAATACCTCCACAACGTCAGCACAATCGTCCTCTACAGTCAACGAGCTATGGCCGTGCGTGTGGGAGAAGCCTTTGGGGCTCACAGGAGAGGTGGCATGTGCCTTCCTCTTCAAACTTGGCTTCACCCCTGCCTCTTTTGCAGCTAGAAGGTTGTATGTAGATCCTTGAGCGGCAAATTTTAGGAAAATCTTGTCCGCCTTAGAATGGCACAAGGTCGTATGAAGGGAGGGTGCATCATCAAAGTCAAGCTTACGCCTGTTGTTGCTGCTGTAAAGCTTCTTGCTTGGGCGGCAAGAGAAGAGCATCTTGAGAGTGGCAGGCGAGAGAGGAGGAGTGGAGCTTGATGGAGGAAGGAGACGGGAAGTGGTAATGTAGGGATAGGTGGAGGCTTCTACAGGCGGCCATGCGGGCATGACTAATTACAGGTGCAACAGTTGTGGATGTCAGAACATATGCCATTCGTATCTCATACACCTAACAAATGATGTGCTTGGCGGGAAGTTTACAAGTGTGGCACGCTTGTCAATTCTACATAATAAACACAAATCCCTCTCTTATAAACCACACAACCATCTATATCTATACTCTCTCAAGCTGGTTACACACCGCCATTCCACCCACCCCTCTTGTTGATTCTACATAACAAACACAAATGCCTCTCTAATAAACCACACAACCATATATATCTATACTCTCTCAGGCTGGTTACACATCGCCATTGCCCACCCCATATGCGCCCAGTTTGTGTGTATGTCTCAAAACCACTAGCACATAAACACATACTTTAAATCTCATGTTAGTAGGTTATGAAAGTGGAGCATATTCTAACATACCTAAGAAATATTAGTGGAAGTTCTAGATTTTCAAACATTGAGGTGATTTGGATCTCTCCATGGAGCATGTGGACTTCTAGCTTGAAAGAAACCATAAAAAGCATAGAGTAATAATTTCAATTTTTACGTAAAATTTATTACAAGTACATATCACAAATATAACTAAAGTACATATCATACCTCACAAAATTTAAAAGTAGAGGCACCATCTTCTAAAGTGTGATCTTGATTTGTGTTAGCTTTAGATTTATTTTTGAGCTTCACCACATTTCCTCTTGATTAGCATCACCATGACTCATTGGCACAATTCTTAGTCATTGATATATACAAATAATATTTTACATTTAACTACATGTCATGCCAAAAACATATTACCTTAGTGACTTGATCACAAATAACAAATCTTGAACGTGCAGACCTACAAAATGTTCAATGAACCCCTTCCAAACTTGCATGACACGAAGGCAGGAATGAGAGAGAGAGAGAGAGAGAGAGAGAGAGAGAGAGAGAGAGAGAGAGGGCAACCTAGAGGAGTCATACTTGAAGAACCCCTTCAATATTCAATCTGATTGACCTGCATGCAGCTTCAAAATGAAATGCCAATCAACTTGCTCCAAACCTTCATGATAGGGATTAGTTAATTCATGTTTACTTTAATTAATCACTAGTATAGCTTAGGTTCTATGATACACATACCTCGATGAATTTAGCGATTCCATGCACTTGAAGTAGTAGTTTCTTGCCTCGATGAAGCAATCGTGGAAATGCATGCACATAAGCCTTGCAAGGGCCTTGGGGTCGTCACATCCGGTTGCTCTCTAGATTCCGTGGCGGAAAACAATCTACGATGGCAGAAACGAGAGAGAGAGAGAGAGAGAGAGAGAGAGAGAGAGAGAGAGAGAGAGAATCGGTTACAAGTGTGGCACCTACTTGTTTTAGGGAGAGAAGGGCGATTGGAAGAGGTGCGGGCTATGGCAATTTGGAGGAGGCACAGGCTATGGCGACCGGAAGAGGCACAGGGGCTGATGCTCTCTACTAGGACCATTGGAAGAGGTCTGTTGCTCAATGCAATCTATGGCGAACATCTAAGAGAGAGAGAGGGGGGGAACCTAGAGTAGAGCCCATTTTTGTCTCAATCCCAATTCCCATTTGGCCTTGACCTGCATGGTAGATGCAAAACAAAAGGCCCAATCAAATAGAGGGAAGAAGAGGGGGCACCATGAGTTAAAAAAAACGGCTAGCCTCTTCCATCATGACAACAAACCTCACATTAAAGCTCATTAAAATTTGTGTTTCCCAATTTCTCGTTGACTTGAATAGCCCTTGTATTGTGCTCTTACATTGACACATACTTTCAAGACAAAGTAAAGGTCATTATTGTAGTGGGATCATGCCCCTCATGTTGTGTCGTATTGAAACATCTCAATGCTTGCTCGCCTTGGCCATGCTGTGCATACCCTACAATTAGTTAGTTCCAAGTGACTACATCCTGGACGAGAAGCTCATCCAACACTCCTTGTCCCTTTCCCCATGTGCTACACTTGGCATACACATTCACCAAAGCATTGCCATAAATGATATATTTCTCCAATAACCTTAATCTGACAATCTCATCAGGAATTTGTTCACCTTTAATGAGTGCTTCTAAACTGGCACATGCTTTCAATGCACATGTAAAGCCACATCTTATCAAAGCATTTTAGAGCTTCGTCAACGTGACCTTTTTTTGCATTTCTTGCAATCAGTGAAATCCAAGAGAATCCATCATGATTCATGAATAATATGTTTATCAAACACTTGACGTGATTTTGCAAGAGCACCACATTTAGCACACATAGTTATTAAAGTGCTTGCAACATAGGGGCTTCTTTCAAGTAACCCCTGTTTTCAATGTCCTCATCTAGCATTGTGCCCTTCAATACATCCCTTTGCTTTGCACAAGTCTTCATTAGTCCCACAACATGAGGACTAAGTAGTCTTCTTTGAAAAGACAACTCCTTTTTGTTGTGAACTGCTTTGATAAGCTCATGTGTGTGTGTGTGTGTGTGTGTGTGTGTGTGTGGGCAATCCAACCACAAGGCATCTGCTATCACTTTGTGCTTGAAATCTGGAGACCTTGCATTGGCATGTGGTTGTAGTGGGGCAAAAAAAAAAGCCATGTCTCTATGAGAGATCACAAGATTTCATGCTTTGCAAGTGTGGAATACATCATAATCAGATCGATTGGAGAAAACTAAGCTTGCTATTGCAATTGTTCCACCATTGCAAGGGACTTTAATACTTTAATACTAACTCAAGTCATGTAAAATACTCTGCAATAGTTGCACTCCAAGATAGTGAGACACTACATCCCAAGCAAGAAGCTAGTCCAAGACCTCTTATGCTTTTGCAAGTGCACCACATTTGGCATACCTATCCACAAGAGCATTTCTGAACACAATCTTGCCCTCCAATATCCGCAGTCTAACAATCTTATTATGAGTTTTTAAACCCTTGTCAGTTGCTCCTATGGCAACACATGCTTTCAAGGCATAGCTAATCATGACAATGGCCTCTTCACCATGCCCAAGCCATGAGTGCCTTCCAAGAGAATGTGTTTGCAACTGATAGCTTATCAAACACTTGTTCTTCTTCTACAAGATGGTTGGGAGGCTGTTGATGCTCATTTATTGTCGTTGACGCTCTCTCTAACTCCGATCTCGGATCTACTCCACTCCGGTAAAATTATTCCGTCAACATCTCGCATCCAACTCCTTCCCTTTCTTCCATGGATTTATGCATGTGAACATTCCTTAGAGGAGAGAGGAGGGAGGAGAGAGAAATACTAGATTTCCAACTCCACCACTAGGCAGCCATTTCTTGATCAGCAAGTGATGACGAGAAGCGAGAAATTGAAGGAATTATTTGCTTTGATCTAATTGGTAGGTTGCTTGTAGCCTCCAACCCCCCTCCTCCACAAAATCGGTGCAAGGGGGGTAGTGTTTTGCTGCACTGTATGAAAACGCCCCCTCCCCATCGCAAATTTTTTGGGGGCCATTGGTCCCCTAAAGGGCCATGCCCAATTTTGTTTTAAATCTTTTGCCATTTTAAGTTCACCTCGTGTATCTCGTCCCATTTGGTGCCCGAATCCAGATCCGAAAAATCCTACGTGTCCAACTTGCCATCCCAAACGGCCAGGAAGTCGTCTCTCTTTAATCCGGCTATCGAAAAAATTACTAAAGATCTGCAACCATCGCAACAACCAAAGTTTTGCATTTTTGTCTTCCTTGGTCTCGGAAATTGTCGGATCTTCAATTTTTGCTTCCGTCGGCTTTAAATTCCAACCTAAAATTTACACTAATCCACTTCTTATCCTGCACTTTGTGGGTCTTTAAAATCTGTTCTCATTGTGGCGACCACAGGATAGGGCAACTCAGCCTGCCGTTGAATCCCACGAACTGATCTACACAAACAACAACCAAAGAAAGCATCAAGCAACCACAAAGAAGATACTCTACAAATCACAAAAACAACTCTCACTCGACCCCCTGATAGAATCAAGGCATGAGAATCCACAAGGGATAGGTCCAACATAATCTGACAGAAATCCAAAGTGAGTTGCTAACCAACTGCTCTAACATGGACTGGCTAAAAAGCCCATCACAGAGATCTTAATGGTGGTCTGAACTACCTACCTAACTGAGGACAATGGGACTAGGACCTCCTACTAGGTAAGGATTCCTATAGCTTGGTCATCATATTTTTTATTATGACACATTTCCTTCCAAGGTTTCCATACTCTTGCGTGTAAAAAGGAGGGAGCTGAGCGTAGAGTGACCCAAGGAGAACAGGGCATCAACCTCAAGTCCTAATTCGGTAGCCAAGAATCTACCAAGCTCTCACGAGGTGATACTTAATCTTTTTCTATTTCACTCACTTTTATTTTCGCTCCAACCTTCATTTTCTTTTCTTTTCGGGAAGCTGCTATCCCCAAGAAGACAAGGCATCAGCCCCAGGTATGGACACATCCCCAGGAACCTACCAAGCCTCTGCAAGGTGATAATCACTTGCTTGTAGGAAAATTTTCCTTTTTTTGGTTTCCTTTCCTTTTTCTTATTGAGGGGTTAGAGCCGCTTTTTACACACCACTGTAATTTTTATCTTTAGATATATTCAGCACTTGCTTTTCTTCGTTATTTTGGCAGGCTTCTCTAACTACCTCACACTAGCACAATTGTCTAGCAAGCACGAAGGACAAGGCCACAAGGACCACCGTCTATCACAAGTCTTTATTGCTTGACAATGTCCTAACAACAGGAGGTAGAAAACTACTCAAATCTCCCCCAGATATACCTAACCAAACCCTAGGATTTGGCCTAAAGAGATATAATAGTTCACAAAAGAAATGGCCCTCTTGGCCTAACATAAATCAGTTTTTTAAAACCAAATATGTTCAAACTAACCAAGGTAAACCAAAGTCGCAAGTCCAAGCGTTCCTATAGATATAACCTCAGAATGGGCTATTTCTCTTTATGTGCTATTAGTTGAACAAATGACCTCCTTAGGCTTGAGTGTCTTATCATCCAAATAGACTGGTCATTCCAGCTTTCCAAAGGCCTCTCCTATAGAGAGATCTGTGGATTTCCACTCATTTAATCCTTTCCTATTTGGATTTTTTAATGTGTCATTATTACTACCCAAATTAGGCAATGATTCAATCCTAGGCCCATCACAATGATGCATCCTAGAGTGATGCACATTGCTAGATATATTATTATGGCCTCTGGTCTCATCCACTTGGGAATTAACCATAGTATGCCCATTTGGAACTCTTTGCTTTTCATCCAGCACACTAGCCACACGTGTTGAGATTTTGGGCCTCCAAACTCGTCTTCTTTTAATCTTTGCATGGCTCGATTGGATGCCACCACTCCTTCTATTTTGATATTCTTTCATGATGATCGATCCATCTTGGCTCACTTGCTACCTATCACTTCCCTTGAAGCAGATCCTTTGACTAGATTCAAGTCTAGGTGGATCTTTACCATTGTAAATGCCAGGTTCCCTATTACCTTGGTTCTCAATGGTTGAGATAGCCTCCACATGGTAGCATATATAAGCTAAGTTGTGGTGTGTCATCTCATTTACATGATTTTGTTTCAAACTTAGACCACTGACGGGTTGCTTAACCACTTCATTTCCCCTATGTTGTGGTGCGTCATTTCATTGACATGATTTTGTTTCAAGTGACCACTAAAGGGTTGCTTAACCAGTCCATTTCCCCTATTTGTTCTACAGCCATTTCTATCTAGCTCATGGCTTTGGAACATGGGATTGGCTATAGTAGGATGCCAGGGGTTCCTAGGCCTCAAGATCATTATAGTTAATGCCAAGATTCTCCCGTATACCTGCCATTTGCACCTCCAACATGACTAACATTCAGCAAATGTTGCCAATCCTTATGGATTTCAAGGGCACGGGGAAATCTCCAATAGCTCTCCCAACATCTCTGAATACATCTCTCATAATCTTCTACTTGCACCTTCGCCTCCTTCAATGACTTAGGGTTTTTCATCCTAACTTGGAATTGCGTAATTGTTTCCAAGCTGCCCGCTGACAAAGAGTTCACCAAGCACATCTTTTGGTAATTGACTAACTTTCCTTGCCCAAAGCGTTAGAATGTCATCAAAGGCTCTTGTTTACTCTTTGATGGAGGTATATAACTCTTGCGAAGTCTGCATTAAGCTGTCCCAAGACCCGAGTCATGGGAACCTTCTTCTCATATTCATCCAAAAATCTATCACATAATTCCTCGAATGATTGAAAATTCGGCCCTCAGTGCTGCCAACTCAGCCCAATCCCACTCAGACAAAGCCCGCCCGAATTCACTCTTCGGACCTCAGCCCACCTCTGACTTGGCCCTCAGCCGTTCAGTCATTTGCCCCTTGGACAACCACATTTGAACTATCCGAATTTGACATTCGGACCAATTGCATTTGGCCCTTTTTGATTCGGCCCTCGGCCATTCAGACGGGCCAAATCAGACGTTCAGGCCTTGCAACTCAGACCTATTGGCCTGATTCTCAATTTTTAGAATCTTTTGAACATTAGACTAGACCACCTAGACACCGACTATCCGAATGTCAGAAGATCACATAAACGCTAGAGAAGCCTTTCTGGCACAAGGAACAAAGGGATCAGCGAGACTCAAGCATAGAAGTGACGCTAGTCAACCATCTAGAGATTCTGCTTGAAAATAGCATCGAGTGGAGTCTGAGAGGGCACCATTGAATCATGATAGGGTAAAGAGAGCAACATAGAACCCTACAATCAGCAAGGATACGGCATACGAGCCTATCAAGCTAAACCCACAACAAGTGCAGTAGAGTCGTTTAGACACTTGTCTTCTCACTCACTCTAAATTTCAACCCTCAAAGCACGATGGAGAAAAGATAAAAGCCTAATTTCGCATAGTGCATAGAAAAGAGCATGCACACACACAAAGTGAGGGTGAATTGAGGACTGGTTGTAATTAATAAGGAACTCAAGAACTTGAAGAAACCCACTAGTAGGAGAGGACCCAAAAACATAGGTGGGCGATTGAATCCCCAAAGGTAGGACCAAGCAAGGAATACAGCTAAAAACTAGATGCATACTATTGTGGAAGTGGATCTACCCAGCCTTATCGACTTGATCAATGACTTGGTAGAGCATGAAGTTCTAGATATGGAAGAGGGTAGCACAGGCCGTAGAAGCAACGAGGAGCTTAACCTAGGAGATTTTCCTAAGGTTGTTAATGAACCAGTATGATGCTCAAACCCGGCTAGAACACCACGGTAGGCCGGTAGAGGACATCATAGCAGACCTAGAGGAAGAGAGAAAATTGGCTCGTAGGGCACTGCAAGGCCTAGCTGTGTACAACTAGTATTAGCAAACTAGTAACTTATGCAGAGTTTAGAAATGCATGAAATCTAGAGGGTGCTAGCCCTAGCAGGCAGGAATTGGTCTGAGAGTGAGAGAGCGCTAGAAAGAGATCTCACGTTGAGCGAGCTCTTGACAAAGCAGCTGTTAGATAACACGACCGCAGAAGAAAGTGCTGCAGCATTGGCAACATCGCTACTAACGGGGTTGGGAGTCAACCAAGGCGCTAAGAGTCAATAAAAAATCCCTGTGGTAGCAAAGTTGTTGGAAAAATACCAAGACAAATACCAAGCTACCGACGACCCATATAGCTTTGTGGAGCAGTTTGAGCAGGTCTGCAAGGCCAATGACCTCACTGATCCTACTCAACACTCCCAAGCCTTTGAATTGTGCTTAAGCGACAAAGGGTCGGACCTGGTACACAAGTTTATATGTTGTGGAGCATGCCGATTTCAATGGCTTGAAAAATCTCTTCATTAGGAGATTTTCTAAACCGGGATACTCCAATAACGTGTTGGTGTGACTCATGAATGTTAAGCAGAAAGAGAATGAGGATATTTGAGATTATGTGACCCATGTGAGGGGCCTCTTCAAGAGAATTCCCATGGGCGAGAGACCAACCAAAAGGGCAGTATCCATGGTATTTATCAACAGAATACAAAGGAAAGATCTCTACAAAGCCTTGGTCGGCAACTCAAGCTTGCAGCGAGATGCACTGGCCAGGGTCTTTGAAGAAGCTACTAAAGTGGATGACCAGCTCAAGGAAAGAGGCTCTAGAGGCTTGACTCAAGAAGAGTCTAGTGCCAGGAGTTCCGAGAGAGCCTCAACACCAAGTGAAAGAGTAGACCCAAGCATGCTAGATAAAGGGAAGGGTACTGATTCAAGACAAGAGCTAGCAAAGATCAGAATAGACATAGCCAAACTACAGGAGATGATGAGACTGCCAACACCCCCATATGTTCAATGTGTGCATTGTGGCGAAAACCACTTGCCAGTGGAGTGTCAGGATCTTAGGTCATAACCTTGTGCTAATTGTGGTAGGTTCGGCCATCACACCATGCATTGTCAATTACCTTGGAGGCTCCCATACGTGCAGCCTTATAGTCAACCCTACCTTGTGAACAGGCCACCGAACCTCTTCAGAAGAGGAGCCCCATTGGCTCTCCCTTCACCTAATGATGCTAAAATGACCATCCCTAGAATGGAAATAAATCCTACATGCATCCCTAGACCACCAGGACCCTACGTGACCCACCCACCGAGTGATACTCCACTCCACTATGTGGATGAGCCTAGCAGCGGCGATGAGCCTTATGTAAACCCATATGTGTTGTACGATGAGGAAGGAAATGCTATCCTCATGGACCATCGACCAGCACCGGTGATGGTGTTAGGTAGAGGGAGAGGTAGAGGCCTAGGAGAGCAAGCCCAAGAACCGTTGCATGTTGGACTTGTGGTCACCCTGGACATATTTCTTTGCATTGCCCTAAGAGGGAGCAAGCAAATAGAGATAAGATTGACTTGAGATGCGCTGAGTGTGGAATCACTCATCTCTTTGTCGATTGCTCTAGATGGAAGCCATCCTCTAGTTTGGCAACCAAGCCATCAAATCCATTGAGGTTGTTTGGTGTCGAGACACTCGATGGGGAGGCCACACCTATCCCATTGCACATCATGGCCCAAGTGCAGATGAAGCAGGCCATCATGTCATTGCTAGGGCCTAGTAACCTTGATGCAACCTCAGTTGGAAAAAGAGCCGGAGATGAAGGAAGAAAAGACCGGATGCCAAGGTCACCCTCAAAACCAAAAGTGCCACAACACTGAGAGTTGGAAGGAAAGTCATTGACGCAGAAGAAGAGATGTTAGCGCCTCAGACGACTGAAAAGGGAAGTGCTAAGGTTGGGGAGTACCCCAACCCAAAGTGCCAACTCGAAGCCATCAAGAAGGTGAAAGAATGGGTAAGGGAGGCCCTGGAGCACCTGAAGGACGTTGAGCCCATATTGGAGGACGAGATTGATAATCTCTCAAGCATAGGCACCCCAATCTTGCTCCCACAACCAAAACCAAGAGAGACGAGGGAACCACAGGCTAGGCCAGCCGGCAAATTAATCAGGGCCATTGGCCAGGAACAACAGACCTATAAGAGAAGCGAGTGACTAGCAACCTCCTCAATACACTAGTGACCACTCCGGTAACTCTAAGCTTAGGGGACCTACTTAGGCAACACCCAACGCTATGGCGGGAGCTTAAGTAGTGGGTTGAAGAACCAAATGAGCCAGTTACAATAAATTTTCTTGAGCATGATGCATAAACTCAAATACCAAGTCTGACACTACACTCCATGCCTAAATCCCTGCACGCCAATGCCTTT
Source organism: Lygodium microphyllum (assembly GCF_053477565.2). Lineage (NCBI taxonomy): Eukaryota > Viridiplantae > Streptophyta > Polypodiopsida > Schizaeales > Lygodiaceae > Lygodium > Lygodium microphyllum. Next base: position 128,901,461 of record NC_141154.1, read on the forward strand.
TGGGAAGGCACAGAAATGAATGTAGTCCTGCTAGGGGGTGTCATAAGAAAGGGAATTGTGGACATAGGGGCAAGAGAAAGTGTGCTAAGCCATGCGGTACTCCAAACTTGGGGCAATCCACTGGTCAAGATTGCTAGATTTAATGTCACACTGGCAAATGGAATGAAGGTGAAGCCATTTGAAGTGTTAAAAATTGGCCAATAAAGATCGCAGGGATCCAATTCTCTATTAATTCATAGTCATGAAGGGAGTGGACTACGATATCCTGCTAGGCCGACCCTGGATGCACAACGCAAGAGCCATAGAAGACTAGGGTAACTATCTTATCTTCTTAGGCAATCAAACAGAAGCTGTGAGAGTGGAGATGGACACTTGGAAGACTACACTAGCCGCGACCTAGATGCCATCTCCACCATACTGAAGGGCGATGCACAGACTAGGAGACCTTATGGAGCTCTTATCAAGTATATATCATGCCCCGAGGACAAGCGAGATTGGATGCATGTTCTTGCTACCATCGACCTACCGTTCTCAGACACTGAGGAGTACGAACAAGCCATCAAGGCAACTCACAAACTCAAGGACACACCTTCAGTGCTGGTCTGCATGATGATTGGAAGCCTACATGGAAAACCCAACCCTGTTGCATTTCAAATCCCGAACAATAGACGAGAGATCGTGGAGATCCTACGGTACTTGATTGACAAGTTAATAAGCAACCCAGCAACAAATCTCAAGCCACTTCAAGATCTCTTAGATGAGCCTGAATGGCGATGATCCAAGGTGCACGATTTGAACTTGAAGTAAAATTGCGCCTTACTTCCCAACCAACGAGAAGGGAATAGTCAAAACTAGGAGAATCAAGAACAACCGGACAAAGACAGCTCTGATGAGGAATATGAGGATTGTTGTTCATAGTTGATTTCATGCAAAACAAATATTGAAAGAAATATATTAAATTTGCTATAGTATTTATAAGTTATGGGATATATATAGAAACATTCGCTACATGTACATGTGTACTCATACACATAGTATATGCATAGACACATGCCATATACTACTTATCCTTGCTTCTTCTTTACATACTCATATACATGACTCATACACACCCCTCCATACACACACATTACTCGGCATTACATCTACTCTTGTATTCATACATACATATACACAATTCTTAGAACCAAAAGGTTTGAGGTACTCATGGTCCAATAACTTGAGCTAGTCGGATCTTTGAAGCATGTATCTTGAAAGTTGCAAAGCAAGACAGAGCTCTACGTAAAACCCATAAGGGACTTCCCCTCTTCGTAGAATTGAGCACAAATAATACCTCCCCTTAAATGAATGGTTTATCCAAGAGAAAGCTAATTTCAACAAGGTGCCAAGGACTCTCTCCATTTCCACATCCAAGATTTTAGCAACACACTAGGACCAATCAACAACACTCTTGGGCTCAACCTCGGCTAGTATCGAGAGATGCTTGTGGAAAACATTAGCATGTCCTAGTCATTGGTAAAGGTGCATCTATTTTCATCTGAGAGACTATCACATTTATTTAGGATGAAAATAGATGCACCTTTACCAATGCCGATGACTAGGATATGCTAATGTTTTCCACAATCATCTCTTGTGCTAGCCAAAGTTGATCCCAAGAGTGTTGTTGATTGGTCCTAGAGTGGAAATCCAGCAACACACTAGGACCAATCAACAACACTCTTGGGCTCAACTTCGACTAGCATCGAGAGATGCTTGTGGATTTCCACTCTAGGACCAATCAACAACACTCTTGGGCTCAACTTCAGCTAGCACCAAGAGATGCTTGTGGAAAACATTAGCATATCCTAGTCATCATTAAAGGTCCATCTATTTTGTCCTAAATAAATGTGATAGTCTCTCTTTGATGCTGAGCTTTGAGATAATTGAAGTAAAATTGATATGGAGCATCACGAGGTCCCACCTTACTTAGCAAGAGGATCCAAATCAAATGTTTGAGCTGCTAACACACAATGATAAGTAACAATGTCGATCAAGAGGTTGGGACCCTCAAGGTGGTTAGCTATGTTCAACTCCTTCTTGAGTAGGGTTTTATACAAGAGGGGGTGATGCTCTAATTCTAGATGTAGATCAAGTTATATGAGAGAATAATGAAGAGAAGAGAGACATTATTGCAGTGAGTTGGATTCGATCGAGTTGTTTTGGTGGTACATTGCTACTCTACATTGCTCGTGTTTTGACAATCCCTATATGCACTGTCAACTCGATGCATATACGATTTCTTCTGAAATGGGCATTGAGAGTTGCACTGTTATTTGATTTCGTTGACTTGGGATTGATCCTGAATTTTTGTGGAAAGTGTAAAACTAGGGATATGCCTAAGTGCTCTAGCATTCTTCTTGGGCAACATCTTTAGTATGACTCATCTTGCCTGGCAGTTGCATGGGGCATCCTTCAATATGTACATGCATTTGGTTCATATGCAAGCGCATGAGGCCTTGATTTTTAGGAAGAATGTCCATCATTTTTTCCACATTGGCCATTTGGATTGATACAAACTTTTGTGGAGTATACTAGGGAACTGCTTTCTTATGCACATACTTCAAGCTAAGTTGAGTAACACCTTAGTAAGATCGAGATTCATGCTCTATGCTAGGGTGATAGTTGTGTGAACATAAGCATGTGTAGTATATGGTGCAAGTGAAACTCACGAGTCACTACATGGTCTAGGGACTAAAATAGACGTAGCTAGTTTTCCAAGCAACTCAATAAGATAGAGGTACTCCGGTATTACCTTTTTCAATAACATTTGTATACATGGTGGTATTACTTTTTTTATTATAAGTCACTTGTGGATGAGGGAAGGAGAAATTTGACACAAAAGAAAAAGGCTTGTAGGTGATAATTCTAGCAAGATATGTTGAAGACTTTTAGAGCTAGCAATGCGGGTTGAGGGCTAGAAGTTGTACTTTAGGTGGAAAGCACTGACTTGGGTGCATAGAGCCGAGTAAAAGCATTTACAAGTTTTATATTTATGTGAAAAAACCTTGTTTGACTATTGATTAATAGGTGTGTGCACCCATAATGTTCTCCTAATGATAGTAACTCCATGGCTTCTTTGTGATCAAAGGTAGAAATATCTTCTACATATGCTTCCTATGGGCCTTGGAGTGTAGGAGATCATTTCCAAGTGAGTAATATTTATACATGGAAAAAGCAATGATCATGGTGATGCCATTTGCTAATCATCTTGAAAAGTGGTGTACTCTCTCGAGTGCCTCTTGTTGGATATAAGGAATGACAACAATAGCAAAAACGGCATTTGAAATGTTGTGAGCAACATTGCACCTTATTTTCCAAAGAGTAATGCTTATGTAGATTTTGATTATACAAATGGAGATGATGATAGGAAAGAGAATGTTTATGTAGATTTTGACCATACAAATGGAAAATATGATAGGCAAGAGAATGTGGGTGAGTTCAAAGCTTCACAAGAGATGAAGTAAGACTTTTATGAGCTAGATTGCTATTTCTGGATTATGCCAACACAATTTTTGATGCATTTCTCTTGAGATAATGAATATTTCCATGTAGTGTTGCCACTGTACTTTTATCTAATTTTGAGTTGATAAGGTTTGATGTGGATATGAGATAAGTGTGATACAAGCTAAGGTTCATAGGTTGGGGCTAATAGAAAAATGGTGATTTTGTTCTAGGCATTGCATTAGAGAGCATGCATGCTAAGCATGCTACACTTATAAAAGTGCAAGATGTGTTCAGAAAAAGCTTATAGCACCACATGTAGTCTCATGGACATCATGATAAATCTTTGAAATGCTCTCAGCACATCCAAGATGAAGGTCTCTCTCTAAATGCTCTTGTGCAGGTTTACACACTTACACGTGTCTAGGTCTATGAGTCAACAAACATAAACACACTTTGTCTAAATTAGTGCTCAAAAGTGGGAAATGCAAGGGGAGAGAGATAGATAGATATGAGAGATAAGTCTATGAATCAATGAATATAAACATACATTGTCTAAATTAATGTCCAGGTAGTGCAACAAATGCAAGGGAAGATAGAGAAAGAGAAAGATAGATCTAAGAAACTTGAAAGTGTATATATTAAACTTGCCTGCATGTGCGTACATACACAGAGAGAGAGAGAGAGAGAGAGAGAGAGAGAGAGAGAGAGAGAGAGAGAGAGAGAGAGAGAGAGAGAGAGAGAGAGAGAGAGAGAGAGAGAGAGAGAGAGAGAGAATGTGTGTGTGTGTGTGTGTGTGTGTGTGTGTGTGCATGTGAGGAAAATTTTAAATCTTGACAAAGGTGGAGAAGTGAGCTACCCGTTCTTGCAAGTTGCGATGGTGGCCCTACGGCTATTGAGCATGAAAAACCAAGATAGTGTGCAACATGAAAATTAGGTGCTCCTCTACACTTCTCCAATCTTTGGAAGCATCTTAACAAAGATTCATCGATCAGCCGCCACCCAATGATAAGCTCCAACAACACCATCCCAAAGCTGACAACATCGAGTTCAAAGATCCCTTGCAACAATGGGACAATCACAACAGCAAGGTATTCCACATTTGCAAAACATGAAATCTTATGAGCTCTCATAGAGACATGCCTTTTTCTTTTGCCCCACATTAACCAATGCGGCCAGTGTGGTCTCCAGTTTTCAAGCACAATGTGACAATAGATGCCTTGTGGTTGGATTGCTAGTACAATCCAACCTAGGTTTTTGAAGAGGTCAAAAAAATTAAATCAATGTCCACACTTAAATTGAGCAAAGGGGAGCCTCAAGAGGAGGAGTTGTCTTTCCAAAGGAGACTACTCATGTTGTGGGATTGATGAAGACTTGTGCAAATCAAAAGGATCTATTCAAGAGCACAAGGCTACATGAGGACATTTGCAAACAGGGGTTACTTGAAAGAAGCTCCTATGTTGCAAGCACTTTAATAACTATGTATGCTAAATGTGGTGCTCTTGCAAAAGCATAGCAAAAGTGCTTGATAAACATATTGGTCATGATGGATTATCTTGGAATTCACTAATTGCAAGAAATGCACAAAATGGTCATGGAAGCTCTAAAATTCTTTGATAAGATGTGGCATTGCCTTTTTCCATCTCAAAGCCAACATGAGCCCGTAACCAGCAACGACTAGCATGCATAGGGGGACCCATGCGTGTATTTATCCACAACCCACTCCATGGGAGTCATAATATCATCTTGCTTCATCATGATTCATAACAAATACCCCCTTTCTCTATACAATAATCAACCCATACAGTCCCTATCTCAAAATCTAAAAAATACGAATTAAAATCTCTCTCTTTCTCTCTCTCTCTCTCTCTCTCTCTCATATACAAACACACACATACCCCTCTCTTCTTCCCTTTTTTTCTTTTTTCGTAAAGTCTTTCCCCCCTTTTCTCAAAACCAATCTCTCTCTCTCTCTCTCTCTCTCTCTCTCTCTCTCTCTCTCTCTCTCTCTCTCTCTCTCTCTCTCTCTCTCTCTCTCTCTCTCTCTCTCTCTCTCTCTCTCTCTCTCTCATGCCTAGTCATGCATTACTTATGATGTGGTGCAATGGTGGTCTTCACATTGACTCGGTATTCACCATGTCATTTTCTTAAGGCCCTCCAATACGTCATCTTTGGGTCATTTTCTGTTGCCCTCCTTTGCTGTGGAGTCCTATGTGTGGTCTTCCTCAACCAATTCTTTAGGATAAAGCTTACCTGGATGACCTGCCTCGTCAACCTCCAGCATGCCCTAGCCACCTAGTGTGCCCCAACTTCGTCCTGCATTGAACACTGTGCCCCTACATCTAGCATTAAAGAGCTTCATTGATTAAACCAAGCAAGGTAAGATTTCAACAAACTTGGACTATATGCCTTCACTGATGAGCTTTTCTATCGCAGTATAATTAGCAACTCACTTTGAAAATCGGCTACCACGTTTCTATCTTATTGATTATAATGACGAATGTAACACACCTAGGCTATATGCCATCACTATTTAATCATGCAAAGGCTTCTAACTATGAGAATATTATTCTGAGGGGCTTGGAAGGGGACTTGTATGTGGCCAGTAAATTTGTGAACATGTACTACAAATGCTACTCCCTTGCAGAAGCACAGCTAGTGTTTGACAATTTACCAGTTCCAAATGTGGTCACATGGAATGCCATGCTCGCTCAGTATGTAGAACATGGGCCTTGTGAAGAAGTGTTGAGATGTTACAAAATGATGTAGTTGCAAAGCATGCCTACAAATGCTATTACATTTGTAATGTATTTGAAAGCTTGTGGGACCTTGGGGGCATTAAGAGAGTAGGCTAGGAAATACATATTAAGATCATGAGCTCAGGCTTAGGAAATGATCCTACTATAGGAAATGTGTTGGTAGACATGTATGGGAGGTATGGTTCTATTGCAAAAGGTCACGTGTTTTCACCAACAGATATAAAATTGTTTGTGATTGATGGTACATGCAAAACATCTGGCAAAAACTTTGTCTGACCATCATGCAAGAAAAATGAAACTTTTTTAATATGTGAAATTGAATGAAATGAATCATTACTTATCACTATGTAACCTAGACTTTGTAAATCTTTCATCTCCAAATCATTTAGTATGGTTGCTCATATGATTAGATGCACCTAAATCAATATACTATGCATCATCACATGCTTCCTCTCCTGTAATAGCATTTATTATATGTTGCATGACAAACAAATAATCATTTTTGTCATCATTGTGACTTGAAGACGTTGCATAATTTCCAAGCTACAACTTGTCACCGACGATTGTCATCCTTCTTATCAAAACAATGGGTTATAATATGCCATGTTCTTCCACAATAATGACCAACAATACTAGAATTATTAGAATCTCTATTATGCCATCCACCACTTCCTCTGGAGCTTCCCTTGCTTTTAGAATTACCATGGCCTCTTAAAATCTACATTTCATCAAACTATGGATTAAGCCTATTTTGCTGGTTACCAATAGCATGGCCCATATCATAGCCTCTTGAAGAGGATTTTCCATGTCCCCTTCCTGGACTTGAGTGAAATCCTTGGACCTATTCACAACTTCTTTTAGATAATTCACCCTACATGTTGATCTCTTCACTGATCATGAGTGTAATAGACTAAAAGTGCCTAAAAGCCTTAGCCAATATTTAGCTTACTAGGGTTAAGTATAAAAGGCTAAGTTGTAACTAGCCTAAGATCTTTTTGTCATTTTACAACATTACATGTTTGAGGTCTCAACCTCCCACCATCTAAGAGGGTGCATACTATTGGCCACCATAGCTTGGGGTGCATACCATTCCGTAGCCTCTCATCATTTGATTCTTAGCCAACATTGGTAATATCATTTCATGCCCAGCCAGTCTATTTCTTTGTATTTTTAGTTTAATGACTTCGTGTGGGAATTAGCTTCTTTACATCAGTATTAGAGCACATATTTGATCCAATGGGAAGGTCATTTTCATGGTGAATCTAGTTACAATTTAGGCACAAAGTAATTGGAGGACAAGAATTAATCATAGGATTTGACTCCATTAAAATCGTGACTAGTCAAGGTGTTTGCAGTAAGTCATGACTAGATTTGATGGTATTAATAAACGTCTGAAGAAATAACGGAGGATTCATGGTCATTTTGGTGGTTCGTGGTCAATTTGGAGGCCATTTTGAAGGATCATGGACCTAATTGGAGTCTAAACTGGGTTTAGAAGGATTAAATTGCGGTTATTTTTTGGAGTAAGCTTCTCAAGTTTCCTCTTTCCAAGCTTCTTGCTAAAAATTGCCATGGAGTTCTCTTCGCATATCTTCTTGCCATGGCCATATCTCATCATGAAACCTTCAAAGAATAATCCCTGATGTCTCAAGCAACCTATAGACTACCCTATTACTCAACCTTCATAAAAATAATGATCATGTGGAGTAGAAAGAGGCTAGGACAGTTTGTGCCATTTTTCAGCCCTGCTCTCCTTGGGAAAAATCAGAAATCTCCTTCATCACTGAAGCTTCTCCCTCACTTAAATGATTAATGGCAGCCTTGACATGATGTGCTTGCCTTATGATACTTGATCTTTCACTCTCCTTCAGTCTTGAAGCTTCCTTCACAACCCTAGATATGGTTGAAAATGGACAGCATGAAGATTTCAGTAATTTCTTCAAGTCTTGAGTCAATCTTGGTGTCTTTTAGCTTCAAGAAGTGGAAAGAAAGCATCTACCATCGACATTGGGCAAATGTTGGAGCTTCCAAGCAAGATCGAAGCATTTTCCTCATCTCAAATTGGGGCAAAACAGGGTAGCCATCAATCTTCATCAAATTTTTCTTCCTTGAGGCTTCAATTCATGGGGCTTTTATTGTCCACAACCCTGGGAAGTTTAATTGAAGGTATTCCATGAAGATTGGGTTTACATGGAAGAATTTCTTCAATATTGAAGGCATTTTCAACCTCTTGAACATGGCAGTGTCTGAAAATTCTTGGAATCCTTCATTCTAACAAGAATCTACACTCTTCAAAGCTCAAATGATCTTCTCCAACAAGTTATTGTAGACTCCTATCAAGTCATTGGATTCTCTTGAAGCATTGGAGTAATCATATTGATCAGGAGCTAAAATTACATGGGAGCAATCATATTGTGCAAAGCTTTCTTGAAGCTAATCTTATTATCTTCAATCTTGGTCAATTGATGGAGCTTTATGCTAAATATTATTGGTTGGATTCATCTACTACTCTTCATCAACATTAAAGAGGTAATTCTATTGCTTTCAGCTTAATCTCTCTTTTCATCCAATTATTGAACCAGTCCCATTGTTCATAAGAGATATTGAGTGTAATAAAACCTCTTAATTTCCATTGCATAGCATGTAGAATTTAGCCCTAGGACAACTGATTATGATTGCTTGATGAATTTCTTTCCTGCCCATTCAAATGTTGATGCTGAATTGATTGCATAAATGCTACTCATTGCATACTATGAAGGAATTTCAGCAAGGCAAAGGAGAAGAGTATCCAAATTATAAATGGCATAATGGTCTTTTATGGTATCAAGGATGAGTTTTCTTAACTCCTCAATTATCTTTCAAAGATCACATTTGCAAGAGATGCACTCTTCACCTTTAACGGGACATCATGTTTTGTTCAAAACATTTGATAATATTTATAAGAGTTTTTATTGGAAAAGGATTTGGAGAGGTGTTAAAGACTATGTTATGAGTTGTCTTCCATGTCAACAAAATAATGATTCCACACTTCTACCTAGTGGTTTGCTTCAGCCACTACCTATTCCTCATGGGAAGTGGACTTATATTAGCATAGATTTCATAACGGTACAACAAAGAACAGGTGGAATAGCATTTATGTAACAAAACATGGATCTTGGACATGGCTATGGAGGCTAAAACTCAAAGAACAAACTCATGGAGACATAAACTAGAACAATGACAATCACACAAGTGAATGAGGCTCCAAGATTAAGTGCTTGGACTCATGACCACAAACTTGTGTGTACAAATAATGACACTGACTCTTGGTCAAGCACAAAAGTACAATAGCATTGCATTGAAAAGTGAACCAAGTACATGCCTTTATAGCTTTCCAATAGCTCCACTCTCCTCACTCGGCACTGTGCTTATGGGATACAACTTTCCTCATCCTTCAGTATACATCATTTGACCTATTTTCCAACACCCCCCCTCAAATGATGAATTCCTACACTTGTTGGCTTTTGACTCCCCCTACATGATGACATGGCCTGGGAGACTAGATCATGGGCAGCCTAGTCAAGTCAAGCTTGAAATTTTACATTTTTGGCAAGGGGTTTTTTCAATACAAATCCACTAAGGGAAAGAAAATATCCAATGGAAAAAGATACAAAAATTTTCTTTAGAATAATTTGTCAGAGTTTTTGATGGTGGCAAAAGCATCTTCTTCTTCTTCTTGGTGATCTTCTTGCACCTGTTGAGATCTCTTCTTATGGAAACATTCACTGGCTACATGGCCAGTCTTGCGTCTTGCGACCGACAAATAATTTGGTCCTTGTTGCTGTTGGTGGTGAATCCTCGACCACATCCTTTTGCTGCATAAGTAACCTTGGTGTATAAGAAGTTATCCCTTGAGCTAGTTTCTTTTACATCCTTGCTTTTAAATTTACTTTCTCCATCAAGCAGTGAGTGCTCAATGTCTTTGAGTGAGGGATTGATAACATTACTTAGTGTGGACACAAGATTCTCCTATGGTTCACGATTAATGCTGGCAAGTAGCACTACTATTGCCTCATTCTCATAAATGTTCTTTTTAAGAGTTGCTAGCTGAGTTTTAAGGCTCTTGAACTTATTGATGTGGACAGTCATAGATGAACTATCTTTTGCATCCAACTTATAAAACTGCATGAGTAATTTTACCTTTGAGTTCTTTGCTTGTGTACCAAAGATCCTGTCAAGTTCTTCCCATGCCTTCTTTGCATCCCTGATGCCAGAGATGTAGTGTAATACATCATTTGATAGACCCTAGGCAATAATACCTAGAGCTTTCTTGTTCACCTTCTTCTATGCCTTTATTTTAGGCTAGTCTTCTGTAGCATCTTCCTCTTTAGCATCTTCTTTCTCGTTATTTGCATCATCTTCCTCAAGGAGATCCCATACATCTTTTCTCATGAGATGGTACATGGTTTTCTCCTTTTAGGCGTGAAAGCCTTCACCATTAAACTTTGCTATTTGCTCCAGTTCAATCATCTTAGAAGGAGGTCTTACCATGAGAACACTTGGGCAGTGTCTATCATTTTACAAAGAAATTGAGACTTAAAAATGGATTTGATTAATAGAGATTTAAATCATTACAAGTGCTGAGAATGAGCTTTTGAGCAGCTGAGGTAAAATCAGTGAATAGCTTGTTTATGAGTGAGCTAAATACACAAGTGCCAAGAGACACTGATTGAGTATCAAGAGATACTATTGATTTTGAATCTGCTTGTTGAGTTAGATGTTGCTCAATGATATCCTCTTCTTACTAATTTGGAGTGCTGAGGACTGAGATAGAACTCAGATCAGAGTGGCAACCACTTGGATGAGTTGGCAGGAGTGAGGAACTGAAGTGTAAAGTAAGCTTGAACCACAAAAGCTATGACTGCCCTATATTAGGGTTTCTATAAATGACTGTCTTTCTATCTGTTGCAGCACATACATGCAATTATTTCACGAAAGATTTGATACAGAGAATACTCATATACGAGACTTAAAAAGCCCTATGGTTTTGAGTCAGATTGCAGCGTGTGCAGGTCGCGTAGTTGTACGATAGCCTATCAAGCGAACAAATTCGACAAATTTCCATGATGCTAGAGACATAGCACACCAATGTCATCAAGTGAGGTGCCAGAGAGAAGCTTCAGGAGCATGGCAAGAAGTTTGCAAAAGAGATCTCAGTGAGATGTTTCATGTACTGAGAGATCTAGGGGTTCCAACGTAAGTGGGTGTATGTTGGCTATGGTGGCCAAGAAGAGATGTGTGAGAATGAAGTAGGAGATGGACTCAAATTCTTACACTGAGTTGACCAAAGATTGTGAGGGACTCAGGGAGCAGTGAGGAAAGCTAGACCTTGCCCACCATGGCTCTGATACCATGTAACAAAACATGGAACTTGAACATGGCTATGAAGGCTAAAACTCAAAGAATGAACTCATGGAGACATAGATTAGAACAATGATAGTCACACAAGTGAATGAGGTTCCAGGTTTAAGTGCTTGGACTCATGACCACAGATGTTTGTGTACAGATAATGACGCTTACTCTTCGTCAAGCACAAAAGTACAATAGCATTGCATTGAAAAGTGAACCAAGCACATGCCTTTAGAGCTTTCTAGCAGCTCCACTTTCCTCACTATGCTTATGGGATACAACTCTCCTCATCCTGTAGTATACATCATTTGATCTATTTTCTGAAAATTTATGTGGTGGTAGGCCGATTGATTAAATAAGCCCATTTCATTCAAACAAAGGCTCAATTTACATCAAAGCAAGTGGCTGATCAGTTTATGGAATGTGTCTTTAAGCTTCATGGAATGCCAATGAAGATTGTGTCTGATCGTGACACCAAGTTTATGGGAAGCTTTTGGAGAAGTTTGTTTTCTTCTATTGGGACTATTTTGACTTGTAGTATAGCTTAACATCCACAAATGGATGGGAAAAATGGCTAGAAGTTTATTTGCATCATTTTTGCCATGACACAAAAAGCGCATGGGACCATTGGCTTGATCTTGCAAAATTTTGTTATAATAATACTCATCACATGAGTATTAGAATGTCTCCTTTTGAAGCATTATATGGTTACAAGGTTCAAATGCCTTTCACATTGTTTCATGATAATGTAAATCCTAATGCTCGTGAAGAGTTAGAGAATGTGGAGGCTCTTATGAAGCAGTGCAAGGACAACATTGGAAAAGCTCAAGAGACAATGAAGGCCTATGCGGATGAGAAAAGAATACATGTGGAGTTTGATAAAGGTGAATGGGTTTTCTTGAAGGTTCCAAAATCCTGTTATGCTTCTCTTAAGGGAGGACATAATAAACTCACTCATAGGTATTATGGTACTACATACCAAATAGTTAACAAAGTTGGGGATCTTGCCTATCAACTTGATTTACCTTCTACTACACGCATCCACAATGTCTTTCATGTATCTTAGCTCAAGAAGTATGTTGGCCCTGAAATCCAAGTTCTTGAAGAACTACCTTCCCTTGATGAAGATGGTTTGATCATTTATGAACCTGAAAAGATTATTGGTAAGCAAGAGAAAGTTCTAATGAACCAACTTCTTGTGGAGTATCTTATTAAGTGAAAGGGTTTGCCTATGGAAGAATCTTCTTGGAAACATGCTTCATATTTGGAACAGTTTCCATGGCTTCTTCAAGAGGATAGTTCATTCATTGGACAGTAATCAGCTTGCTGTAATAACTTTTTGTTCTGAAACTAAATGCTTTATGGCATGTTTGGATACTATGTATTGTCCTCTACATTTCTATACCTCACACATGGAAATTGGACAATTCTACTTCAAGATATGGCCAGATTTGTATTGTAGCCTATTTTGGACAGCCTACAAAAGTTTGTTCATGTACTCATCCTTGTATCTTGTTTCAAAATTCAGCTTTGAGGACAAAGCTCTTCTAGGCCGGGATGGCTTGTAATAGAGTAAAAGTGCCTAAATGCCTTAGCCAATATTTAGCCTACTAGGGTTAAGTATAAAAGGTGAAGTTGTAACTAGCCTATGATCTTTTTGCCATTTTACAACATTACATGTTTGAGGTCTCAACCTCCCACCATCTAAGAGGGTGCATACTCTTGGCCACCATAGCTTGGGTGCATACCATGTTGGAGCCTCTCTCATCATTTGATTCTTAGCCAACATTGATAATATCATTTCATGCCCATCCACCTTGGCTATGGTTTCTTGGTTAAATAGTCTATTTCTTTGTATTTTTAGTTTAATGGCTTCTTGTGGGGATTAGCTTCTTTACAATGAGAGAGACTAACTCATCAAAATCTAAAAATGGATTCCTTATATATATATAGAAGTAATGAATGATTTCCATGCCTTCTCAATTCTAAAGGCACCCAAAGTAGATAAAACTAAATCATCATCATCAGGCATTGCATTAATAATTGTTAAGGCATCTACAATGCTTTTCACCTTCAAAACATACTCATTCATAGACAACTTTCTTTTCTTCAAGGTATTCAATTATTTCTTGAGTTAAATATTTCATGCCTTTGTATTTATTGAAAACATATTCTTGAAGATTATCCAAGTTGCATGTGAAGTTTTTGCATTTTTAAAATGCCCCAGCATAGTGTTATCAATAACTGCACATAGCCAATATATTACTTTTTTATCTTTTGTAGTCTTATTTTTCCATGCCTTTAATTCTTTTATAGTCACATGATTACTTAGCTTTGATTCATTTTCTTCACCTGAAACAAACTCAAAGAGGCATTTTCTAATAAGAAAGTTTGTTATACGAAACTCCCATGATAGATAGTTATTCTTATCTAGCTTTTTACTAATAGGATTTTTACTATTCTCAACCATTATGAAAAAATTGAGTACTAAATAGTAAGCAAGTCTTTTGCAATCTTGCATAAGATGTGCACAACAACACACCAAATAATCTTTTTCATTGTGATTGCTCAATAATATATATAATCTACAACCTGTTTGTAGAGATAGACCTTGTGTTTACTTCCAGACAAACACCTTGAAACTTATAGATTTAGAAACTAATACATTTATACCTGAGAATGATTGATATAGTTGAGATTACACACTATACCTTCTGAAACTACTATATCCATAACCTTGTGGAGCTACAATGGGGCCTGAAATGGTCTCAAATGGCAAAAAACATAATGGAAATGCCCTAAAATAGCACACCTATAGAATGAACACCATTCTACTTACATACCAAATCTCATAGCAATATGAGATTTTTGCTCTACTGTCCTTTGGGTGTCTCCATAGATGCCATCCAAGGGAAAGAGAAAGAGAATGGGAGAGAATTTTACGGATTGCTTGCTTGCTTGGATTCTTGCCTCCTTCTCCTCCACTTTAGTCTTGAAAACTAGTCTCTCTTAGTAGTGTCGCTTTGATATCATGTCATGAAATGATAGTTTGTTGGGGGGGGGGGGGGGGGGGGGGGGGTAAGGAAACTTGCTTGAGCTATTGAATTGAACTGACACTACACACAAGAGGAAGCTCACTCAAGAATACAAGAAGAGAGATAGAGGCCAAAAATATTTTTTTGTTGATTTTTCTTCATTCTTCCTTATACAATATATTGTGCACAAAGCATAGATAAGATACAACATTAAGAAAAGTGGCATACTAAGTCAAACAATGTGTAGCTAACTACACTAGTCAATTGATGCTATAACTATGCAAGCTATAGGTAGGTACAATCAAACAAATATAATAACTCTGATAAGTCAGTGGACATGTGAAGATCATAATGACTACTAATGTGCTAAGAGTAGATGTACGGACCTATCTAACCATGCAATAAATCACCAATGTTTGCATGTGTTGAGCTTGCCATCTCAACATCTCTCTCTCTCTCTCTCCCTCTATTTCTCCCTCACTCTTTCTCTTTCCCCCCCTCTCTCTCTCTCTATTTCTCTCCTACCCTCTACACACACACACACACACACACACATATTTCTCTCTCTCTCTCTCTCTCCCCCCTCTCTCTCTATTTCTCTTCCTTTATTTTTCTCTCCCCCCTCTTTCTCTCACCTCTCTCTATTTTTCTCTCTCCCTCCCCCTCTTCTCTATCTCCATACCCTTTTTCTCCTCTCTTTTTCTCTCTCTCTCTCACAAGCATAATGCACATAGAAAATAAATTCATAACCCCTTTTCTCTCTGCATGTCTATCTCATTTTCCCTCTCTCTTTCTCCTCCTTAGTCTCTTAAGCTCAATGCATAAAGAAAAACAAAGAAAAAAGATAGGAAAATGCCTATCTCAAAGCTCAAAGAAGCACTCATTCACGGTCTCCTTCCCTTGCTTTCATTTGTGCTCTCTCCCTCTTTCTTTCTTTCTTCATACTCGTTCACAATGATAAAACTATAGTGCTCTATGTTCAACACTTTTTTTTCCACAATATGTTGTCGCTATTTGCATTGATATCTGCATTGAAATATGTAAAAATGTCAGATCTAGAGCATGGATATGGAGGTTGAAAGAGGAAGAGTGAGCTCATGAGGTAACAAACATCAAGACCAAATGTCACACAAGTGAATTAGGTTTCAAGATGGATGCTTGGACTCATGAACACAGTCTTGTGTGTTGACAATGACACATACACTTTGCTGGAAGTACAAAAGTACTATGACATTATATTAAAAAAGAAAGAAAGTATAATGCTTTATAGGAATAGACTAGGTTGCACTTTCCACCACTTTGCATATGGGATTCTGCATCCTGAGCCCACATTACTCTATACAAAGAGGCTAGCTAGGTGTGATTGCCAATATCTCAACACCCCTCCTCAATCACAACCAGATAAGTACAAAGTGTGTAGAGGCTTTAGTGAGCAACCACTTGCAAAGTGTGGGCACACCACAAACATGGTAAACACCAAAGGCTGTCACAGAAAAAACTAAGTGTGGGTATCAAAGACATGGTGGACATACAGAGGCTGTAACAAGGGCCTCACAAAGTGTACAAAGGCTGTAGTACAAGGTTACATGGGGAGTTGACAAGCTTGTGTTAGAAGCATTAGGTCTAGGCAATACAAGGCTAAAAAAGTCTATCAGAATAGAAGGACTAATGAGGCTTGTCCTTCTCGTGGTGGTCTTCTTCTTCTTCTTTTGCTCCATGGTCTACTTCTTCTTTTAGCAGCAACTACATATGCCTTTTGGGACCTCCTTCTGGCATGACAGAATTTCTCCATGTGCTCGATCCTTTTGCAGAAGTCACATACTAGTTGATCTTTCTTGCCCTTGTACCTGTTACCAACATATAACATTTGCTCATCTTTAGAGGTGCTTAGTTCTTCTTTGGATTTTACCTTCTTTTCTTCTTCCAGTAGGGAGGCCTTAACATCAACCACTTTAGGACTAGGCATGTTGATCAATGTAGTTGACACATTATTATAATCAAGAGGTAGGCTCTTTAACAACACACCAAGACAAATATCTTCATCCATCTTGAGATCAATTCCTATAAGCCAAGTTAAGAAAATTTCCATGTACTTTAAATGAGTTTGCAAGAGATGTATTTGATTTCATATCTAGCCTAAAAAATTCAATCAATAATCCATACTTACATGACTTTGATTGTGCACCAAACAAAGTATCTAATATCTTTCATGTATCATTAGAGGTTTCACAGGTATCCACATGGTGGATGTAGCTATCATCCAATTCCAGATGAATGATGGTATATGCTTTGTCATCATTCTTTTTCCAAGTAATTGCAAGGTCCGCATCTCGAGGCTTCTTCTCTTTGCCATTTGTAATGGCCCAAAGGCCTTTCTTCATCAGAATGAGCTTGATGCGGGTTTGCCGGGTGTGAAATCCGACCCCTTTGAACCGAATGGTTGGAGAGTCTTTGCCCATGTTGGAGCAACAAATCAGCACAAAAAAATCTCAAATTTGAGCAACACAAGATTTAATTGTGTCAAGAGACACAAGGAATGTAGTGTCAAATAACACTTGATAAGTATCAATAGATACTATGCTTTCATGTACTTGGGTTTGATGCTTTCATGCTTGGATTTCTCCCCTTCTTTGTTGATTTGATGGGAAATGCTTACTGGAAACTTCAATTTTCAGTAGATCAGAGTGGCAGAGGTCTGGTTTGAGTGGTAAGAGGGAGAAAATAAAGGAAAAAATGAGCTTGAAGGTAAGTGGCTATGGTTGCCAGTTATAGTTTAAGGACAACAACCTAATATTTTAGCTGTAGCAGCTCACCCAATGAACCATTTGAGTTGAAATTTTTTCAGGAGGTAGCCCATATAATAAACTTCAAAAGACCTATGGTAGCCCTTAACATTGTGAGGTGTGATGGTGGCACCATTAGTTGAACAACAAAGCAGGCTGGCTATGGCTTCCTCCAATACCACCTCTGAGTAATCTTCTAATATCTCTGTTGGAGTGGATTTTTCTCAAGCCCTCTTAGTTGAAGTAAGTCACCTATATGACCAAAAAATTCCCTATGATAACTCATGGAATAATGCTCACAATAAGGAGAGAGAACAAGTCTAATTTATACCATGTAAAAATGTCAGATCTAGAGCATGGCTATGGAGGTTGAAAGAGGAAGAGTGAGCTCATGAGGTAACAAACATCAAGACCAAATGTCACACAAGTGAATTAGGTTCCAAGATGGAAGCTTGGACTCATAAACACAGTCTTGTGTGTTGACAATGACACATACACTTTGCTGGAAGTACAAAGTTACTATGACATTGCATTCAAAAAGAGAGCAAATACAATGCTTTATAGGAATAGACTAGGCTACACTTTCCACCACTATGCATAAAGGATTCTGTATCTTGAGCCTACACTGCTCCATATAAAGAGGCTAAGCTAGGTGTGATTGCCAATATCTCAACAAAATACATCTCAAAATGCCCATTAGAATGTGCATTAAAAAAGCTATTGGTACGGCCGTTGGTTTTAGCATTGCTATTAGCATCACTATATGTGTTGCTATATAGTGTTGCATATAACAATGCATATAGCGATGAAAATAGCATTACCGAAAAAAAGCATCCCTACCTTCTATTGCTATGTCCCCATTCCCATGTAGTGTTGTGAAAGGGCCTCCTATTCAAGTGACACGTGTATATTAATAAGTAAAGAGCAGAGTACAAAAAAGAGGAATTATCTCGAGAGAGATGTATTTGAATATGAGAAGGAGATAAAATAGGTGGGTTGATGGAAAAAATGTCACTCAAGATCACTTAAATAAGGAAGAAACTTTACAAAAGGTATCATGAATTTTTGACAGCCAAGTGTCCAAAGTGCTTTAAAGCATGGCTATTTTCAAAATAAGATTCATTAGCAAACGAGTTTATTATGCTTCTCTAAAAGTGTACATATGATCTTAATTTTTATTCTTAATAAGTCACACACCTTGTGGATCTACTTATAATTTAGAATTATCATCATGGTTATTCATCTCTTTTTCTATTTGTTCACCCCTAAGAAAATGAGTCTTACCAGAGAGGGAGATGTCATTACATGCACAAAATCTCACTAAAATATAATAAAACAGCTGATCCATGTACATGCTTTCCATATGGTCCTAATTTCCAACACAAGGTACCCCAATCTTATCTTGTTTCCACCAAGTCCAGTAGCTTCTTAATAATGTACTCTTTCATATCCATTAGTATATATAATGTACTCTTTCATATCCATTAGTATATGTATTATCTATGTATGATGTGGTTTCCTACATGATTTAGGAAAGATCTCCTACCTCCACTTTCTTCTTGTATCTTTTTCTCTCTTCACTTGTACTAGAATTTATTGTCAGACCATCAAACTATCGGTCCATCCCTTAAGTATACAATCCAAAAAGACTCTAGTATAATACCATGAGTGCACCCAAGTAAATGTCTTATGGATCAAAAAATTCTTAGGAAAAGAAGGCCAACACCTAATTGATAGATAGATAGATAATGCAAATATAAAAAATCTTATGATAAAAGTTTAAGTTTGGTGTTACCAAAAGTAACAGAATTCAAGGATCTTGTATCGTATGTAACTTTTACACTATGTTTGTATTTTAAGAGATGTCTAACCACAATTCATGTTGTGTTGACATAAAAAAAGAAGCTACACCAAAGAATGCCAATTCATGAACCAAGAAATACTAGCTACACCCATAGATAGTCACATGATATACCATATGTTAGCCTAGTGAATGTCCTAACAATCAACATTACTATTGGGACAAGAGGCAACCACCAACTAAATCCATGCATTATGCAAAGTAGACACTTTGCAAATAAAACAAAGTCAAATTTGGTATTATAAAAAAAAGTAAGAGAACTAAAGGACCTTTAGTTGTGCAAATATGTAACTTTTTTAGACTTTAAGATATGTGCAACCACAATTCATAACAGAGTGCATATTATGTATTTATTTTTACCTAATGCTGACTTTTGAGATTTCAAATGTGAGAAAATCAAGTAAAATATTTTTCCTATTTGTAATAATACATACACACAAATGCTATGCAATATTAGTACTTCTAATGTTTATTGCTTATCATTGTTTGCAATGCTTAGTTTGAATTTGGATTTGTAAATAGTTGTGTGTCTCTTATCACTATCTTCTAATACTTTCCTCATAGGCATGACAGCCATGACAAGCACTGGTATAATATTACTAAAATCACTCATCAAGTGTGAAATGCTTGGAACATTCATGAATATATCATGTCTCATTTTCTAATAAAAAATGTATGTTGGGCTATGCCAATTAGTCCCGTAGTGATGGCTTTGTCATTTCTAACTCACGATGTTAGTGTTGACAACTAACTTCTAGATAAAACAAAGATCTCATAGAAACTTATCAGAGGATGAGACAGTATTTTGGAGTTTTCTATGAAACATTTCATAAAAGCTATTGGATATGACAAAATCCTATAGTTTGAAAACATTATGACTCAATCCAGAAAGATAACGCAATGTTATCATTGATTTGAACAACATACACAATAAGCATACGTCAAACAAAGTTGATCATTGTTAAATCAAGGAAATCTCTCAGAACTTACTTTTTAGAAAGTATTAACCTCAGAGTTTGTTACTGCTCGTATGATTTGGCCAACAAAAGGAGAACTATGTAAAGTAGATGTTTGTTATTTACATGAAAGTTGATTTTTAATGAGATAGAAGTGGGTGTTGAACACATGAAGTTGTACTTAAGGAGGAAATAGGGGCATTGGGGAGCATTTTGGGCAAACTAGCTAGAGTATGGAAAGTAGTAATTTTGACTTAAAGAGTGTAGGTGTAGTTAGTTGGTCTCGGCATGATGTATGTGATTCGAGGGTGTCTAACCTGTAAAGGAGTAGTTAGAATGGTATATTCATATCCTATCTGGTTCTAGGTTGTCTAACAAGAGAGAGAGAGAGAGAGAGAGAGAGAGAGAGAGAGAGAGAGCGTGTGTGAGAGAGTAGCACAGGGTGGCAAGAGCCTGCTTTGCGCGTACGCGTATGGTAACGCAGGGGCAAAAGCCGCCCGAGGCGTGTCCTACGACACACACAAAACAATTCAAACTTATTAATAAGCCACGCAATATGACTCTCCCCTGCCTTCTCCTCAAGACCCAACTGCAATAAAACCTCAATAAAACGTGCATCTGCACTCTCTGCACCTACCCCCTCCCTCTCTCTCTCTCTCTCTCTCTGCGTATTCCTCCTCTCATCCGATCTCCAATACAGAACATCCGATATCCTGCTGTATTATTACTTCTCTCATCCGATCTTCAATACAGAACCTATCATTTCTTACAGAACATCCCATCATTTCTTCTGTCAACCGATTTTCAACACAGAGCATCTGATAGCTGCTTCCTGCATCATTCCTTTTCTCATACGATCTTCAATAGGCATCCAATATCTTGCTGCATTGTTCGATACAAGGCGCTCTCTCTCTTCAATTGTAGAAAACATCCGATATCCTGCTGCATTATTCGATACAAGGCGCTCTCTCTCTTCAATTGTAGAAAACATCCGATATCCTGCTGCATTATTTGATACAAGGCGCTCTTTCTCTCTCTCTCTCTCTCTCTCTCTCTCATGGAGCGCATCCTTAACCTGATGCATAGCCTGCAAATCTACTGGAATATCTCCTGCCGGCCGGCATCGAGCTACCGTTGCCTCAAGGATCTGAACCGATCCGCCTCTTCTTCGCCTTCTTCGTCCACGACCTGCTCTGCGTCCCAGCGATGTCGGAGGCTTCTGCGGCGGCTTAGGGCAGATGCCATGATCAAGGCCCTGCGGCATACGTGCAGGAGCTGCACGTGCGACGCGGACGCGATGATGAAGATGGTAGCAAGGGACGATGATGGGTCTGTGTTCCAATACGACCCAGTCAGCTACGCCATGAACTTCGACGACAACTGCAGCTGGCACCATCACTCCCATCACACTGGCATGATCACCATGATCATGCCCATCAGCCCTCGCCTCATTAACATGACTCATGATCATACCCCTCTCGCCTCATAAAAGAACCAGCCACACCAAACATTAATATATACGAGAGATAGGGCGCTATTGCGGCCCACTGCTCTGATCGTATCACACCAAATGATATTATACGTGCATCCCATCATCATTAACCAGCTCGTGCTCCTCCTAATCAGGGATAGCACATCACCTTACCTCTGTATACGATGATGTTCTACTGCATAGATTGATTTTACTCCATTTGCTTGAAATCTTTCCTACATTTGCTTGACTCGCGCCTTTACTGGACGTTATTGTGACCCAGGATTTCAAGAGGGTAATTGCACTTACCTCACTGTCGTAATGATCTTCGAGGCATACGTGCATTCTTGCGGCCATGAAAGGTTTTCCTTCAAAAAGAAAATTAAACAGAAAAGTAGTAGATTTAGAGTGATCGGTAAAGAGAAACGGGTTACATCATACGAGTATAGAACCATTACCTACAATAGTCAAGGATGACTTAAAGTTGATGTTGCAAAAAGAGATTAAGCATTGGGAAGGCAGTTCGGGGTGAAACACCCCAAATGTTATATTATGTTTCTTAGTAGAAGGGGATGAATACTATACAAAAGGAACTAGTTAGCCTATGAAAAGAGGGGCAATTGTAGAGTTTAGTTAGTGTCTTTGAGTTACATTTTCATACAATTATTAATGACTTTTTAGAGTTCCTACTCCTAGGTGATCATGGTCGATATGGCACATGCTTCAATTGTAAGTCTTTGAAGTTGCATTTGTTTCTTCTTCATCTCCTTAAATTAGTTGACATCCCTTACTAGGTCAACGCATAGTTAGCTAGTACCAAATTTCCATTATTTTGTTGGTGTAAGAAAAGTGTAACTTGTGTATGGTCAAAAAGTGAAGGAAAACTTGAAAAAAGGATGAAAATGAAAAATGTATTATGTGGTAATCTCAAGTTTCACCCTCACACTTTCCAAGAGAAATAATTTATTCAAGTAATGATAACCAAAGTACCACTCCTCCATATGTTTTCTCCTAGTTCAAAGTGCATACCACTCTTCTATTTTTCCTAGTTTCTTGTACATGCCACTCTCTTTGTGTGTGTTCCTTCTTTGTCATTTCAATAATGGAGCTCTTAGTCTCTCTCTCTCTCCCTTCATTTGCATGTAAATCAATCTCACTCTACTAGAGATTAATGAAATATGATTAGTGCCAATTGCCTTCAGTCCAAACCAAATGTTCTCTTCACTCCAACAATTGGGATAGGCATATCTTAATATAGTCAATACCTACATCCCTTGTTGTGTTCATGTTTTTGGAATAGGGAGTTTTTCTTTGCCTTGTGGCAAGTTGGTCAACATCAGTCCAAGTCATTCTTGGTCAACTCCAAATTTGTGGCTTTCTTTCATAGAGAAAGCAAAAAGGGCTAATGCCTTTGTTTATTCAAGAAAGATTACAAATCAAATATGTGAAGAAAGGATCAATAAATATTAATAGTCGAATTCTATGAGGGATAATGACAATTTGGTATTTTCTTTGCCATGGAGTGTGATCTTCAAATCTGACACTTTGCTTCAGCATGATTGAATAGTATGGATCATCTTTTATGATCTCCCTACTTGCTTGGACGATGAAGTTGGGCCTTTGCTAAGTTTACTTGGGAAACTATTGTACTAATTACCCATCCCAACATGAGTGATTGGTGTAGTCAAGCTTGAGAGAAAGGTATGTATTCTCTCAGACTGCATGGTAGATCCCCCCTTAGTCCTTGCAATGTAAAGATAGTAACAAATTTGAGGTTGTTGTCAAGTTTGGGACTTTCCCTTGTCACATGTCACTTTGGCAAACAATGTATCCACTTCGCGAAAAACCACCCAACAAAACATGGGAGAACAATAAACCCTAAATCCTAAACAAAGCCTTAAACCTTAAACTCTAAATCCTAAACCATAAACCCTCAACACTAAACCCTAAATACTAGAACCTAAACCCTAGACATCATAAGTTGGACAACAAGTAGTACTACTCTCATTTGAGTCTTCTTCTTCATCAAGAGCACTCTCATAGTATTTTAACATTCAATCGTAAGCTATTGGAGCAATATTTGAGCCTATTTCTTCTTGCTTGGACCTTTCTTCTTCTTCTAAACCCTTATTCAAGTAGAGCAGCCATGGATATGGCTTGAAGCTTCATTATCTTGTCAAGATTTACTTACTTTTGGACTCAAGTGCTCTACATTAAAAATCCCCTTGAAGATTTCAAGTTTGGAGAGGATCTTCATCAACATTGTAATATCTATGCTTCAATATTTGGGAGAAAGTCAGTTCTTAAGAAATTTCATGGATTTAATTCTTCAACATTTGGAAAAATACCAATTCTAAAGCAATTTCATGTATTCAATGTTTCAACATTGATATTGGAGCATTGGAGGAGCTATATTGGAGATTATTTTGGATTATGCTCATCTATTTTGGATCAACTTAAAGATTAAGGCTTCGATTTCTTTAATCAAGTCACTGTTAAAGAGGTATTTCATGGTCAATATCTCATTTATCCACTTGATGATCCTTTCCATTTGTTGAATGAGGGATTTAGACTTAGCCTAGAGCTTAATCATCATGACATTTGCAAGATTAAACCTCTTTACGCATGAAATTAGGCTTATTGAAGTAAGCATTATCAACCATCCATTTCATATTCTGTAGTGAAAGTGATGGTGAGAGAAAGAGAGAGACAATGCGACAATGAGTAAACCACACACTTGTAATGCACACTTGCATTGGAATAGGTGAGAGTACACATATATATACAATGAAGGTGTGGATATGGTAGGTTCTCCTAGTGAAGTATCATCCACATGTTCTAGATCCATCTTATCTAGTTCTCCTAAATATCTAGATATTGTCTTCCTACATATTCTCTAAGTACATGTTCATATGAGTACATTCTAATATTCTAGCATTCCCCCTATCTAGAAAAGTTTACCTTGAAGGTTGGTAGAAATATGCTTTTGAGCTTGGATTAGGCTCTGACTTGGTCATTCTTCACTGGCATTTGGCTTCAGTTGGCATGCTTTGGACCGGTCTATGCCTATTGTCATTGCTTGACATTTAGCCTTCTTGCATTTATGCTTTGGTTAGATATGGATGCCACTTGGTTTACCCATGCTTGACAGTTACTTGGAGCTTCGTCTTCAAATGTATTTGAGCATTTTGAATCTATTGGGAAATATATTGGGTTGTCCGTTACATATTCTTTGAATGCTTTCAGGCTTATGCTTTACGAGTCTGAGATAGCTTGGGATTTATGCTCCGAATGTACCCTACTGGGATTTGGCATGTCTGATGCTATGTATTCGATGTATTAGAGCGTTGCTTGCTCTTTTTGCATCAGACTTTACTTCCAGTGGGAACCTCTTGGTATATTCGGATGTACACATAGTCTTATTTACACTTGAGCTTGAGCTTGTGGGATAGTTATATGCATTTGCTCTCTTGAGAGCTTTATGTCAGCAGTTAGTCTGTACTGGGCTGATTTGATACGCCTATTGGGGCACGCACCTATCTCTGTCACATGTTTGTTAGTTTTGTATGCATCTTGGATGGTTATGCATTGAGCTTCTTACTCTATCAGTTGTGCTTATACTTTGTCTCTTCTCTTACATCGAGACCCATTATATGCATGAATTCTAGGCCTCTGAGATATCTCTTGCATGACAGTTCTTGGTACCTTCTTGCCCCTTGACACTCACTGTTGGATGTATCTTGCTACCTGGAAATTGCAGTGACATATGTATTAGTGATTGCTTCATTTTGAGATAGTTTTACATACTGTTGCCATTTATTACAACAAGCTAAAATCTATAGATTTTGAGCATTTCTATGAGGGTAATGCTTACTATTTGATATTATCTTGGTCATATTTGGTGGACATGTGCTTTTCTTGGTGATATCCACTCTTTCAACTAGTTTTAGCAATGGTTTTAGTGCATTTTTTGCTAATTATAGCAACCTGCGATTTTGCTTTTTTTTTGCTGCATTCATTTGGGATAGTATGACTGGTCATCTGAAAGACACATCTCTCTTTAACATTGCCAAGTTGGATGGTACTAACTATGGGTATTGAAAGTCCCAAATATGGCAGGTTTTGGTGTAGAAGTTGCAGATTAAACCCTTACATTTCAAGGGTGTTAAACTCGAGGATATGGATGATGATGTTTGGATGGAAGTTGATGAGTTATGCAAGTCTACCATTATCTTGTCACTCTCCGAAGAGGTCCATCATAATGTTGTTGAAGATGAGAATCAGAGTGCATGGGATTTATGGGAGAAGATTCAAGAGCTCTATGCACAGCAGAGTCCTGCGTCACAGATGTATTAGTTGAAGCAGTTAATGGGCCTTCGAATGAAGGAGGGGACCTCCCTATCATCTCATTTTAGTTAGTTTCATGCTATCATGAAGAGTCTATTGTCATAGGGTATTGAGTTCAAAGACAACTTGCACATCGTGTTTCTACTCGGCACCTTGCCTGAATCATGGGATATCTTCTGTACTGCCATAGGACGGGACCTCCCTATCATCTCATTTCAGTTAGTTTCATGCTATCATGAAGAGTCTATTGTCATAGGGTATTGAGTTCAAAGACAACTTGCACATCGTGTTTCTACTCGGCACCTTGCCTGAATCATGGGATATCTTCTGTACTGCCATATGCACGAATAAGCTTGATGGGCTGAAAATCAAAGATATTGAGAGTGCTTTATTGACTGAGGAAATCAACAGGAGAAACAATGATGCTTCCCACTCTTCACATGCATTGACTGTTAGAGGTGGCAGACATGGCAAGCATGATAATGATCATAAGGGTAGGGACTCTCAGAAGTCCAGGTTCAAGTCATGTGGTCGCAGAAAGTCCCGTGGATGGAAGTCTAATCTTACCTATCATTATTGTGGGAAAGCATGACATATTAGGCCGCAGTGCCATAAAATGTGTGATGATAAGCGCAAGGAAAAGGGAAAAGAAAAAGTGCAAGAAAAGTCTTCTAAGCGCAGTATTGTACCTGCAAAGTCCAGTGTGAAGATAGAGGAGATTAATGCCATGCAGGCCGCTGATTCAGATGATGATTACATACTTGCAGCTTCTTTATGCGATGCCTTACAATCTTCCGAGATACATTCTATGTATGCACGGTGCTAGCTCTTGGATTCGGGTGCGTCCTTTCATGTGACACCCTATAGAGATTGGTTTCATACCTATCGTACCATGTCTGGTTCTGTGCGTCTTGGTGATGGCAGGTCTCTTGACATTGTGGGCATTGGAGATGTTAAGCTGAAGTTTCTTTGTGGCAATTCTTTTGTTTTGCATGATGTGCGCCATGTACCTACGTTGACTCGCAGCCTTATGTCAGCTGGACAGCTTGATGATGCAAGGTATTTTGTGTCTTTTGGAGACTCTGCATGGAAGATTACTCTTGGCAAGCTTGTGCTTGCAAGAGGTACCAAGTCTAGCAGCCTTTATCCCTTACTTGTATATGGAGCTACATTGGATAATGTTTTGTATGTGGGTTCTATTCCCCATGTATCCCTTTGGCATGCTTGTTTGGGGCATATGTCTCTTAAAGGAATGAAAATGCTCCGTGCTTTGTAGTATCTTCTGCCTTTTGACTCTTCGCATTTTGACTCTTGTGATAATTGTTTGTATGGTAGGCAAACTAGAAATACATAAAAAGTTTGGTAAGAAACATATGGGTGAGCCCTTGGCTCTTGTGCACTTAGATGTATGTGGGCCCATGCCTTGTCAGCCACTTGGTGGGCAAAGTACTTTTTTACTTTCATAGATGATTACTCACATAAAGTTTGGGCTTATCCCATAAAGAGAAAATCCGATGTCTTAGACACATTTCAGTATTGGCTTGCATTGGCAGAGAACCAGTTTGGGAAAAGGCTAAAATGCCTAAGGTCAGATAATGGGGGTGAGTATGTATCACGTGCTTTTGAGTAGTTTTGTGAGGAGCAGGGTATTAAGCGTCAATTGACCGCCCCTTACACCCCTCCCCAAAATGGTATGGCTGAACGCATGACTAGGTCGGTTCAGGAAAGGGTCCATACCATGCTTAGCCAGGCTGGATTACCATAGCACTTTTGGGCTAAGGCAGTTACTATTGCAGTGCATCTCATTAACAGGTCGCCTAGTAGTGGCATTGACTTTCAGGTTGGAGAGGAGGTATGGCTAGGCAAGCCCCCCTCTTATGATCATTTGTGCGTCTTTGGATGTGAGGCATTTTGCCATGTGCCTCAGGACAAACACAATAAGTTGGATCCTAAAAGTGTCAAATGCAATTTCATTGGCTATGGAGATGCAGAAGAGATGGTTTACTGTCTATGGGATCCGCAGGCGTGCAAAGTGATCTGCATCCATTATGTCATCTTTCATGAGGACAAAATGCATATGCAGCCTGAGAAAGTGGTTGAGGTATGCAGAGTTATCTTTCAGGAGGAGCCACCTGCTCCCATTCAGCCTGCTCCATGACCAGCTAGACAGCGTGCAGCATCACCTGATACCCATGGCCCAAATGCTAGACATGCTGATGTTAGACAGGATGTCAGTCAGGTAGTAGCAGAGCCTGGGTTAAGGCACTCTACTAGAGACAGACGACCTCCTGACCATTTTGCACCCTCTATGGATTATGTATTAGTTACAGATGTAGGAGAGCCTCTCACTTATGATGAGGCTATGCACAGGGGTGATTGTCACTCTTGGGAGAGGGCTATGCAATCTGAGCTTGACTCATTGCATAATAATCAAACTTGGGATTTGGTTTCCTTGCCTCAGGGTAAGAAGGCTTTGCCATGCAAGTGGGTGTACAAGCTGAAAAGTATCCCTGGGCATCCCAAGTTGGCATACAAGGCTCGATTGGTTGCTAAGGGTTTTAAGCAAGAGCATGGTGTTGAATTTGATGAAGTATTTTCTCCAGTGGTCAAGATGACCACCCTATGCTTAGTCTTGGCCTTGGTTGCACAGCTTGACCTGGACTTGTACCAGATGGATGTCAAGATGGCTTTTTTACATGGGGACTTGCATGATGAGATTTACATGGAGCAGCCTAAGGGCTTTGCAGACCCTGGCAAGGAACACCTAGTGTGCAAGCTAAAGAAGAGTCTATATGGCTTGAAGCAGGCATCTAGGGAATGGTACCATAATTTTGATACATTCATGCAATCACAGGGCTACAACCGCAGTGCTATGGATTTGTGCTTGTACCGAAGAAAGCCCATGATGGTTCTTTACTGATTTTGGTCCTCTATGTGGATGACGTGCTTTTAGCAGGGATAGCTCATGAGGAGCTAGATACTCTTAAGGCTCAGCTCAAGAAGAGCTTTGAGATGAAAGATCTGGGACATGCCTCTTATATACTTGGTATGCACATTACGCGCAATAGATCTCAAGGACTACTCTATCTGTTAGAGGGAGCACATTCATAAAGTCCTTGAGCGCTTCCGCATGCAGGATTTTAAGCCTATTAGCTGTCTGTTACCTTCTCATGTGAAGGTTTCACTGGCCAATTGTCCACAGACAGATGAGCAGAGGGCCGAGATGGCTAAGATTCCCTATGCATCAATTGTGGGCAGTCTTATGTATGCCATGATAGCCACCCATCCAGATATAGCTTTTGCAGTTGGGGTTGTGGCACATTATATGGCTACACTTGGAAAGAAACATTGGGATGCCGTGAAAGGTATCATGAGGTACCTAAAGGGCACAATAGATATGTGTCTTTTGTATGGTATCCAGGATATAGGAGTCATGGGGTACACTGACTTTGATTATGCATGACATGCAGATAGTAGAAA
This sequence comes from Lygodium microphyllum, assembly GCF_053477565.2. Taxonomy (NCBI): domain Eukaryota; kingdom Viridiplantae; phylum Streptophyta; class Polypodiopsida; order Schizaeales; family Lygodiaceae; genus Lygodium; species Lygodium microphyllum. The sequence goes on from NC_141154.1 coordinate 128,931,021, forward strand.
GTCCACTTCTGGCTATGTGTTCACTTATGTTGGAGGGGCTATCTCTTGGATGTCTAGGGCGCAGAAGTGTACGGCCCTTTCTACTACAGAGGCCAAGTATATTGCAGTGAGAGAGGCTTGCAAGGAGGCTATCTGGTTAGGCCGTTTGATTGTTGACCTTGGTATGACAGATGCTATGCCTACACTACATTCGAATTCTATGAGTGCCATTCAGTTGGCCAAGAATCCGGTCTTCCATGTGAAGATGAAACATATTGAGGTGAGGTATCACTTCATTCGCGAGGTCGTTGAGAATATGTCTATTGACCTTGTCAAGATTTCGATTGAGTAGAATCCTACAGACTTGCTCATGAAGAGCCTCACTACTGAACGCTTTTCCTTCCTTAGGAGATTGATGGGCATTGGATGAGATGATGCATTTTTCCTCATCTTGTTGTACATGTGTACATGTTGTACTGCCTTTTCTTTTTCTCTCTCACTGGGGTAGATTCACCTTTAAGTGGGACGTTGTTGGGGGTAAAGGCGCCTCCGCTTAGGCGTCCGTGTATTACTATAATGACAATACCCGCCACTGCACACTGTAGAGTGGCGGGCGCCCAGTCACTTATTATTTATTCTTTTAGTGACAATTTGAATAAAGGAAGGCCCGGCCACACATTGTGGTTTTTGGAGTTCCCACTTTGAGTTTCACTCTCTCTCTTGCTCTTGCTCTCCATCCGCCATAGCTCTCACTGCCAAGCTTCTTCCTCCTAGGTTCCACTTCCCTTTCACAAGAAAGATCTTGTTGCATCGATGTGGAACAATGAGGATTTTTTTGACCAATAAAGTGTTTTCGATCCTTCTAATTCCCAAAAAGATCTGATAGATGAATCACTTTGTTTGATCCAATTTCCAATGCAAAATGGACCTTCGTGTGATTAGCAAAGAGATAAGTCTATATACTCCAATTGAATTATCATTGTCTTGCACCTTGCACCACTATGGTTGATTGTATAGCTCTAGAGATGAGTTTAGTTGATATAGTTCTTGGCTATGATTGGCTCAAGAGGATTGAGAAATTTTCCATATAGTATGTGAATGGAGTTCACTTGGAATGGGCAGAAAGTAGTTTTCAATGGTATAGAGAGAAAACAATTGGAATTAGTTAGCACGAAGAATCTCAAGAAGTAAATCAATGCGATGTCTTACACATTTACTCTTTTATTTTAAAAGGTGGAAAAAAAACTAGCAATGTTCTTCTTCAAAGGTAAAACATTTATGTTTTTGCAAGCTTTGGGAAGAGTACAAAGACATTTTCTAGCCACCTTCTTTATTCCCACCAAAGAGAGGAGTAGATTATTCTATAGACATTGCACCAAGCACCAAGCTCATTAATAAGACACCTTACACATTGTTTAAGTATTTATATGAAGAAGTAGAAAGACAAGTTAACGAGTTGTTGCAAATGGGTTTAATTCAACCTTGTAAGTTACATTTTGCTTCTCTAGTACTATTTGTTAAGAAGAAGAATGGATCTTTTAGGATGTGCATTGATTATAGGGTCCTCAACAAGAGTATCATAAAGATTAGATACCCAACTCCCCATATTGATGAATTTTTTGATGAGCTAAAGGATACAAAAGTATTCATGAAGCCTGATCAAAGATCAAGTTATCATCAAATATGTATAAGAGAGGGCCATGAGTTCAAAAAAACATTTTATATTGAAAGAGGTCATCATCACTTTATGATTATGCCATTTGGGTTATCTAATGCACCCACCACATTTCAAGCATTGATTAATAAAGTGCTATAAACTTTCTTGTTCAAAACAATCCTAGTGTTTTTCAATGGCATTATCATTTACAAAAGAAATAGGGGAGACCATTTATAGAATGTGGGAGATGTATTTTACATGTTGAGGAAATATTGACTCTTTTCTAAAGAGAGAAAGTGCACCTTTATGGCAAATGAAGTGGAATAGTTAGGCCATATAGTTAGTGAGAAGGGGATCATGATGGATGCTAAGAAAGCTCAATGTATCAAAGATTAGCCTACTCCAACCAACTTAACATGTTTGAGACGGTTTCTTGGTCTCTCCTCATTCTATTGGCACTTCATAAAGTATTATGTATATGTATTGGCACCACTTATTGATTCATTGAAGTAAAAAGCAATCTTTTGGGATACCGTAACTAGTAAAAGATTTAGTGATCTAAAGTCTCTACTTATTTCAACGCATATTTTTGCATATCTAGACTTCTCCAAGGAGTTCATAATTTGTGCAAATGCTAGTGGCTATGGGATTGGGGATATTTTATTGCAAGACCATGGTATAATTACCTACAAAATCCAAAGCTTGACTATAAGGAGCTTGAAGTTTATGTCTATGAAGAAGAGATGCTTGTAATTTTTTACACCATAAAGAAGTGGCATCGCTATCTCTATGACAACCATTTCAAAGTCAAGAGTGATCATGTGTTTCCTCTCATAACTCAGCCTATCTTCAAACAAAGAAGGTGGTTGGCCATACTACCAAGTTACAAATTTTAGACTTTAGATATGGCATGTAAGAATAATATTTTGGAAGATGTATTATTACAAATGTGGGCATGTTTCATGTCTACTATCTCTACCATACACAAAGGTTGGATATAAGGCATTCAACAGAAGTATTTGTTGGATGATTCAGCTACCACCATGATAAAGAAATTACAATTACGTGATGGAAATGAAGTTTCAAATTTGAAGTGGCACACTTTGTAAGGATGTTAAAGACCATGTTTTCCAATGTTTGCCTTATCAATAAAATAAGGATTCCACCTTTTAGCCATTGCCTATTCCTCATGGCAAATGGATTGACATTAATATGAAATTTATTATGGGGTTGCCTACCACCAAGCATGGGTGGAATAGTAATATTTGTTATGATTGATTAATTTCCAAAATTAGTCTATTTTATATCCACCAAATTCCAATATTCAACAAAGAAGTGGCAAAGCAATTCATGGAAGGAATATTTAAGCTTCATGGGATTCCATCAAAGATTTCATCCGATAGGGACACAAAGTTCATGGGAATTTTTTGAAAGAGTTTGTTTATTTTCATGGACTCTACTTTGAGTACCACCTATCATCCTCAAATGGATGGCCAAACTGAGAATATCAACAAAAGCTTGGAAGCTTATGTGACACATGTTTATCATGATACTCAAACTTCTTGGGACCAATGGTTAAATCTTATGGAGTCTTATCAAAAGAATACCCATTGCTAATTGCAAAATGGGAAAGGAAAAAAAGCACTAGAACAAACCAAAAATTTTGAATAAATCATAAATCAATAAAAGCAGCAAGGATCATAATATTTTTTTATTGATGTCCACATATATATAATTGTTTGTAATGTCATCTTGTGCCAAGCATAACACTTGTGCAAGTTGTAACATTTTCTTTTAGGGAGGAATCTTGTAACTCAGAAAGATGCACACTTTCATTCACTTTTGTGATAGGCACTCTAATTTGAATATGCATGCATGAATTATGAAATACTAGCCTAGAGTTAAACAAAAAAAACAACCACCCAACTTGAGTGGAAGCCCATTTTTCAAAGTGCATGTACAAAAGAGGGAAAGTGAATGGATAAGCTTATTTGTAGTGTACAAACTTGAGAGTAACCTTCTCCTTCTTGCTTCCACTCTATCTTATTGTGCTTCATCTTGAGTGTGAGGGAGAGAGCGAGGGACCAAAGAGTGAAACTTCTCCCTTGCTACATGCTCTTCTATTCTTTCCCTTCTTAGATAAAAGTGAATTTGAGGAGAGGTTCAGTTGCTTCTCTTCTTCTTTGCATTTTCTCTCATCGATTGAGTAATTATAGATTAAGGAGAGGTTGGGTTGCTTCTCTTATTCTTTGCATTTCCTCTCATGGATGCAGTGCTTACAGATTTGATGAGGAAGATCACCCTATGGATAGTGGAGTCACCATTGAGCCTTTGCTTCACAATGTCAAGGAGAAGGTAATGCGGTGAGGTCACTACACTTTTGTCAATTCATTCATTCATTCTTTCATATGGTTTGGGAGAAGGAATGCTAGATCAATGAGTACATGGGATGTACTGTCTATGTGAGATTGACTATGTGAGAGGTAGAGTTAGATAGGCACATTGCATTGAGTTGAACCTTATGAGGGTGGGGCATTGAGCATATCTAACCACCCTCTCCCAATGTCTACCTATAGGTAAACAAAATTATCAATCCAATGCCATGTATCTAAAGATGAACTCAAAGAATATCCTTCATAAGAGCTTTGGTGAATATATTTGCTCCATCCTTTTTCATTGGAAAATAAACAAGTTATACTCTCTGGGGGTCCACTAGGGTTTACCGTATGGTACCACGTGAGTGTAAGGGAGGGGGGTTATTTAAGGGAAGGAAGGTACATTTTATAAGGTAATGTCCCATAAATAGGGGGTAGATAAGGGGTATTTTCATATATTTCTTGCACACAGGTGATGTCTCCTTATTACTACTAGTGAATCCCCCATGGTTATACTATCCCATCCTTAATCAAATCATGCACATAGTGATATTGGATTTCAATGTTTTTGGTATGCACATGAAACATTGGAATTTTGGCAATGGTGATACAATTTTTTTTGTCACATCTTAGCACTGTTGGATCTTCATTCTACATTCCCATATGCCATAGGATCCTCAACCCTACTACTTCACATGCAATAAAACAATCTATCTTACACTCTACTTCAATATAAGAGAATTCCACTGTTGGTTGCTTTTTATTGATCCAAGAGAAGATTATTGAGTCCAAAGAGAAGAAATATCCAAAAACTAGCTTTTTGGAATCATTATCATCTATCCAAATTGAGTCACAATTTTCCATAAGAGGACTTTTAGAACTATATCTGATACCATAGTCAAGAGTTCCCTTCAAGTATATGAGCACCCATATCCCAACTTTTCAATGAATTTCTTGTAGTTTGTTTGAGAATTTTCTCAAAATGCTAATTAAAAATTGATATCTAGGTTGGTGTTACATAAGTAGATTAGACTACCAAGCAACCTCTTATGCCTCCCAATGTTTACTAGTATTGATGTATCCTCAAAGGATAACTACCCATTGATCTCCATAGATATAGTTATCTCCTTACACTTGGTCATGCCAAATGCTTTCAAGATCTTCCAAGTGTAGTTCTTATGAGAGATGAAGATTTATTTTGCTAGTAGACTACAATTCCCAAATAATAGTGTAGCAAGTCTAAGTCTATCATTTCAAACTCAGACTTCAAAGTCTTTCAAGTTTGATAGGTCATGTCTTCATAGTCACCTATAATAAGAAGGTTATCCATATATAGAACAATCACTATAAACTTTTTCACCAACCTTATAAGCATAGAAGCTAGCATTTGAGGCACATATATTGAAGTTTAATCTTGAAAAAGAATTTATATATCCATTGGTACCATGCTCTAAGGGCTTATTTTAGTTCACACAATGCACTTTTAGCTTACAAACTTTATTCTTAGAGTTAAGAGTCTCAAACCCATATGGCTGAGCCACACACATATCTTCCTTGAGGTCATCATTTAAGAATGCTAATTTAACATCCATTTAGTACTCTGGCCACTTAATATAAGTGACCATTGCAAGAAGTGTGTGAATAGTTATCGTTTTACCAATAAGAGCAAACAATCCTTGAAAACCAAATCCTTCAACGTGTGAAAATTCTTGTGCAACTAATCTAGCTTTGTACCTTTCTAAGCTACCATTAGTCTTATACTTGACCTTCCAAACCCACTTGGTGCCAATAAGCTTCCTCTTTTCTGGCCAATCCACTAGCTCCCAAGTATTATACTTTATTATGTTGGCATACTCATCTTGCATAGTTGCTCTCCATATTGGATTGGAAAATGCTTCTTCCAAGTGTGTTGGCTCCTTTATTTGTCTCATAATCTTAGCCATCAAGGCTATATTGATTATATGACCAAAATTCTTTCTTCGCTTCTCTATTTGGTGAGACTTCATTGGTCCATTTTCCTTTTACTCAATAGTTATAGGTATATAATTATTGTGATCATAGAGCTACTTCACCCATTGCATCAATGGATTTTTTATTGGTGTGATTGTAAGTTAGTAAACTTTCTTCTCATCATCTAAAGACAATGGTTCCTCCTCCTTCTCCTTGAGGATTGGGTTAGCTCTTAGGATAGGCTACTTATGCCCGCACCAGGAGCTATAAGATAATTGAGCTCATACATGTTCCTTCTCTCTCCATTGCCAACAACTTTGCTGACACTGTCAAGAATTTTTGCACTAATCTTGGTAAATCTCACATCATGACCAAGATCAATTATGAGCGTGACTAATACAGATTTCCCTTAATCTTTGGAACACACAATACATTCGAAAGCTTTTTGAATTCACCATTTACACTAATAAAGAAAATAGTACTAGTGCCCTTAGTAGGTCATTTTGCATCATTTTCAACTATCATAGTGAGGGATTCTTGAACAAGCTGCATAGAGTTATACAAACCTTTGTTTTTTGTCATCTTATGAGGGTGCTATTATACAATATCCATGAGTCAGTGGTAGATACTTATTGCGTGTTTAGGAATACACTTCCTCAATGGTCCCCATGAATAACTCCAACTTTGCTTCAGCCATATTGGCTATCTCCTTCCCTTTATTTTTCAGGCCACCATTCTTTTTGTCTACCTTTTTTTTATATGATAATTTGCAATTGCATGTCCTTTATTCTTGAAACTTTTTCTTATCACATTCTTGTAGCATCTCTAGTATTATTGCCTTCTCGGGTTTTAAGACAACTCCTCGTCGTACTGCATGAAATTCCTCAAATATCAAAGCTTGGAGTCTCATGTGAGTGTTTAGGGTAGTTACTAGTCCCTCAAACTTTGGTAGACAAATCAGAGTTACCTTCAAGATAGCTCCTCACTATTCTTTTGTATCCTAATACCAGCTATATACTCACGTAGATCTTTAATGTGAGTGATGAATGCTTTAACTATCTTTCCTTTAGAAAAACTTCTTAGCTTTTGCTAGTTGATTCTCTAAATTCTAAATTCTTGTTTTCAAGTTTCACAAGAACTTCTTAGTAGGTTCCAAGCCTTTGATTCCTTATTTTTATAATGAATCAAGGGCCTACACATTACAAGGGCATGACAATCTAGAGAGTCTCAACTTGCCTATAGTTAGACATGTATCCTTCAGTCATTAACAATAGTTCTTTCAATCTTTTCCAATCTCTCACTGCCATAGCAAAAATGTGAGAATCATGACAATTAGCAAGTCAATCAAGAATTACTCAATACTACAACCTCACTTAGTACTATAGTCTTTGCTTATTGATAAATTGTAATAGAACCTCTAGCATCACATTCATGATTGTGAGCCCTATGCATCTTGCAATAGCTTGGGGTTCTCCCTTGATTCCCTATCTCTTAACAACAACAATACTTCCCATCACCCATCCATCAATTGGTTCCCAACTTCATTGACAACTGATTAAAAAAATTCACAATATTGCTATCTGTGATTTCACTACAACCTATACATAAAAGGAGTGAGCCCTAAAGTGGAAACACAAAGTGGAAGCAAGAGCTATGGTGGAAGGAGTAAGACCAAAAGAGAGAGACACATAAGATATGGAAACTCCAACAGTCGCACAATGTGTGACCATTGCCTTTCCCTTATTCAAATGTCACTAAAAGAATAAAGAATAAAGTGACAATGATGGGCACTCGCCACCTGTAGTATACATGTGTGTGGGTATCTAATACATAGTGCAAGTACTATCAAACTAATATACACGTTGCTAGGCACAAGCACCTTTATCCCCAACAATCTCCCACTTAAAGTCAAATGTGTCCCTAGTGAGGAGTGAATGTGTCCCCAATGAGGTGTGCATTAGGGGAGTTTTGAGGTCTCGAAAATGGCTTTTAGGAGATAGAGAGAGAGTTCTCTAGAGCAACAGGAATAGAGCCTCCATAATGGAAGTTCTATTTTTAAAAATACAAAAATAATATTATATATATATATATATATATATATATATATATATATATATATATATATATATATATATATATATATATATATATATATATATATATATTACAACTTTGCATGATCAATATCTATTTTTAGACTCTTATATTCGTGATTATGACAATCTTTACATTAATGATATACAATCCCGACCATTTTTATTTAATGATATGTCTGGATTAATGATAATGATATGTTTAATCTATATTCAAAATAATAAAGAGCTTGGCACTTATTTTTTTTCCCTCCTTTGTGGTAGCTTAGTCCTCTCTCTCTCTCTCTCTCTCTCTATGCAGCATGGATACAGAAATTTGACCTGTGTTTAACTCATTCCAAAAAGATGGAAGATGGATTCCTAGAATCATTAGTAAAGGCAGTTGGATCACCATGCAACATGAAAAATGTGGAAAAAGGTGAAGATATGAGAGCTTGTTCATCTTTGCTTGGAAGGGTAGAATCTGATATTTCAAGCTTGGAGTAAATAAGAATAGCATAAAAGAGGTTCTTGTGCAACATGTGTTTATGCATAGAGAGCTATATTTGGAACCTACAAGTTCAAATCTTCCAATACACAAACCAAATTGTAAGGAATTGATTCCTAAGGTCTTTCTTTTATTGGACTTGGTTTAAGGTTTTCCATTATAACATTTATTCATTTGTCTTATAGATGTCTATCCCTCTAATCTTGAGGAATGGCAACCAGTTGAGTCTATTGTTGATGTGATGCATGGCTTGATTAGAAAAGAGATGTACAAAGGTAGAAAGAAGACATAGCTTGCAAAGAATGGAATATTCTTCTTTGAACATTCTTATATTGTCCCCATGCAGCATAGCCAATGGGGATCAATATCCCCCCTTTCTTTACTTGATTTTTCAAGATTTGAGTGGCCTTTGCCAAGTCCAGCTACTACTAGTGAGAGCTATAGATGGAAAATATTTTTTGAGATGTAGAGAGCAGTAAAACCTAGTATCTCAAGTAGGCTAAGCAAAGTTACTTTGTTCATGCCTATTAATATATTTGTTGACTTCTTTTCTAATGATAAGATAAGAAGATCAAAGGCCATACTTTTAGTGAAGAGACTAACATATGATCGTGTTATACAATTTGTTGATGAGGGATGGGACACTAGGACAAAAGGAAAAATCATATTGTAGATATATCAAGACTCTATAGCTTGTATATACATGATTGCTACTCAAAATTTCATCCTTAGTTTTTATTATAGTAGATGGCATTACGTTGGTGGTAGTTTGGTTGCTTTAGACCAAAATCTTGATAATTTTAGCAAAGATCCTATAGTGGATCTTGATGTTTGGTACAATGAGGACATTATTGCAATCCTAAAGGTTAGATCATCATGTATGCTACATCAAGTGAGGATGGATTTACAAAACAAAGATATTGAACTACCATACACATTTGTGTTCCAACTTAATAACAAAGGAGTAAGTTTTTATATCATATTATATCCACTTAGTTGTATATCTAGTTTCACTTTCTGATTAATAAATATTTGTAACATTTTTTTTACAGATATCAACGAGGAGAGAGAAGAATATACAATGCAAGGATATTGAAGAAAATATCTCTTTACTATCAATATAAAATACATGTACAAATTTTGTGGCAAATTTTTTTCAGTCATCTCCATGACTTATACACAAGGGCTTACAATCAATGAGGCAAATCTACTTTTTTTTAGAACTTTTCTTAGGAGAAGGGACATCCTTTCTAGGAGTTCTTTTGCCTATCTTTGATGCTTTGGTTGCCTTGGGTATTGAAGGCATAGCTTCATGTGCTGTAGTTACATGTATCTCCTCTCTTTCAATGTCCAAGTCTCCACTATTGTCAATTCTTATCAGTTGTATACAATTGACCATTATGTACTTCATGAGCTTTGCTCTTATATACCAAAGATGCTCACTTGTATAGCAATCCCTTGTAAAGTGTCATATATTTGTAAGAAAAGATTTTTTGTTTATTGTTTATTTTTTACAATGGACTATTTTGCAATAAACCTCTATCTTAAAGTTTAGTATGTTTCACATTATCTTTATAAGCTTATCATCATTGAGATAAATAAATTGAACCAATCTTCTAGCATTTACAATTACTCTCCAACTACAATAGTAACTATCATCTTGATGAGGACACTGCAATCAACAATATAAAGTAAAACTATGAAACTTGTTTATGGTAGTTTCTAGAATAAATTTTCATATTATGTTCCAACCATATTAATTAAGACCTTACCGCAACTTGTCTATATTGCATTATTGCAAGTAAGTCGGAAGGCATGGGAAGCATTTTCTCTAGCACGTTAATCAATCTTTTTACAGCTCTGTACCAAAAAGGTAATAAAATTTAGAGTAATTACAAAAGAAAGATTAAAATATTTAGAGTACCTACAAAAAAAAAGATCAAAATATCAAGGAGACCCTATATTATATAACTTACAACTTGGCATTTTCATGGCTTTCTTTTATAGAATTGATGAGGAAACATTGCCTCTCCACACAGTCTATTCCAATTAGGCTCCAAAGAGAATTGAAAACAAAAATATTTTAATAATCTAGCAAAAGTACAAGATCTCATAAAATCTAACAAAATATCATATTACTTACTTTTCATTGTATGGAATTAGAAGAACTTCCAAAGTTTCAAAGTCAATTGAATTGAACCAATGGTCAAATGCACTTGCATCAAGCTCACTCCTCATATAGTATAAGATAGATGGATCAAGAATCTCAATCTTTTTTTGTATATCAAAGGGGAGGTCATGTATGGCACACCTAGCAAAGTAATGGAGATAGTAAGCATCAACATAAAAGTCTATTACTAGATAAATATAGTGAGTAAAAACAAATTTTGGTATACTATACCTCATCCCAACAAGAAGAATAGAGTCATTCACTTTTCTCACTTTATTCTTGAGAATTTGAAAACAGTTAGAGTCCAAAAGTACCATATCAGATCTTTTATTAATATCACCAGGTAAAAAGCAATAAACATTGAAGCCCTTAGGGTTAGCCCTTTCAAGAAGGGTAGATAACTTCTCTTCAAAAGATGGGGGTTGTTATACTTCCTTTTCTTCTTCCTTCTTTCTTTTATATTACCTCCATTTATCTGCCCGCTCTTCTGTGGCCTTTTCCTCTTTCTCATGTTGTCTTTTGTCCTTTTTATGGAAGACATGGATCATTTTTCTTCTTTCTATATAGAGGGACATTTAAAATATTGAACGCCTTCACATCAGAAAGGGGGACTAGCTCAAGGAACTTTGAATGCAATCTCCTAAGAATTATCATATCTTTATCCATAAGTGTAAGCCTATGTCCACAGATATAAGAATCTTAGAAAAACTCAATTAGAAAATATTATGTAGCCTCTTGAATATAGTTGAGAGCTTCCCTAGTCCATCTAAAACTATTAAGGCTATACTTGTCACAAATTTCTCTAACAAGCCTCTGAAAAGACACTTTTGGAATTGCATTATTCAAAGCCTTCATTGCACTTCTAATCTCCTTTAGGCAACTAACATGCTGTGAGAACATTCTCCTTGGCTTTGATTTCCTTGTAAGTTTGGAAAGTTTGGTGATGGATCTTTGAGGCAAGACCTCTAGTATCAACTTTGTGCTTCCTTGCAGTGGCCTTTGTTCTAGCCATTTGAAACATCAAAGAGACACTACAAGGATACAGGAGTATAGAGATGGCCATTTCTGACACAAATTAGTGGCGTCGCTATTTGCATCGCAAATAGCGATGCAAATAGCGACAATACTTAGACGAAAAAAAGCGGGCCGAAACCCGAGCACGACATTTAGCGCAAACAAACGAAAGAGGGAGCGAAAGGGAGAGCAAACTGCATCTTGCGTTTGAGAGGGAGAGGGGGAGAATGAGAGAGAATGAGAGCTTCTCACCACCACCATCATTTACGAAGAAGAGGAAGAAGTGTACGAAGGGCGAAGAGGAGCTGTCGTGGCAAAGAGGAGCCACCGAATCCATCCTCGAGCCTTTGCGGTGAGTGCATTGTTCCCTCTTAGTTTGTTTTTGTTTTTTCTCCTTTTCTTTTGCTTGTTTTTGTTAAAAATGATGTATACTGAGAGAGAAAGAAAAGAAATGAGAGAGGGAGAGGAAATGAGAGAAGGAGAGGAAGAGAGAAAAAGAAAGAAGGAACGAGAGAGAGGGAGAGGAAAAAACATTAAACATAATAAAGAAAGAGAGAAAGAGAGAGAGATGGAGGGAGAGAGGAGAATGAATGGATAAAAAACAAAGAGAGGATAAGATCATGTTATTTAATTTCTTCTTTTCTTGTTTGAAGTAGTAGTAATAGTAGTAGTTGTTGTAGTAGTTCTTTAATTTCTTATTTTCTTGTTTATAGTGGTAGTAGTAGTGGTGGTGGTAGTAGTAGTATTAGTTCTTTTATTTCTTATTTTCTTGTTTGTAGTAGTAGTAGTGGTAGTAGTAGTTCTTTAATTTATTCTATTCTTATTTTCTTAGTAGTAGTAGTAGTAGTAGTAGTAGTAGTAGTAGTAGTAGTAGTAGTAGTAGTAGTAGTAGTAGTAGTAGTCGTCGTCGTCGTCGTCGTCGTCGTCGTAGTAGTAGTAATAGTCGTCGTCGTCGTCGTCGTCGTCGTCGTCGTCGTCGTCGTCGTCGTCGTCGTCGTAGTAGTAGTAGTAGTAGTAGTAGTAGTAGTAGTAGTAGTAGTAGTAGTAGTAGTAGTAGTAGTAGTAGTAGTAGTAGTAGTAGTAGTAGTAGTAGTAGTAGTAGTAGTAGTAGTAGTAGTAGTAGTAGTAGTAGTAGTAGTAGTAGTCGTCGTCGTCGTCGTCGTCGTCGTCGTCGTCGTCGTCGTCGTCGTCGTCGTCGTCGTCGTCGTCGTCGTCGTCCTCGTCGTCCTCGTCCTCGTCCTCGTCCTCGTCCTCGTCCTCGTCCTCGTGGTAGTGGTAGTGGTAGTGGTAGTGGTAGTGGTAGTGGTAGTGGTAGTGGTAGTGGTAGTGGTAGTAGTAGTAGTAGTAGTAGTAGTAGTAGTAGTAGTTCTTGTTGTTGTTGTTGTTGTTTTTTCTTATTTTCTTATTTATTGTAGTAGTAGTAGCAATAGCAGTAGTAGTAGCAGTAGCAGTAAGCAGCAACAGCAACATCAACACAGCATCAGCAGCAGTAGCAGTAGCAGCACAAAGAAAGAGAGAGAGAGAGAGAGAGAGAGAGAGAGAGAGAGAGAGATGTGTTTTGTTAAAGGAAATGAGAGAGGGAGAGGAAGAGAGAAAAAGAAAGAAGGAACGAGAGAGAGAGGGAATAAGCAAACAACATAATAAAGAAAGAGAGAAAGAGAGAGAGAGGGAGGGAGGGAGAGAAGAGAATGAATGGATAAAAAACAAAGAGAGGGTAAGATCTTATTCTTTAACTTCTTCTTTTCTTGCTTGTAGTAGTAGTAATAGTAGTAGTAGTAGTAGTGGTGGTGGTGGCGAGGTCCAGTGCAATACCAGGAGACGGGAAACACTCCAACATACATTAATTTGTGGGTGGATGGAGACTTTATATACGTTAATTTTGTTGAGTTACAAGAGAAAAAATCCATTCTCAAACAATTTAAGAAAGAAAAAAAAAATGATAACAAAAACAAATTGTTTGTCATAACGTAGACCAAATGGAAAATGATGAAGGTTGTGATGTTCAAGATCGCGAGGTGTATCTTAATCAGCTTGTCCCATGTCCTTGCTCTCAATGTAAGCTGGCAATTAGACGAAAACGTCGATTGTCTATAGAACACATACGATACTTTGGCAAGTTTCAATTAGAGATCATTGATCAGGCGATCTCAAATTTTGAGCAAACGGTAAGAAAAGTGTATACCAATCATGCATTGTATTCTCAAACTAATTGAATATCATATACAAAAACATTGGGTGTGGTCGGTAAATTTATTATAGGGAGGTGATGTGTTGTTGAGAGAGGAAAAAGACTGAATTTTTGACTGATTTTTGTTGTTTTTAAGGTCTGAATGTTTACTTTTTGATGGATTTTGAGTGATGTTTTGTTGTTTTTGGAAGTTTTTGAGAGTGTTTTGGATGATATTTATTATGTTTTGGAAGCTCATGATGATTCTTAGTGAAAATATGAAGCTCTATGATGTTCTGATAGGTTCTGTTGAGGTTTTGATTGGTTCTAATATCTTCTATTTAGCTTCTATTTTGTTTTGATTTTCTTCTGTATAAAGTATGGATTGATGATTGATGAAGGTTAGATATTTTGAAAGCTTATTGAATAGTTTTTGATAGTTTGAAATGGTTTTAGTATGAGTTATGAGGATTTGTTGTTCTCTGATGACCTTCTGTAACCCTTTGTAGACCTTCTGCAGAGGCTCTATCTCTGCTCTCTTTCTGTTGTGTTCTGTTCTGTAGATCTTCTGTAAGTGATCTGTAGAATGTATGTGTGACTTTGGAAAATTTTTCTAACTTTTGAAAAGGATGAATCTAAGTTCAAAAGAGCTAAAACAAATGGAAGAAGCAGCTGCTGAAGACTAAAGAGAAGACTAAAGTAACACTGACAGTAGTGAGCTATGAAGAGACATTGTAGTGGCTCTGGTGCCCTTTTATACCTCCCATACCTCTTGGGAGGTGCATCCACAACCTAAGAAAGATTATTAAGTGCAATTCTTGAGTATTTTAGTGAGAAGATGATGTACTATTGAGAGAGAGAGAGAGAGAGAGAGAGAGTCAAAGATAGCCAATTCTATCAAAACAATGTATCTTTCTATGAGAGATCAAGAGAGAAAACTATGAAGACAATGAAGATGAATACTATGTGATTGATTTCCATTCAAAAGTGGTGTATTCCTTTGTGTTCTTGTTTGTTATGATGGATTTTATGAAGAAATTGAAGATTATGGTTGATTTTGTCAAATCCATGGGAGATATCTACTATGATGCTGTGTGAAGATTTGTTGTTTTCCTTGTTTTGGTCATATAAAGAATGAAACAAAATCTTGTTGATGTTACAAGATAGATTTTCTTGTGGTAGAAACCCATTTTCCTTGGTGTGTCTCTTGGGGCTCCATGTTTTTGGTGTGCAATCGGGGAAGCTTGCCATCAACAAGCATCAGAAGAGGCTGAAAATGAAGGAAATGGCATTGCCAAGAAGAAAAGAATTCAATGGATGTTTGTAAGTTTCTTCTTCCACTGAAGAGTTGAAGATTCTCATTATCAAAGCCACTTTCTACAAGAAGTTCATCCCACAATGGCAAAAACATATTACCATCATGATGTAAGCTCTATGTGGTGGACTATTCCCTCTTCCTGTTCAAGCAACAGAGACGTGCATCTTGGTGGCAAATAGTTTGGAAACAAACTAAAGAGCAAAAACAAAAAGAATGACCATCCATGGAAGATTTGGCATTCATTGAGAAGTTTTCAGACATCATCAAGTGGGAGATCGTGAAGAAGCTTCAGGAGTCGTGGCCAGTGGAGGTTCAAAGTGTATAGCAGAGACAATTCCACTAGTCATTCCTTCAGTGTCAGTTCCTACTACCTCTGGAAGTGACCTCCTTTCCTACCTCACATGCAACAACTTATTCAGGGCACATCGAGAGGGTTCTTTGGATATATCAATTCCTTCGCTGAACAGCTTAGTGACGGAGGATGCCATTCCTTTCCTTTGTAACGACATCCAGAGTTATATTGAACTCTCAGTGAGACAGCTTGTATTCAACAGTTATATGCTTCTTTCTATGAAGAATTGATGCAATCCAAAGATCAGATGCATAAGGCAACCAGAGAGTTAGCCTCTTCTAAAGACAGTCTATCTGATCTGTTTAAGCAAATGGAGCAACAGACACAAATGATTGAGACCCAGAAGAAGAAATATCTTCTTTGAAAACTCAGTTAGCAGAAGCTCAATCAGAGGTCACTAGAGTTTCGGAAGAGAAAGAGAAAATGCCCAAAGAAGCTCAAGAGTTTAAGACTCTTCTAGATACGAAACTATCAGCTTTGCAGAGTGCTCACAATACAGTGGAATCTCAAGCTTCCCAGATTAAATAGTTGAAGGACCAATTGGCACAGTCATGGTCCATCCCTCCAAGTCCCAGTGTCCCCATGATTCCTTCTATATCTCAGCAGGACTTGGTAGTTCTCCAAAGACATGCCACATTATGTCCGTTGTTTCAAGCTAAAGTGGAAAAATTGCAGTCTAGGATGGATTTATTATGGTCTACATTTGAGAAATTTCAGTAGTATGTTCCTCCCGACCATTCCTTTTTTGTCCACTATCAGCTGCAGAAGTTGGCCTTCTATATTAAGCTCTCAACGATAGATCTTCCTCTTCCAAAGGATGGTTGGAGTGGAGCCTGGTCTTTTGATTTGCTGACGCAAGTTGTTTGTATGGTCTTTGAAGATTCTGTGATGACGGATACCATGTTGCTGTCTTATATGTATCTACGAGGTGATCTGTTAATTCCAGATGATGTAGATCTGGCTTGGTATGTAGGGGATGTGGTCTTACAAGGTGCCTTGTATGTCAACCATTTGGAGTTGAGGATAGATGAAATGTTCCAGTGCTATTCTTCTAAAGTGGGTACTTGCCCTGACACTTTATGGCATTTGATGATTGATTATGTAGTCGTGAACCAACGGTAGAATATAGCCTCTACTCATGTGCAGAACACTAACCAACAGAGGGTGGAGGGTGGATCTTTTAGCTTATCTTTCCAAGAACCATCCATTTTATTCATCCTTCTTTGATGCCTACCATCGATGATTTGTTTTAGGTCCCTCTGTTCCTAGGTTATTGTATTATCAACAAATGGCCCATCGCTATGATGCTTATTTTTCCCTTTATCAATCCAACTCAGCATCCATCTTACCTCTCCTTTTCCAACCTCAGGGTTTTCCTCAAATTCCAATATTTACCTATTGTTCTTTCATTGAAGATCGAGTATTTTCCCCTTCTCCGCCTTGTTCTTCCCCATCTATCCATATACCTTCTACTTTTCCTGCTTATCAACTAATACCTTTCCTAACTGATTCACCTAAATTTTCAGCTAATCTTTATTTATCTTATTCCTTATTTTATGATTTTTCCTACCCATCTCTTCATCCTCTTTTACTTATTCCACTTCCATCTCCTACCACTTCTATTTCTCAACCTCCTCAGTTGCTTAGTGGGTATGAAGGGTTTGATCAGTAGATTCCAAGAAGAAGAGGTTGGAGCTCAACTAATTCTCTCACGGGACCATAGATTAATTGGCCATTAATTCCAGGGGATTGGATAACTACTAGTCAAGCGTACCAAAATTATCTCCATTTTTCCCAACAATATTCACAATCTCTAGATCCTTCAGTGAGGTTGACAACCCATTTTGCTTGGTACCTAGCATATATGCATAGGCATTCCCATAACGATCAAAAGGCCATTCCCAAGCTTTGTATGAATGTCAATGTGAACATTGATTCTCAACAGTTGGATGTCCTATATTTTCATGCCCTTTTTTTACCTAGTAGATACCTTATTTTGCTAGAAGGGATGTGCTGCCTTCAATTCTTTTAGAATCCTCCAATATCTTTTGTAGATGAGTCTTTATCCATGGATCTCTTTTGTAATCATCAAGCTTTCAAGAGGGATTATCTTCACTGATACCCCTAAATGTATCTTCTATGCTTCTTAATGATATATTTTTTGGAGGTGCCATTCAGATGGTTGTTTTGTGTTTGTGATGTATTAATTTTTATGTGATTAGTTCGTGCTAGTTGAATAATTTGTTTGAGAGCTCTCTTTTCGACTATTGACACTGATGGTGATGGTGGATATCACGTCTACAATGCAAAGCTAAAGAGCTTTTTATATTCTTTACGAATTTGTCATGACTTTCTATTGTTTATAAGATGTGTTAATGCATAGCGATGTTTTCCTTTAGTAGTATTCTTTCTTAGATACAGGTGATAAGTTGGGGTTGTGCTTGGGTGATTATTGAAGATACTAAAGAAAATCGAATTGAGCTCTTTATTGAACTTATATTCTTCTTTTCCTTAGGTTGCGAGGACGCTTCCTTTCTAAGTGTGGGGATATGTTGAGAGAGGAAAAAGACTGAATTTTTGACTGATTTTTGTTGTTTTTGAGGTCTGAATGGTTGATTTTTTATGGATTTTGAGTGATGTTTGGTTTTTTTTGGAAGTGTTTGAGAGTTTTTTGGATGATATTGATTATGTTTTGGAAGCTCATGATGATTCTTAGTGGAAATATAAAGCTCTGTGATGTTCTGATAGGTTCTGTTGAGGTTCTGATTAGTTTTGATACCTTCTATTTAGCTTATGTTTTGTTCTGATTTTCTTTTGTATGAAGCATGGATTGATGATTAATGAATGTTGATATCTTTTGAAAGCTTATTTAATAGTTTTTGATAGTTTGGAATGGTTTTAGTATGAGTTATGAGGATTTGTTGTTCTCTTATGATCTTCTGTAACCCTCTATAGACCTTCTGTAGAGAGGCTGTGTCTCTGCTATGTTTCTGTTTTGTTCTGTTCTGTAGATCTTAAGTAAGTGTTCTGTAGAATGTATGTGTGACTTTGGGAAAGTTTTCTAACTTTTAGAAAGGATTAATCTAAGTTCAAAAGAGCTAAAACAAATGGAAGAAGTTGTTGTTGAAGACTAAAGAGAAGACTGAAGTGACAGTGACAGTAGTGAGCAATGAAGTGTAATATTTCTACTAAAGATATATTATGAAGCCATGAGAATTCCTCGGCAAAAGACAAAGCTGGCATTGGGTCATGGACGGTGCAAATTTAAAACACGATGTATCATAATCTCCATTTGTAGAACCGAAACTATGGTTTATTGTAATCGCATATTTCCATATGGACCCCCCTCTTGGGAGGAGGTCAAGGGGAAATGGAGAGAACTTATGTTTTTTTTTTTTTAAATTCCTCCCCAGTCGAAGGTTGTGCTGGAGGAGGGAGAGCAAAGCACAAGCACGTACGCTTGCGAAGGATGTCATGGATGAGCGAATGGGGTCGATTCAGCATCACGCTGGATGCCAAGGTGGAAGGTGAATGCCATGCACATGGCGCGTGGAGGCAGGGAGGTACCTCTCCCTCCCCCTATAAAACCCTTTGCCATGAGATCTGGGGGAAGAGGCAATGAGCCGTGATGCCGCCAAGATAAAATGAGAGAGGGAATTCTGAAGGCTACGCCAGAACTACCATTAAAGGAGATAGGGAAAAGGGTGTGAGATTCGGACGGGCCGTGTGAGAGAGACAGTTGGGGGCAAACGTAACGCCATCACGCCGTGAGGGAGGAGCACCACCGAGCCGCATCACGGCCACCATTTGGCCCTGGACGCCAGAAAGCCGCCGTCAGAATCATCCTCTCTCTCCTCCACGTGTGATAAATTCTCTTACAGAAGCTTCTTGGAAGCTTCTAAGGGGAGGGATCTAAACCCCCCTTCCTATACCCTTTATTAACATTTTCTCCCCTCCCGGTTTAAATCCTTTTTAAGGGCCTTCTTAGCCCCCTTTCCCCTAGTTCAAATCCACCTTAATCCCCCCCATGTTTAACCTATAACCCCCCCCCCCTTCTTCTGCTTTTTTTTGAAACCCCTTTTCACCCACTCGTGTCCCCTTTTTACACACCCTTTTTTCCCCCCATGCACTAAGCCCCCTTTCACCCCCTTGTATTCCCTTTTAATATTCCCCCCCCCCCCCCAGATTTTCTAAATCCCCCTAAGCCTTCTTCATCCCCCTTATGTTCCCTTCGCCCATTGTGTTGCCCTTAGTCATTTTCCCCCCTGGGTTTTAAAACCCCTAAAGTCCTTTTCACTCCCATGTCCAAAGTTTTCCCAAGGCCTCTTCTTACGCCTTCTGGAACCGCACCCACACACCCTTTTTCCCGTGTATATACCCTATAGGGCCTTTTCTTTAGGCTTTGTAAACCTTTTCCCCCAAAAGAAACTAAGACCTTAAAGGTCTTATTACCCCTTCTCGTGGATAAATCCTTAACTGTTCCTTGCCTTCCCAAAATACCCTTGGGACTTGGTTTCTCCCCTGCTCAGAAAAGTGAAGAAGAGTATTGACGTGCAAGGGAGCGACGGTGGAATTCTGAAAAGGAGTGTAAAGCTGCTTCCACATTCGAAGGACTACAACTGCGATGCCTCCTAAGAAAGTCCAAGGAGTAGCTGCAAGAGAGTCATCTCCCGGTATCCATGTGGATATCTCACCCCAAACCCAGGTTTTTTTCTTTCTTAATTTTATGTCGGTTTTAATTCAATCATGCAAGATGAATTATTAGGGATAAGATATATTTTGTCCTAGTTATTTACAATGAAGGAATTTAGTTTAATTAAACATGTAAAATAAATAAAGTATAAACATAGTTTTCCTTCAAATAGCATTATGCATTGAAACCAATTATGAGCAAGAATTATTTAACCACTAAAGTAGTGTACTTCGGTTAAGCCTAGAAGGTATAAAACTGCATCTTGCACTATTAACCCCTATTCTTTTTACAATGAATCATCATGGAAGGTGCGAATCATGAAAGGGTTCTTACGATGCTTAAACTCTAGGAAGTTATCATTGCTAACTGCATAACTTAGCAAGGGAAAGATTGCTTATTTGGCATGAGTTTTGTTCGCAAGGAAAAAGGGAGATTAATTGAATTTACCTAACCTCAAATCGATAAAGTTTAGGATTGAAAAATCAGTTGATACATAGATAACAAATCGTGCGGAGGTGATCTCGATATTACCTTCTAAAAGTTAACAAAATTAATATAAACTTAGAAATACCTATGCTGCGAAATATTCATTGGGAATGAATAAAAATCCAAGAAACGTTTATACCTTAAATACTTGTCCACATTTCCTAATTGTAGGGTCAGTAAATCGTAAACGTAAAAGAACTAGGTTTTGTCCCTGAGTTTCTTAAAGAAAATAATAAAAGCTAGGAAACCCTAGGTCTGACAAACGTCAGCTTAAAGAAACGGAAACGGATTGTTTCGTAACTCCATTATCACATAGTACAATGCAGGACTTGCGCGGCAAGTACGAAGTCATATGGTCTTGTGATTGATTCACAAGAAGAAAGGCTAAATTCCCACAACAAGGATGGTTGATCCTTACGCGAATTATCTTGCAAGAAGATGTATTCTTTAATATCCTTCTAAGTAAGGAAGGTTAAAAACCGGAATCTAAAGTATCCAATGAACTTTAGGGTTGACCAAGTTGGGTTAATAGGGTACGACCTAACCCTGAATATAAAGGATCTTCCCAGGTTGCAAGACACCCCGGACCGAGTGCTGGATGCATTCAAAAGGAAGGATTCCTCCTTAGCAGTTTGCCAACAACAAGATCGATCAATGGAAATGTTTGTGCTTGCTAGAGATTTTAGAGCACTGTTTGATTTATGAATTACAAATTAAATGAATATCTATACTTCAGGTTGAAGGCCTGAAGGGAGTGGCAGCTTCAATTACCCCCGACTGCCTGCCCACCCTAACCAAGGGGGTTGTTGACCGCACCGGGAACGCGGACCAAACCCGCCACGAGAGGTCTCTTCATTGAGCTCTACTTGGAGCAGGAGGACGCTTGGGTGCCAGGGGGGGCTCTGGCCGTAAATCCCTCACCTTTCGGGTCCTGCACAAGAGGCTAACATGACTCGGGATTGGATCTCGAGGCCCACATACTAATCTACGGGCAGAAACTTGGAATAGTGATCCCTATGGATTGTTGGATAGTCTTCGGGCAGTTTACGAACAAGCCTACAGGCGGAACTCCTTGTATTTCAAAGATAAATATGATGAGATGTTAATAAAGAACTTGTCTAATATTGTTTTTCTATGTCACGTGATAAGATTACGTGAAAGAACCAGTGCTTAACGGATTAATTAAAGAAGCTGATTGTTACGTGTCCAATTAATGCGTTAGATAATTACATAACTAAAACAAACCGAGGAAAGTGCGGAGGATCCTACGGTTGGGTGGTCCCGGTTGGCCGGGAAGTTTTCTCAAATCTCGAAGAACAGCGGGATGATTGTCAAAGGACACGAACAACGAAAGCGTTGACCTAGAGTTATGTCTTAACTGATTTACGCTGTTTTAGGGGAACGGAATGGGACTATGCCTTATGGCAGAGAGGTTGAGCTTTGCATCCCTCTCATTTCCCATTCTCCTTGAACCAAGTGCAGCGTGAATCCACTTCAAACCTGGCATTTCTACGTAAAGTAATTCGCTTGGGTCCGACGCTAATTGCTGTTAGGAAATGACCAATCATGAAAACCCTAATTCCGGTCAATCCTAAGTGGGAACGGCCAGAATACTTCTGCTACGTGGCAGACGCGGAAAGCCCTAGATCGCAAATCCCGTAACATTCCCTGGGAGTGCCGGTGGAGCTTTCTAGACATCCTTTTTGATGGACTGCTAAGACGTGTCCTGGATGATACTACTGGACACGTTACAGTTGGTATCAGAGCCAACCAACAACGGAATTGTTTTTATGAAATCTCAATGAAATGAAGTAAAGCAATTGTTACTGTCCAAACATTTCCTTACCTTCAATGCTGTCTTGCAGAATTACGAAGCATGGAACAAGTTCTTGGTATTTCGAGTCATGTTTATGACTGCAATACATTCTCCGCTTTATAGACAAAGGATTGGGATGATGAACATCCTGGAGCAGATCTATAATCCATCACCTTTGTACATGGAACGAAGATGGACGGGTGCTTCAGGAATCTACTATATAGCCGCCCATCGATTTGCTTATCTACAGACCAACCTAAAGAGGATCAAGTGGTTGGAAGACCTGAAAGTCGTGAAGCTGTTCGTTTTTGTGGAAGCTCACATAAATTCGACTTTACATATTCGAGGTCAGAGGGTTGAGATGAACTCATATGTATATGAGGAAGTAACCCGTGTAATTTCAGCCGACAGGATTAAAGTGTTGGGCCACCATGAGAAGTATGGATTCCAACGGAAAGGATATCCTGAACTTCCAATGACTTATCAATTCCTGAAGATCCATGACCCAAAACCTTACTATTACATAGTTCTTGTAGATAAATGCAATACAACGTTGTTCTCCCCAAACTAAATGTAAAAATTGGCTTATCATTGCATGAAATGTTGTATTCGAAAGGGCTATGCCCATATAAATACAAATAAAGACTTCTTTTATCAATGTCTGGCTGTGCATAAGAGTTGATAAAAAGTTAAGTAGCTACATTGTTTACGAGATAGCTGAATTAAAGATGTAATATAAGCTAACGTCGAATATCGTATAATAACGTTAAGAAAACCTTTATTCATGCACAACCCCAGGTACAGGTTCCTAATTCACCTCCTACATCAAGTACTGGTGTAATCTAGGAGAAGAAGTTCCTTCGCAAACAGATTAAGCCACCCGAGTTTGACAAGAGAGGCAGATTCGTCCAAGCTGATGCTGAAATTTGGATTGAGTCCATGGAGGATTACTTCGAAGCAGCCGGTACTGCACCCACTAATCAGGCTATGCTTGCCAAGTTACAGCTCACCGGCGAAGCCAGTCTTTGGTGGAAGCAATGGTGCAGGGATCAATGGATCGCAGAGGGATCCGTTACCTGGGAGAATCTGAAGAAAGCTGTGCAGGGAAGATACTTACCACCTGCATATCCCACGCAGAAAATGAACGAGTTCTACGAGCTAAAATAGCTAGGACTCACTCTTGACGCATACTACTCCAAATTCATCTCACTTTTAAAGTATGCACCACAGATGGACATGACACAGCAAGTATCCAAATTTTGTGCGGGCTTAAATCCTCCAGTAAATACCCGTCTCAAATCTATGCGTCCATCAAATCTTCAAGATGCACTCATTCGAGCGGTGCCTATAATTCAGGAGGTGCAAGCTAGACCAAGGGGTAACAAAACTTGGTCTTATAATGACCCAAACAGAGGAGCATTCAGGCCTCAAATGAAGAGAGTTCAAGGTCATAATCAATGACAAAGAAAGAAAGCAAGGACTAATAACATCAACAGCTTTGTTCCTACTCAAAGTAATGGCCGAAACCTCCGTTGTTTCCACTGCAACGAAACCGGTCACTTCAAGAGGCAATGTCCCAAGCATGGTGGAGGACATTGCCAAGCGCCTTTTCAAGGAACAGGCCGTGGTCAAGGAGCCGCTACCTGAGGAAGAGGAAGAACCGCCTGCATTGCCAATAGGCAAATGTGCGAAGAAGAAGAAGAGGAAGTTCCGACCATGGAAGCAGAATTCGAAAGAGCGACAGTCCATGCCCCTTTACACAAGAAAGGGCCGAATCGCCAGTTCTCGGTGATTCAAACACCATCGGACTATCAAGGTAAAGATTTCAAAACCTTGATTGATTGTGGCAGTACACATTCCTTTATCTCACCAGCATGTGCAAAAAGATTAGGAATAGCCACAGTAGAAACACCTACCCTGCTTGTGGAATCGACAAATGGTCATGAGGTTACTTGTACCACGCAAACTGCTAGGGTGGAATTCTTTCTCGGAGGGAAGAAGACTTCGGTTGAATTCAGAGTCATGAAATTAGGTATCCATAAGTGTCTACTCGAAATGGATTGGCTTAAGCCTAACGACGCCCACATTCACTGTGGAAAGGGTCAAGTTTCCTTTCGAAACTCTGAAAGGGAATTAGTCACAACTCAAGGTGAGGCAGGAGTGCCAAGAATCCAATTGGCCAAAGTATCTCAGATCATAAAAGGAGTCAGAAAAGGATTACCTGTTTACTTGATCAAACTCAACAAATTAGACCAAAAGCAAGAGTCTCATGAAGGACCTTCTTGGCTAAAGGAATACACGGACATATTCCCTGAAGAGTTGACTGAACTTCCACCTCAAAGAGAAGTGGATCATGAGATTAGGTTAGTACCTGGGGCTGTGCCAATTGCAAAAAAGACCTTATAGAATGTCCATACCAGAAGCAATTGAGCTGAAGGAACAACTCAAGCAACTACTAGATCAGGGCTACATCTGACCTAGCAGTTCACCGTGGGGAGCTCCAGTACTATTCCAGAAAAAGAAAGATGGGACACTTCGACTATGTATTGATTACCGAGGGTTGAATCAATCAACAGTCAAGAACAAGTATCCTATTCCTAGAATAGATGAGCTTCTTGATCGTCTTCAGGATGCGAAGATCTTCTCCAAGATTGATCTCAGGTCAGGTTACTATCAGATAAGGATCAAGGAAGAAGATATCCCAAAGACGGCCTTCAATACAAGTTATGGGCACTTTGAGTTCTTGGTTATGTCATTTGGGCTTACGAATGCACCTGCCACCTTCAATAGGTTAATGCAGGATATCTTTAGGCCATATCTTGATGATTTTGTGCTTGTCTTCTTTGATGACACTTTAGTCTATTCTAAACGTGAAGAAGATCATGAACCTCAACTTCGGATTGTCCTTGAGACAACGAGATCACATAAGCTGTATGCTAAAATGAAGAAGTGTGCATTCTTCAAGCGTCAGATTGAATATCTGGGATTCATAGTATCATCAGAAGGAATATCAGTGGACCCAGCCAAGGTCAAAGATGTGCTTGAGTGGCCAATACCAGTATCCATCAAAGAGATACGTAGCTTTCTTGGATTGACAGGATGGTATAGGGTCTTCATCAAAAACTATGCTTTGATTGCAGCACCTCTGACAGACTTACTGAAGAAGCAAACTTCCATTACATGGTCAACTCCCGAACAGAATAGCTTCGACAAATTGAAGCAAAGTTTGGTATCAGTACCTATTTTAAAACTTCCAGACCTCAATAAGGAGTTCGAGGTAGTAACTGATGCTAGCATTCTTGCCTTGGGATGTGTACTTATGCAGGAAGGTCATCCAGTAGCATACTCTTCAAGGAAATTGAAGAGTCATGAAAAGAATTATGCTACGCATGATCTGGAATTACTAGCTGTCATCCATGCTCTAAAGCTTTGGAGACATTACCTATTGGGTAACAAGTTTACTCTAGTAATCGACCATAAAAGTCTCAAATGGATCTTTACCCAAAACGAGCTCAACATGAGGCAACATTGGTGGATTGAAGTGTTGGAGGAATATGACTTTGAAATCAAGTACCGACCAGGGAAAGAGAATGTAGTTGCCGATGCACTTAGTCGCAAGGCATTCCTAAATTCCCTAATCTTGCAAAATCCATCAATGGCCAGATCTCTAGCTACAAAAGTATCTATGCCAAGCAACCCTATACTTGAGTTAGCTAGAGAGGAAGTATGCCATGATTTGGCCTACCAATCAATGCTAAAGGAGATCTCTATCAAGGATCAGAATCAAAAGTTGCAAGCTAAGTATCAGGAATTTTCCATTGATAATGGACTTGTCTACTACAGAACAAGACTGTGTATACCAGCAAGCCAGTCACTTAAGCAGAAGATAATGTGGGAAGCTCATGATTCTCCTTTCGCAGGACATCTTGGCTATGCTAAAACTCTTAATGCAGTTAGGAAGAGCTACCATTGGGAGAGGCTCAAAAGTGACGTTCTCAAATATATCACTGAGTGTTTTTCTTGCCAACGTATCAAAGCTGAACATGTCATGATGCCAGGAAAACTGCAACCGCTTGACATCCCCCAAATGAAATGGGAATTCATCAGTATGGATTTTGTTGTAGGCCTACCCCAAGTCCAGGGAGGATACAACTCCATCATGGTTGTGGTTGACATGCTTACTAAGGTTGCACACCTTATTCCAATAAAGACAAATTATAAAGCCTCAAACATTGCAAGATTGTTCATCAATGAGATATTCAAGCTACATGGTTTACCCAGAAGAATCATTAGTGACCGAGATTCTCTCTTCACATCACACTTCTGGAGAGCTATCTTTGAAGCTATTGGGACTCAACTCTGTTTTAGCACCGCTTACCATCCCCAAACGGATGGCCAAACAGAGCGAGTAAATCAAGTCATCGAGGATATGCTTAGGGCATACTGTTGTTGGGAGCCAAAGAGGTGGATTCAATACTTGCCTTTGGTTGAATTTGCCTACGATGCTTCTTACCAGTAAAGCATTCAGATGACCCCTTTCCAAGCATTGTATGGTCATGACTGTCGAAGTCCCCTAAACTTTTCTGATCCAACCTTAAGGGTTGAAGCTTCAAGACAAATGTTGGAAGAGATGGATGACCAAATTAAATCAATAAGACAGGACATACAAGCGGCCAAGGATAGACAGAAGGCATACGCAGATTTGAAGCGTCAAGATAGGGTCTTTGAAGAAGGAGACATGGTCTCCATTCGTGTATGCCCTAAAAAGAGTTCTCTATCTTTAGGAGATTACAAGAAACTAAGTCCAAGGTATTGTGGACCATACAAAATCCTCAAAATCCTAGGACCTAATGCTTATAAATTGCAACTTCCTGAGAACCTAAAGGTTCACAATGTATTCCATATCAGCCTATTGAAGAAATATGTACCTAATCCTAACCATGTACTTAACGATCAACAAGTTGTAATGCCTAGTCAAGGAGTTCTTGAACTAAGGCCTGATAGGATCTTAGATGTTAGGGAGAGACAATTAAGATCCAGAACCCTGAGAGAATGCCTCGTCCAGTGGAAAGATTATCCCGAAGAGGATGCCACTTGGGTAGATGAAGGCACTCTCAACCATCAATACCCCCAATTTATCTTGAGATGAGGACATCTCGATTCCTCTAAGGAGGAGAGAATGTAATATTTCTGCTAAAGATATATTACGAAGCCATGAGAATTCCTGGGCAAAAGACAAAGTTGGCATTGGGTCACGGACGGTGAGAATTTAAAACACGATGTATCATAATCTCCATTTGTAGAACCGAAACTATGGTTTATTGTAACCGCATATTTTCGTGTGCACCCCCCCCCCCTTGGAGGAGGTCAAGGGGAAATGAAGAGAACTTATGTAAAAAATTAATAATAATAATTTTTTTTCCCTCACTAACCGAAGGTTGTGCTGGAGGAGGGAGAGTAAAGCACGGGCACGTACGCTTGCGAAGGAGGTCATGGATGAACGAATGGGGTCGATTCAGCATCATGCTGGATGCCAAGGTGGAAGGTGAATACCATGCACATGGCGCATGGAGGGAGGGAGGGGTACCTCCCTCCCCCTATAAAACCCTTCGCCATGAGAGCTGGGGGAGGAGGCGATGAGCCGTGACGCCACCAGGATAAAATGAGAGAGGGAATTCTAAAGGCTACGCCAGAACTACAATTAAAGGAGATAGGGAGGAGGGTGTGAGATTCGGACGGGCCGTGTGAGAGAGACAATTGGGGGGAAACGTAACGCCGCCACGCCTTAAGGGAGGAGCACTGCCGAGCTGCATCACGGCCACCATTTGGCCCTGGACGCTAGAAATCCGCCGTCAGAATCATCCTCTCTCTCCTCCACGTGTGATAAATCCTCTTATAGAAGCTTCCAAGAAGCTTCTTGGAAGCTTCTAAGGGGAGGGATCTAAGCCCCCCTTCCTATACCCTTTATTAACCTTTTCCCCCCTCCCGATTTAAATCCTTTTTAACGGCCTTCTTAGCCCCCTTTCCCCTAGTTCAAATCCACCTTAATCCCCCCCATGTTTAACCTATACCCCCCCCTTCTTGTGCTTTTTATTGAAACCCCTTTTCACCCCCTCGTGTCCCCTTTTTACACACCCTTCCCCCCCCCCCCCCCCCATGCACTAAGCCCCTTTTCACCCCCTTGTATTCCCTTTTAATATTCCCCCCCCCATGCACTAAGCCCCTTTTCACCCCCTTCTATTCCCTTTTAATATTCCCCCCTCCCCCCCGGATTTTCTAAATCCCCCTAAGCCCTCTTCATCCCCCTTATGTTCCCTTCGCCCATTGTGTTGCCCTTCGTCCTTTTCCCCCCCGAGTTTTAAAACCCCTAAAGGCCTTTTCACTCTCATGTCCAAAGTTTTCCCAAGGCCTCTTCTTACGCCTTCTGGAACCACACCCACACACCCTTTTTCCCGTGTATATACCCTATAGGTCCTTTTCTTTAGGCTTTGTAAACCTTTTCCCCCCAAAAGAAACTAAGACCTTAAAGGTCTTATTACCCCTTCTCGTGGATAAATCCTTAACTGTTCCTTGCCTTCCCAAAATACCCTTGGGACTTGGTTTCTCCCTTGCTCCGAAAAGTGAAGAAGACTATTGACGTGCAAGGGAGCGACGGTGGAATTCTGAAAAGGAGGGTAAAGTTGCTTCCACATTCGAAGGACTACAACTGCGATGCCTCCTAAGAAAGTCCAAGGAGTAGCTGCGAGAGGGTCATCTCCCGGTATCCATGTGGATATCTCACCCCAAACCCAGGTTTTTTTCTTTCTTAATTTTATATCGGTTTTAATTCAATCATGCAAGATGAATTGTTAGGGATAAGATATATTTTGTCCTAGTTATTTACAACGAAGGAATTTAGTTTAATTAAACATGTAAAATAAATAAAGTATAAACATAGTTTTCCTTCAAATAGCATTATGCATTGAAACGAATTATGAGCAAGAATTATTTACCCACTAAAATAGTGTACTTCGGTTAAGCCTAGAAGGTATAAAACTGCATCTTGCACTATTAACCCCTATTCTTTTTACAATGAATCATCATGGAAGGTGCGAATCATGAAAGGATTCTTACAATGCTTAAACTCTAGGAAGTTATCATTGCTAATTGCATAACTTAGCAAGGGAAAGATTGCTTATTTGGCATGAGTTTTGTTCGCAAGGAAAAAGGGAGATTAATTGAATTTACCTAACCTCAAACAATAAAGTTTAGGATTCAAAAATCAATTGACACATAGATAACAAATCGTGCGGAGGTGATCTCGATATTACCTTCTAAAAGTTAACAAAATTAATATAAACTTAGAAATACCTATGCTGCGAAATATTCATTGGGAATGAATTAAAACCCAGGAAACGTTTATACCTTAAATACTTGCCCACATTTCCTAATTGTAGGGTCAGTAAATCATAAATGTAAAAGAACTAGGTTTTTTCCCTGAGTTTCTTAAAGAAAATAATAAAAGCTAGGAAACCCTAGGTCTGACAAACGTCAGCTTAAGGAAACTGAAACGGATTGTTTCGTAACTCCATTATCGCATAGTACGATGCAGGACTTGCGTGGCAAGTACGAAGTCATATGGTCTTGTGATTGATTCACAAGAAGAAAGGCTAAATTCCCGCAACAAGGATGGTTGATCCTTACGCGAATTATCTTGCAAGAAGATGTATTCTTTGATATCCTTCTAAGTAAGGAAGGTTAAAAACCGGAATCTAAAGTATCCAATGAACTTTAGGGTTGACCAAGTTGGGTTAATAGGGTACGCCCTAACCCTGAATATAAAGGATCTTCCCAGGTTGCAAGACACCCTGGACCGAGTGCTGGATGCATTCAAAAGAAAGGATTCCTCCTTAGCAGTTTGCCAACAACAAGATCGATCAATGGAAATGTTTGTGCTTGCTAGAGATTTTAGAGCACTGTTTGATTTATGAATTACAAATTAAATGAATATCTATACTTCAGGTTGAAGGTCTAAAGGGAGTGGCAGCTTCAGTTACCCCCGACTGCGTGCCTGACCCTAACTAAGGGGGTTGTTGACCGCGTCGGGAACGCGGACCAAACCCGCCACGAGAGGTCTCTCCGTTGAGCTCTACTTGGAGCAGGAAGACGCTTGGGTGCCAGGGGCGCTCTGGCCGTAAATCCCTCACCTTCCGGGTCCTACACAAGAGGCTAACGTGAATCGGGATTGGATCTTGAGGCCCGCGTACTAATCTACGGGCAGAAACTTGGAATAGTGATCCCTGTGGATTGTTGGATAGTCTTCGGGCGGTTTACGGACAAGCCTACAGGCGGAACTCCTTGTATTTCAAAGATAAATATGATGAGATGTTAATAAAGAACTTGTATAATATTGTTTTTCTATGTCACATGATAAGATTACGTGAAAGAACCAGTGCTTAACTGATTAATTAAAGAAGCTGATTGTTACGTGTCCAATTAATGCGTTAGATAATTACATAACTAAAACAAACCGAGGAAAGTATGGAGGATAGGCCATGGTCCATCCTACGATTGGGTGGTCTCGGTTGGCCGGGAACTTTTCTCAAATCTCGAAGAACAGCGGGATGATTGTCAAAGGACACGAACAACGAAAGCGTTGACCTAAAGTTATGTCTTAACCGATTTACGTTGTTTTAGGGGAACGGAATGGGACTATGCCTTATGGCAGAGAGGTTGAGCTTTGCATCCCTCTCGTTTCCCTTCTCCTTGAACCAAGTGCAGCATGAATCCGCTTCGGACCTGGCGTTTCTGCGTAAAGAAGTTCGCTTGGGTCCGATGCTAGTTGTTGTTAGGAAATGACCAATCATGAAAACCCTAATTCCGGTTGATCCTAAGTGGGAACGGCCAGAATACTTCCGGTACATGGCAGACGCGAAAAGCCCTAGATCGCAAATCTCGTAACATTCCATGGGAGTGCCGGGCGGAGCTTTCTAGACATCGTTTTCGATGGACTGCTAAGAGGTGTCCTGGATGATACTAGTGGACACGTTACATGAAGAGACACTGTAGTGGTTCTGGTGCCCTTTCATATCTTCTATACCTCTTGGGAGGTGCATTCATGACCTAAGAATATTATTAAGTTTCATTCTTTAGAATTGTAGTGAGGAGATGATGTACTATTGATAGAGAGAGAGAGAGAGAGAGAGAGTCAGAGATAGCCAATTCTATCAAAACCATGTATCTTTCTAAGAGAGATGAAGAGAGAGAACTATGAAGACAATGAAGATGAATATTATGTGATTGATTTCCATTCCAAAATGGTATATTCCTTTGTGTTCTTGTTTGTTATGATGGATTTATGAAGAAATTGAAGATTATGGTTGATTCTATCAAATCCGTGGTAGATATCTACTATGATGATGTGTGAAGATTTGTTGTTTTCCTTATTTTGGTCATCTAAAGAATGAAACAAAAGCTTGTTGATATTAAAAGATAGATTTTCTTGCAGTAGAAACCCCTTTTTCTTGGTGTCTCTCTTGGGGCTCCATGTCTCATCCCAAGGAGGAGTGCACCCTTTACAGCCAGTTAGAAGCATTCATGGGCGTGCGATGGATGGAGTGCGTGAGCCAATCCACCACTTGGAAGGTACTACCCAATCTATATCGTCAATACCAAAGGAGAGAGGCAGCCTTCCGGAATTTCCTACAATCTTGGAGCATGAGATGGAGGCAATAATCGATGCATTGATGCCCATGGATGTCGAGACATTTGATCCGCTTAGAGAGAAAGCATCCATACCATTATATGATGGGTGATGGGTGCCGAGTATCTCACCTGAAGACACTACTTGCACTCCTAAGTGTACAAGTAAAATACGGGTGGAGCAATGCGAGTGTGACCGAGTTGTTCAGTACCTTGTATATACACTTCGTTGATTTCTTTTCGACACTATCATAAAAAACAATTGTGCTTTTTCAAGGTGTTTTATGTTTTTTTTTAAAGGTTACTAAAGTATTATATATTACCACTTACAAATACCATGCCTAAGTCTCGTGATAATGCACGACATGTTTTATGAAAGCTTGGCATGGACTACCATAACATCCATGCATGTATCAACAATTTCATACTGTTTCGAGGAAAATACGAAACTATGGAGACATATCTAAAGCATGGTGCTCATAGGTATCGACAGGACTTTCAAGGGCAAACCATCCCTCAAAAAGTTCTTAGATACTTTTCTCTCATCCCCTGCATAAACCACATGTTTCATACGTCCAACATGGCGAGCTTGACAACGTGGCATGCGCAGAATAAATCCACAGATGGAGTTCAACGAATATCAACGGATTCATGCACATGGAGCCACATTGACTCTACCTTTCTAGGCTTTGCCCAAGAGCCAAGGAATCTTTGGCTCGGTCTTGCTATGGATGGCGTGAACCCATTCGGCCTGCACTCAACTTCTTACAGTGTGTGGCCTATCGTCCTTGTCAACTACAACATCCCTCCATGGATTTCTACGAAGAAAGGACATCTCATCCTTAGCTTGCTTGTTCCCGACCACTACAAAGTCAAAAATATAGACATGTATCTCCGTCCATTAGTCGATGAGCTTAAGATTTTGTGGGAGGAGGGGGTCACCATGGAAGATATGAGCAAGCACAATGGTCGACCGTCCGCCAATATTCGAACCATTCTCATGTGGACCATGCATGAATTTCTGGGATTCGAGGAGTGCTCAGGTAAGTAGGCTTCTGTTCTCGTTAGTAATATCTATCATAGCTCATTCAAGTTTGTATTCACTAGATAGAGGTGTTGGGACAGGTCTGGTTATCTCAAATTATCATGCATGTCCATTGTATGGGCCACAATTAGACTCCCCAAGGTCACGAACCATGAAGAAGATGGTATATCAAGGACACACCGCTTTCTTGTCAGAGGGTCATGAACTCAGGGAAGGTTTTCTTGGATGACCTCCAGTACGTATGAATGCCCAAAGCTAGTACGAGCTGAAAATGGTCCACACGGAGTCACATCCAAATGGAATGTGACGGTTCTCAGTTTTCTACGAGTTGCCATATTGGACCCACTTATAGATCAACCACTTATTGTATCCCATGCATATTTTCAAGAACGTGGATAGCTTACTATGGGACCACATCACAGGAAAGAGAGACACTCCAGGGGCACGAATGGATTTGAAGGAGGTAGGCAAGATGGAGGCGCTTTGGCCGTAGTCAAGTGCTTATAGTCGCTTGTAGCTACCCCGCGCTCCTTGGGTTTTGTCCACTAAAGAAGAGTGCATTGTGAAGAAAATTATCAAGTCTATTTGCACTCCGATAGGTATGATGTGTTCTCTCAGGTCTATATTTTCTAAAGACGATCAATTATCAGGGCTAAAATTCCATGATTTGCATAAGATATGTCAGGTTTGTACTACGAATGGATTGTGAGTGGCCTACGTATTTTGCTATTTAGAGTGTAGTTGTTGTTCATAATGCTTCCTCGTTTGTGGCAGTTTGTACTACCGATCGCAATCACAATATGCCTTACTCCAGAAATATGTAGGGCGATTTACATGTTGTCAAATCTAGTACAATAGATATCACAGAAGGAGATCGAGACATTCTCTATTGAATCCGCAAGGCGGGGAGCAATGGATACGATCTGTCTCTTTGAGAAATACCTGCCCACCAGCATGCTCACGATACAAATCCACCTTCTTGTGCATCTTGTAGATGAAGTGGAGATTGCTGAACCTGTCCATACGCGATGGATGTTCTTCTTAGAGCGCTTCATGAAAACCCTGAAAGACTTTGTGCGACAACGAGCTCGGCTAGAAGGTAGCATGATTGAAGGTTGGTTGGTAGCATATTTCATAGTGGCTACCAATGGTGGATTCAGACAACAGTATGCTATGGTCGCTGAAGGACGATGATAGACTGACCGGAGATGTGGTGGTTGGAAATGGGGTAGAAAAAAGAATGGATGCTACAATGGAGGAGAAAGTGAATCGCTTTTGTATGTTGCACCATGTCTCCATGGAGACATGGCTCGCTAGGTGTACGAGCAAGCCAGGAAAGATCAGGAAGAAGCGTGAGCTAAATTTCGACGCAGTACACGCCATCGACTAATTCGATATCCCAAGGGCATGGAGGAGATGTTGAGGTATATGTCAACATGATGGTTGCATGGAGCTTTGACCGTAACGTCTCACGAAGGGGCGGAGGTCTCAACCGAGGAGTGGGAATTCTTGAGGGGATGTAATCCAAAGGTGATGATGTATTTAGGGTTTGTTGTATCTACATTTTATATGTGACAACTAATTGAGTGTTTCAATGTACAATGCAAAATATATAGTGTAGCATGGTCACGCGTACGGCATTTCTACGTGAAGTGTATCGACAAAATGTGCTCCACAACAGATTGTGGTATCATGGCAAAGTTCAAGCAAGAGAGCCGCTTCTCCATGATCCTATTCGATGTGTAGTGGTTTAAAGTGGTACTTGAAGGAGCTAGAGCAACGGTTCAACAAGGTCCATCTGGATTTCTTGAAATAGATTCTTTTGGACGGATTTGCACGACACGTTTGTGTTGCCGGCCCATTGTGAACATGTGCATAAACTCATGTTTTTTTTAATATTATTTCGACATGGTACATGTCACAAAAGTTAAATCTCTCTTGTACGTGCTTTTTCAACATGTAATTTTCTATCCAAACTCCCGACAACCTCGATGGTGGTATGTTATACCTTCAACTCCCCGAAGTGCTAGAGTATATTATCAAAGCAATGTTTCCAGCGTAGATGAGGATAGTATGCAAATAGAGGGGTCGATATTGCAAGGGGTGGAGGCCACCAAAAGCTTGGAGCATGTAGAGGAGCCAAAATCAGGTAACAATGATGGAAATATAGAAGTCCAAGAATTCTTTGAGAACGAGGTGGACTCATCCTTTTGTGGTGACCTATCTATCAACCTTCTAGTGTATGCGAAGTTGTGTCAGGAGACTGACATGGAACCATAGGGTACTTCATACTTGGAGCATCCCCTCAAGAATTCGTTGACGGTCATCACTTATAAGGGTACATCACTTATAAGTGATGACTCATCTGAATTCGTTGACGAATCACTTATAAGGGTACATAAGATATGCATTTTAAGTAATATCATTTTTTAAAGATGTATATTACCATGCTTTGCTTGATTTATATTGATTATGCTAACATCAATTTTTGTCTGTGCAGGTGACCTTTGTGGATATTTAGATCAGCACGATGAGTCGAGGGATGAGCGACGCGAGGAGCCACAAGAGATCTTCACACGTATGTCTCCAGATCAGATAGCTTGACTCAAAGATATGGCGGACCAGGAGCTGTCTTGGACACCATCAGGCCATTCTATTACATCTATTTCGGTGCACTCTGATGCTTTAATTTCCAATAAAGGAGTCAACGCTCCAGACTTGGGCCAGATGGAGGGAGTGGTTCTAGGGGATACTATGGAGACATGGATGCAGTGAGCTCATGGTTGCCTCGGGATACATGTACTACTCCTCGCTCTGGTGCAACTTTGAGAGAGGGTGGCTAGGGTGGTTGTTGTGAAGGTACCGATGTAGTGTCTCCGTCTCGTCGTTCTGCTAGAGTTGTATCACCTATGGGATTTGTCACACCTGTGGGGACGTCTACTCTAGTCACTCCACAACCATCTGCAAATGGCACCCCTATGGGTGCTACTCCTAGAAATATAAACATGTAGGTACACTAGATTTACAGGGGTCTCCTGGATATGCCCAGGAGCATGGTCGAAGGTGGGAGAGGACACATCTTAGGCATACCCCAGAGGGGTATGGATACCTTGTAGATGATAGAACAAGAGCCATCATCATGAATGATGAGGGGAGGAGGATGATGGCTCATATGAGAGAGTTGTGCCAACAAGTTTTTCTGCACAACATCTTGGATCATTGGAAGAACATACCGGAGGGAAGCAAGGACTACATAGCAACATCCTTGCATGAGGAGTTTCCAATACCCGCCGCAGCAGATAGGTTTTTCACAAGCTGGATGATGGAGTGCATGCGTGCATACATGTCACACAAACGATTGGATGTACACAAGGCACTTAAAAGTAGGGCCTCAAAGTCTGAGTGGCTAGACACGGATGGCTGGCGGTGACTCAAGGAGGAGGCTATAGATTCTCTAAGACGTTGGAGATAGCAGCGCGAGGCGGCAAGGGCACGACTACAGATAGGAGTGGAGATAGGAGTGGTGCATCATCTTGGGAGTGGCGGCCACAAGACTTATCTGGAAGACGTTGGAGATAGCAGCGCGAGGCAGCAAGGGCGCGACTGGAGATAGGAGTGGTCCATCATCTTGGAAGTGGCGGCCACAAGACTTATCTGGAAGACTTCGTAAGTTTTTCTTTTGTTCTGCTTGCTTATTTTTTTGCAATATCCCTTGTACTAACAATTGTGTTTCTAACAATTGTATTTTTTTTCTTTGTAGCACTCCATTACAAATCGTGATTCCACTGGCCTAGAGACTCCCTATGCAGAGAGACACAGTCTCACTGCATTGATTGACCGATTGTATGGACGTGGCGGCCCTGTAAGTCACTCATCTTTCTTGTTCATAGTTACTAATTTTAATTAAAATGCTTTATTGTATGGTGGACTGATGTGTAGTTGTTTCTTTTTTTGCAGAGTCCGTTCGATGCTCCTTTGCAGCAGCAGGATGAGTTTTCGGATGGCGAGGATCTATAGCTCGCCCTTAGATCCATGGAGCACACATACTCTTCATTTTTGTCATGTGATTTATGTAAGCATTTTCTATGCACTATGTTATGATCATCCTTTGTATCTTGCCATGATTGTAGGGTTGCTTTCATTACACAATCTTGTATTTATTTTATGTATCAATCTTATGGATTCAAATACACTTTACCTTCATTTAGACCAGCATTGTACACATTACTGAAACTATTTTGTATGGCCCAAATAAAGCACATAATGCTATTTGTGGTAGGGAAACTTGCTACCCTGCCACAAAAAAAAAATACCAAGTTACCGTCACTATTATTGTCACAAATTTACTGCATGCATCGCTATTAGCATCACAATGTGTGTCGCAAAGCATCACTTTCAGTGTC
Organism: Lygodium microphyllum; assembly: GCF_053477565.2. NCBI lineage: Eukaryota > Viridiplantae > Streptophyta > Polypodiopsida > Schizaeales > Lygodiaceae > Lygodium > Lygodium microphyllum. The sequence continues at coordinate 128,968,707 of NC_141154.1, forward strand.
ATTATGTGCAACTCTTTGAACGTCGGTATCAGGCCTGTATCTTGTAGTGAAAATAAATAATACAAGTAAATTAGGACAGATCTCCAAATCTTTGATATAATGTTATCTAAAATCACCTAGTAACACCATATTGAGGAATATGGGAATTTCCAACAAGTTTGGGACACGTAGTCAAATCTTTGGATTTGTCATAACTTGAACACCATAACTCCAAATTGAGTACTCTATAACTCAATAGATTCCATTTTTCAAGCACTGTTCAATGATAGGTCATATCATATGATTTTAAGAAAATTGTGGGCATGTTATCCACGTGCCACCTTTTTAGTATTCAAAAAAAGGGAATTGGGAGATTCCCAAACTCACTAATATTGTGTTTAGTAGCAAACAAACACTAATCACATAGTCTACCTCCAATTTGAATAAAACAATGTAGGCAGAAGATGTATGAAATGCGAGGAGGCCTACTGAACAAGAGAAACAAACACCCTCTCTTGTTTTACACATCACTCCTTTTTAGGATACATATTTGATCAAAGATAATAAATGTCATGAAGTTTTACAAGTCTCAAAATAGAACATCTTATTATCAACAAGTATCCTTCTGTGTCATCAATTTTTATTGAGCCAGGATTCTATATCAAGAAACTTGCATTCCAATGTGAAAGAAGTCTTGTCCATGGGAAGAGCCATGACTTATCGCGTTTCATACATCACGATTTTTTGGGATTATTTAAAGAAGCTTGCATCAGTGGAAAAAAACCCATTTGAAGAAACTCGTCAAGCCATGACCATTCGTGGAAAAAAAAAAGCCATTTGAAGAAACTTGCATTCTCAGCGACGTATGAAATGCGAATGAACTCTTGTCCATTGGAAGATCATGACTAATCACATTTCATACATCGGGCCTTTTTTTGTATAATTTGGCAAGAGTTGTCAAGTGTTGCAAAGTAACCTCAATTCAAAGAACTTACACTTTCGAGGGTTCGATGCATATGCTGGGCAATGAAACCTTCTTTAGTCATCTTGCGCTGAAGAATAATTTTGCACTGTGACCAAGTTAGCATTGCATTGGTGTGATCAAGCATAGAAAGAGCTGTCTTTGAAAAAACTCTTTTGTGGTTCAAGATTTGGGTTTAAAAGGATGTTGGTTTACACGTGTGACGGCCCTAATGCGTAGTTAATTTCACATGTGCGACGGGAAGACCGTTTTGCATGGGAAGTTGTGCCACATGTCACTTTCTTTTTTGGCATGATTGCACTTTTATGGCTCCACTTTTTAAAGATAAAATATAATTCTTATAATTTTCTATTTCATTTAAAGTGCATCTCCTTTGAACTAGTGCAATGTACATCTTGAATAAACGTGCGGTGACTATTGGCATATATATATATATATGACACTCAGGGTCACGCTTATGTTAATATTTCTTTCACGTATTTTATCTTATCTTCGATGAGCTATTTTATCTTGTAAGCATCGTAAGCTTAACCATGTGTATTCTAACAAAAGACCATTTATTCTCAACAGAGCAAGGACTGCAAATCTTAGGTAACAAATTTTTTCTTGTCATTTTTTCTCTCCAATCCTGAATTTCAAGACATTGAAGATGATCAAATGATTCACAGACATATGAAATGTGATTTTACTATTTGCAAATTTTTTTGAAAATATATTTTTACGTTTCATGAGTCTTCAATGTCAAATAAAAAATGAATTAGGAAACGTGAAACTTAGAAATTGGTTTTACTTAGTTGTACGTAGTTTTGAAAGTTTGTTGTTACGTTTCATGATACATCAAGAACTATGGATTATGAAACTAGTTTTATATTATGAAACTAGTTTTACGCAATTGCCCCTAGCTAGGTTTGTGGTCTTTCCCTTAGAGAAGTTCATGATTTTAAATAGTGTGGGAAAAAACAAGGATATTTCCACATAGGAAAATGTCAAATACTTCATTGAAATTATCAAGAGCTCACCTTGAGGGACAACATAAGAGGCATGTCACGTGCCTACCTAACAATTCCCTAGTAGCACGTTTTAGTGGTCCATCGGGGAACTATCCAAGATGGCTTCGCCCGGCACTCGCGAGAATGCACAAGGTCTATCGTCTAAGTTTCCCAAAGTCCCCCCCCCCCGGCGCATAACGGAAGGTACCAGCCGTCCCCACGAGGATCAACCTGCAAGCTTGGGGTCCTAATTTAACAACTGAGGTCTTGATGAATCTGCTAGCTCCATCAGAGGTGTCCCATAAGGGCTTCTTGTCCGATTGGAGCAATCGTAGTTACCCTTGGTTCATGGAGTGCAACGCTTTTTTCCAGCAACTAGTTAGGATTTAGGGAACCTTAACAAAGTTCTGGCACAGCCGTTGTACCTTTCCCCTAAGATAATTATTGATCAAGGTTTTAAGACCCGATGCTAGGTAAGTCAATGCTCGGCGTTACCTAATTTCTCCTCATTAACGTTTCATTCAATCTCTTGAAAGAAGCTCCTAGCTTACCGGGAACCACCCATCCATAGGACGAATTCATCAGGGATTTCGCCCACCCGCTTCCCACAAATCGTTTTCTTTAGTTTTCTAATTACCTATCACATTAAGTTATGACATATAAATGCAGCTTCGTTAATTAACCCGTTATCATAGGTTCCTTTGAGTAATTTTACAACAAAACACAAAGACAGAGAAAAACAATCTTTTGGCAAAACATATTTATTTATTATTTTGCAAAAGTTATTTACAATGGTTTTCCTCTTCTGCCTATGCAGAAGATAAAACCTTCGTTCATCGGAAAATCCCTTCTGTCTCTGCAGAAGAAAGCAACCCCTCCAAGATTTCCGTTCCTTCACTATTACCGGGGATTCCAAGATCCCATCCTGATTCGCATGAGGGTTAGGTAGTTCCTAAGAGTGATCAAGAGATTTACGGCCAGAGCCCCATGGCACTCCCGCCTCCTCCTGCCTAATGGATTCTTCCCCGAGTGACCTCTCGCCATCAGGGCCGGTCCAAAGCTCCTCGTGGCAGTACAAAACAATCCCCCTCGGAGTAGGGTTCCGCATCTAGCCATGGGGGAGGCATAGCGCAATCTTTCCTCTTATTATCCTAATTATATATTTACAATCAGATTTAACTGCTACAAGCACAATTAATCATTCTTGTGCAACCATCAATACATGCTCAAATTAAAAAAAGAAACGGTAGCAAGTGTTTTTAGCATAGGAAACAGCCCCACCCAATTCTAGGGATTCTTTTTTAAGGTTCCACCTTATTCTTAGGGTTTCACTTCCTACTTACAACTCTTTTTTTTGGATCCACAAGTTATTTCGCGAATCTGAAGTCTATTTTATCCTTAAAACTTGGTATTTTTGCCCTAAAAGATAATATGGGCATTTATAACTATGGCACGCAATTCATGCACTGCCCTGCCCTAACCCACGCTTAGCAAGATTTCAAATGCTTTTCTAAATCTGTTTAGACATTAGAATTTGTATCGACAAATTCTTATCAATGTCCAATAAGTCTTACAAACTTTCGATATTTATTTAATTTTCTGATACTGATAGTTTCAGGGTTATCAAGTAATTTATAGTTGTTTTTGCTTCAACATCCTCAATATTTTAGGTAAGGTTTTCTCGTTGATTCATATGTGGGTCGACTCATGATATTGACGCTCTCACTAATAAAACCATTAATATTAACATTGTGTGTGTTTTCAATAAGAAAATAATTTTTACTTTATTCTGCTCGTATTCTATGGTTTAATCGACGATGTCCGACCATTTGCTGAACTTTCAACATTATCTAGGAAGATCAATTTTCATTTAGCTATGTCATAAATGCAATGCTAATTGTTTTTTTGAAAACTTTATTCTAAGCAATGCAAAAATCATAAGTGCAATTTTTCTTTCATCTTTCAGACATCGAATTATATTACTACGTACCTAATTTATGCGCGTCTAGTATATATTTTCCTATACAATTTTTTGTTGATTTAATGCATTGTTTATTTTATGATATTATCTAAATGATTTTCTATAAATTATTATAAGACTCATATGCATCTATTTATTATTAGCAAAATAAAATAGAGATAGTCACTTTCAGGGAAAATTTATAAAATATTCCCTTTCCTAACATCATCTACCTTTTTTTAGTTATTATAATCACACGCATCATTAACGAAATAACGATAAATATCACGAAATAAACCATAATTACGATATTTTCTTCATGATATGCATATAATCCTTTTTCAAGAGAAAGAGTCTTTTCACTGAATAGTTTATTATTATATTACTTAGGCCATTTTCCTTTAAGCGGCAGTTCATATGCATTTTCTTTAAAATGTGTTTATAATCATTTAAAGCCAAATATAGTGATAAGCTTATAAAAATATATATTTTTTCCAAACCGAAAATATGTTACCTCTATCAAGTTTGTAGTAATGGGGGTTTCGCCAATTCCTACCCCGTCATTTTCTCCATCGACTATGTTTCTTGCTTCTTTTGCTTCAAATGGGCTTCTTGAATTTTTACGACCTCGTGGAGCGATGGATGTCAGGCGAAATTAACGTGGTAGCTCAGGGAGAGTTGGTGGTCGTCTAGAAAAATTTCGCCAGTGTTTTGCTTAGTGATATGGCTGTATGGAAGAAATGCGTAATAGAGGGTAGAGAAAATGGAAATGAGATAAAAGAGGGGTATTTTCCTTCTTCAAGGCTCAAGCTAGAATGGAAAAGAGATGTAGAGAAATTTTTCCATCATCAGGAGGTCTTCCTTTTTTATTTCTTTGTGAAGGAGAGGGGTTTGTATTTATAGCCATGAGGGGGAAGTATGCAGTCACTCATTCTTTTGGCTACTTGTCAAGAGCTAAGTAAGCTTGATAAAAAATATTTTTTGATTGCCTACTTGTTGGATGGTGGCATGGGGATGATTTTAAAATGCTTTCTCTCCCTCCAAGCGTCAAAGACGTCATGATTTTTGGCCTATTTTTTCAAAAACATGTGTTTTCCTTCAAAACGACTTCATCTGGTAGTTTTTGACCAAGTTACCTCATGACTTATCTAGTTTATAAAGTCATGCCATACTCTTTGATACTTAACTTACTCAATATCATGCTTGTTCTTGCATGTTCTTTGTCTACCGATTAAGGCTTTTGTGATTTGTCTCGCCGTTGCAAAATCAATGCGATCTTTGATGCATTAAATGGAATCGAGAATGCTAAATCAAATATAATGTAGGAAATATTATTATCAAACCGTCATGATATTATTTACGATGCGTATTTGCTTTTTTGTTGGCTAGGTTCATTGAGGCGTCTTCTTGTGTCAGATTGCAGAATTGATTTAATACAAGATTTGATATTACATGCGGTCACTGATGTGATAACTCAACAAGTAATTCAAGCTTGAATTTGTTTTATAAAGTGCTATGGCGGGAATATTACATCTTCTTCTCCTTAGAGGAATCAAGATGTCCTCATCTTGAAAAAAACTGGGGAAACTGTTTTTCTAGAGCTGTCTCTTCTATCCAAGTAGCATCCTCCTCATCTTAGTCTTTCCACTAGATAAGATACTCTCTAATGGTTCTATTTCTAAGAGGTTTCTCTTTTACATCTAGAATCTTATCAGGCTAAAGTTCAAGGGCTCCTTGACTAGGCATTACAATTTGTTGGTCATCAAGAATATGATCTTGATTTGCCACATAAGCTTTCAGAAGACTAACATGAAATACATTGTGGACTTTCACATGATCAGAAAGTTGCAGTTTGTATGCATTAGCTCCTAGGCATTTGAGAACCTTGTATAGTCCACAATACCTTAGACTCAACTTTTTGAACTTTCCCAATGATAGAGAACTCTTCTTTGGGTGTACACAGATGAAAACCATATGTCCCTCTTGGAATATGCGCTCTTGCCATCCTAGATCAGCATAAGCTTTCTCGCGATCTTTGGTAGCTTGGATGTCTTGTGTGATAGTTTTGACTTGATCATCCATGTCTTCTAGCATTTTCTTAGAAGCCTCAACTTTTAGGGTTGGATCAGAGAAATTCAATGGCATCAAACAATCTTGTCCATACAATGCTTGAAATGGAGTCATTTGAACACTCTGGTGATATGATGCATTGTAGGAAAATTCTACTAAGAGCAAATACTGAATCCACTTTGTTGGTTCTCGGAAACAATAAGCTCTCAGTATATCTTCAATGACCTGATTAACCCGCTCTATTTGACCATCAGTTTGGGGATGGTAAACTATGCTAAAGCAAAGTTGGGTTCCAATTGCTTCAAATAGGCTTTTCCAGAAATGTGACGTAAACAAAGAGTCACGGTCGCTAACGATCCGTTTAGGCAATCCATGAAACCTAAAGATTTCTTTCACAAACAATCATGCAATATCTAAAGCTTTATAGTTGGTCTCGACTGGGATAAGACGAATACCTTTGTCAGCATATCCACAATCATCATGATTGAATTATACCCTCCTTGGACAGAAGGTAAGCCAACTACGAAATCCATATTGATGAACTCCCATTTCATATGTGGAATGTCAAGTGGCTGGAGCTCACCTGGCATTTTGATACGCACAGCTTTCACCTACTAGCAACTTAGGTATTCAGTAACATATCTAAGTATGTCATGCTTTAGTCTTTCCCAGTAGTAACTTTTCCTAACTGCATTAAGAGTTTTTGCATAGCCAGGGTGTCCTGAGAATGGGGAGTCATGGGCTTCCCACAATATCTTCTTTTTTAGCACTTGACTGAGGGGAATGTAGAGCCTTGTCCTGGAATAGACAAGTCCATCATCCACAGTGAAATTTTGGTATTTGACTCTGAGCTTAGGATCAGTGTCCTTAACTAGGATTTCTCTAAGCATTAACTGATACTTAGGATCCTTGTCTACTCTTTCTTTGGCTAGCTCAATGACTGGATTGCTAGGCATCGATATCATGGTAGCTAAAATCTCTCCTTTAGATAGATCTTCCATGATAAGTGCATTCGAAAAAGCTTTACAACTTAATGCATCAGCAAACACATTCTCTTTCACGGGTCTGAACTTGATTTCAAAATCAAATTCTTGCAAGACTTCAATCCACCGACGCTGCCTCATGTTGACGTTTGGTTGAGTAAAGATCCATTTGAGACTTTTGTGGTTAGTGACCAAAGTAAACTTTCTTCCAAGCAGATAGTGTCGCCACAATTTGAGAGCATGGATCACAGCTAATAGCTCGACATCATGAGTGGCATAATTCCTCTCATGGATTTTCAGTTTCCTTGAGGAATAAGCTATTGAATGACCTTGTTGCATAAGCACACAACCTAGTGCAAGAGAACTTGTGTCTGTTACAACTTCAAACTCTTGACTTAGGTTAGGTAGCTTTAAGATGGGTGATGTTACCAAACTTTTCTTGAGCTGCTCAAAACTGGTTTGCTCAATGGTTGCTCAATGGGTGTCCACACAATAGCAATTTGCTTTTTCAACAAATCAGTGAGAGGTGCAGCTATTAGGGCGTAATTTTTTTATGAAAATTCTATACCATCCATCAATCCTAAGAAGCTTCTCACTTCCTTAATTGTCGTTGGAGGTTGCCACTCATGAACATCTCTAACTTTGGCTGGATCTACAAATATTCCTTCCGCAGATACTATGAATCTGAGATATTTCATCTGTCTTTTGAAAAAGGCACACTTCTTTTTCTTCACATAGAGCTTGTGCGTCCTCATGGTGTCCAGCACAATGTGCAATTGCAACTCATGGTCTTCATCTCTCTTGGAGTATGTTAGGATGTCATCAAAGAAGACTAAGACAAACTCATCAAGATAAGGTAAAAAAATGTCATGCGTTAATCTATTAAATGTAGCAGGGGCATTAGTTAGACCAAAAGAAATTACAAGAAATTCAAAATGACCATATATGGTATTGAAGGCAGTTTTGGGGATATCTTCTTCCTTGATCCTTATTTGGTAGAAACCAGATCGGAGATCAATCTTGGAAAAGAGTCTCGCCCCTTGCAGCCTATCAAGTAGCTCGTCTATTCTTGGGATTGGATATTTATTCTTGATTGTTACCTGGTTTAGACCTTGGTAATCAATGCAAAGGCAGAGAGTTCCGCTCTTTTTCTTTTGAAACAATACTGGGGCTCCCCATGGCGAATTACTGGGTCTGATGTATCCTTGATCCAGTAACTGCTTGAGTTGCTCTTTCAGCTCAATTGCTTCAGGGATAGACATTTTATATGGACTCTTAGCAATTGGAGCGGCTCCTGGTTCAAGTCTAATCTCGTGATCAACTTCTCTTCGAGGCGGTAATTCAGTCAACTCTTTTGGGAAGATGTCATCATATTCCTTCAGCCAATTTGGCTCTCCCTCGTCTTGTTTATTTTGCTCAACCTTATTTAATTTTATGAGATACACTAGTAGTCCTTTTCTTAACCCTTTTATTATGCAAGATGATTTGGCTAGTTGAACCTTGGGTTTTCCTGCCTCACCTTGGGTCATCATTGTTTTCCCCTTTAGGTTTTGAAAAGTCACCTGGCCTTTTCTACACTGAATATGTGCATCATTGGGGATTAACCAGTCCATACCCAATAGATATTCGTATGCCCCTAAATTCATGATCCTAAATCCCATTTCAGAGAGATTGCTTCCCATGCTAAATGTCAATTTGCAAGTCTGTTGAGTAGACACAATTTCTTTTCCATTAGCAAGTTCCACAAGTAACCTAGATGTAGGTATTGTGTCTATACCTAATTTATTGGCACACTTTGGTGACATGAAAGAGTGTGTACTTCCATAGTCAATCAGAATTTTAAAGGACTTACCCTCATATTCTGCTGGCGTTTGAATCACTGAAAATTGGCGATTTGGGCCTTTCTTATGGAGGGTGGCATGAACTGATGCCCTCTCCATATCGACTTCCATAGTTAAGTTTCCCTCTTCTTCAAGATCTTTAGAATTATAGCAGATGCTTTTCCTTTTGCAATTAAATTTTGGTTCTGACCTCTATATTGTCCTTGGCGAGGAATTCGGCCAAGCTTTGGACACTGTCTTTTAAAGTGATCTGGCTCATTACAGTGGAAACACCTAGGTACTCCTGAATTACTTCCCGTAGGTATGAAGTTCTCGACTGCATTTGTTTTGGCCCTTTTTCCTTGACCAAGTGGACGTTGACCTTGGGCTCATTTAACATAGGCCCGTGAAGTCCCTTTGTTTTGATTTCAGAGCTTATTATTCCTTGGCTTTGATTGAATATTTTGAATAAGAGGTGCTGTGCGAATCAAAGCATCTTGCAGATCAGTTGGGTGCATAGATTCAAGGCATGTGTTCAAAGGAGCATTCAATCTGTGACAAAACTTAGACGCCTACTAAGCAATAGTTATGGAAGGTGCATATTTAAGCAATGAGATCAACTTTGAGTAATATGCCTCCAAGCTCATTCCCAACTGTCTTAAGTTAAAGAACTCATTCATTTTTAGCGTGCGATATAAGCTGGTGGCAAATATCGACCACGCACAACTTCTTTCAACTTTTCCCAGGTGATAGCTGTCTCAGCAAGTCCTGGTCTTTACAGCACTGTTTCCACCACAGACATGCCTCACCGGTCAATTTCAACTTGGCGATCATAGCCTGATTAGCATGGTTAGTTCCCACAGCAGTAAAGTAGTCCTCCATGGTCTCAATCCAAATCTCTGCCTCGGCTTCAATGTCTTTGCCCTTGCCATCGAATTCCAGTGGCTTAACCTACATAAGGAGATACTTCTTCTCCTGAATTTCAGTCAGACTAGCGATAGTTGTATTACGTTGGATTATCATAAGTTTCACAAATTAGTTTAGTGCTTTAAACTTTTCAGCTTTGTTTCCACATTAACATATCTTACTAATTTTGTAAAACAATGATGGGCCAAAGAGCACAATATTTTTACAAAATCTAGTCGTTGTTATCCTTTATAATCAGTAGACATATGTCATGATTTTTACAAGTAAGGAATATTTACAAATGGCAGATATTTACAAGTAGATATACATCAGCATCGATAGGACAGGCTAGATGCTATGTACAATTTCCAAAATAGGATATCATTATATCTTCCTTTTTCAAGGATGGATATTAGTTACATTCATGTAGAAGAAAGTAGGCCAATTGTTGTCTATGTCCAGAAACCTATACTGTGGAAATGGTAGATCTAGAAAACCATGGATACAATAATCTCAATACTTGTAACATCCTTGGATTATAATCTTGTTGGCTAGGATTACCTTCAGTACCTTGTCATAGACATAACAGTCTAGACGTATCTATCAACCACTGGTAATCATAAGTGGATTCCTTCTGGACAGACAAAAGTTAAATGCCTCAACTGCTTTTAAATATTCCATCCATTCAAGGCATTTTAGATTAGTCTAAATGTCAAAGAAATGATCGGCCTCGATGTAACAATAACGCTCATCCCAGAACCATCTTTTTTTGCAATTCACAGGGGATGGATCATATAGGCGATCGAGTATCCCCATCATTTCTCTTCTCCACTCGTCATCCGTGGAGTTCAGCGCAGATGTGTACATTGCTCGAAAAAACAAGGAACTCGTTCTAGGCTTCATTATTCTGCCAAAGTTTATCCCTTAACAATCAACACACTGATTATTACTTAGAACAGTTAATCTTAAAAACCATAGATATTTGTAATTTCAATTATGCTCTGATACCATGTGTCACGTGCCTACCTACTAACAGTTTCCTAGTAGCACATTTTAGTAGTCCATTGGGGAACTATCCTAGATGGCTTCGCCCAGCACTCGCAAGAATGCACAAGGTCTATCATCTAGGTTTCCCAGAGTCCACCCCGTAATGGAAGGTACCGGCCATCCCCACAAGGATCAACCTGCAAGCTTGGGGACCTAATTTGATAGTTGCTGAGGTCTTGATGCATCAGCTAGCTCCATTGGAGGTGTCCCACAAGGTCTTCTTGTCCGATTGGAGCAATCGTAGTTACCCTTGGTTCATGGAGTGCAACGCTTTTTTCCAACAACTAGTTAGGATTCACGAAACCTTAACGAAGTTCTAGCACTGCCACTGCATCTTTTCCCTAAGATAATTATTGATCAAGGTTTTAAGACCCGGCTCTAGGTAATGCTCGGCTCTACCTAATTTCTCCTCATTAAGGTTTCATTCAATCTCTTGAAAGAAGCTCCTAGCTTACTAGGACCACCCATCCGTAGGATGAATCCGTCAGGGGTCTCACCCACCCACTTCTCACAAATGGTTTTCTTTAGTTTTCTAATTACCTATCACATTAAGTTATGACATATAAATGCAGCTTCATTAATTAACCCATTATCATAGGTTCCTTTGCGTAATTTTACGACACAACACAAAGACAAAGAAAATCAATCTTTTGGCAAAACATATTTATTTATTATTTTGCAAAAGTTATTTACAATGCTTTTCCCCTTCTACCTATGTAGAAGATAAAACCTCCATTCATCAGAAAATCCCTTATCTATGTGTAGAATAAAGCAAACCCTCCAAGATTTGCATCCCTTCACTAGTACCGAGGGCTCCAGGATCCCATCCTGATTCGCATGAGGGTCAGGCAGTTCCTAGGAGCGATCGATAGATTTACGGCCAGAGCCCCCTGGCACTCCCACCTCCTCCTGTTGCCTAATGGATTCCGCACTGAGTGACCTCTCACCATTGGGGCCAATCCAAATCTCCTCGTGGCGGTACAAAACAATCCCCCTTGGAGTAGGGTTCCGCGTCTAGCCATGGGGGAGGCATAGCGCGATCTTTCCTCTTATTATCCTGATTATATATTTACAATCAGATTTAACTGCTACAAGCACAATTAATCATTCTTGTGCAACCATCAATACATGCACAAATTTTTAAAAAAAAACGGCAGCAAGTGTTTTTAGCATAGGAAACAGCCCCACCCAATTCTAGGGTTTCTCTTTTAAGGTCCCACCTTATTCTTAAGGTTTTGCTTCCTACTTGCAACTCTTTGTTTCGAATCCACAAGTTATTTCACGAATCTGAAGTCTATTTTATCCTTATGAAAACTTGGTATTTTTGCCCTAAAAGATAATATAGGCATTTATACCTATGGCAAGCAATTCATGCATTGCCTTGCCCTGACCCACACTTAGCAGGATTTCAAATGCTTTTCCAAGTCTATTTAGACATTAGAATTTGTATCGATAAATTCTTATCAATGTCCAATAAGTCTTACAGACTTTCGATATTTATTTAATTTTCTAATACTGATAGTTTTAGGGTTATCGAGTATTTCATAGTTGTTTTTGCTTCAACATCCTCGATATTTTAGGTAAGGTTTTCTCGTTGATTCATATGTGGGTCGACTCATGATATTGACGCTCTCGCTAATATAACCATTAATATTTAATATTGTGTGTGTTTTCAGCAAGAAAATAACTTTTATTTTATTCTGCTTGTATTCTATGGTTTAATCGATGATGTCTGACCATTTGTCGAACTTTCAATATTATCTAGGAAGATCAATTTTCATTTAGCTATGTCATAAATGCAATGCTAATTGTTTTTCTAATAACTTTATTCTAAGCAATGTAAAAATCATAAGTGTAATTTTTCTTTCATCTTTCAAACATTGAATTATATTACTACGCACCTAATTTATGCGCGTCTAGTATATATTTTCCTATACAATTTTTTGTTGATTTAATGCATTGATTATTTTGTGATATTATCTAAATGATTTTCTATAAATTATTATAAGACTCATATACATCTATTTATCATTAGCAAAATAAAATAGAGATAGTCACTTTTAGGAAAAATTTATAAAATATTCCCTTCCCTAACACTGTGTACTATTTTTTAGTTATTATAATCACACATGTCATTAATGAAATAACAATAAATATCACAAAATAAACCATAATTATGATATTTTCTTCATGATAGGCATATAATCCTTTTGCAAGTGAAAGATTCTTTTCACTGAATATTTTATTATTATATTACTTAGGCCATTTTCCTAAGCAGTAGTTCATATGCATTTTCTTTAAAATACGTTTACAATAATTTCAAGCCAAATATGGCGATAAGCTTATAAAAATTTATTTTTTTCCAAACCGACGAGATGTTACCTCTATTAAGTTTGTAGTAACGGGGGTTTCGTCAATTCCTACCACGTTATTTTCTCCATCAATCGCGTTTCTTGCTTCTTTTTCTTCAAATGGGCTTCTTGAATTTTTTCGACCTCGTGGAGCAATGGATGTCAAGTGAAATTAACATAGTAGCTCAAGGAGATTTGGTGGTCGTATAGAAAAATTTCGCTAGCGCTTTGCTTAGCGATATGGCTGTATGGAAGAAAGGCGTAGCAAGGGGTAGAGAAAATGGAAATGAGGTAGAAGATGGGTATTTTCCTTTTTCAAGGCTCAAGCTAGAATGGAAAAGAGATGTAGAGAAAATTTTCCATCATCAGGAGGTTTTCCTTCTTGCTTTCTTTGTGAAGGGGAGGGGTGGTTGTATTTATAGCCATGAGGGGGAAGCATGCAGTTACTCATTCTTTTGGCTACTTGTCAAGAGCTAAGTAAGCTTGATAACAAAAAAAAATTGATTGCATACCTATTGGATGGTGGTGTGGGGATGATTTTAAAATGCTTTCTCTCCCTCCAAGCATTAAAAACGTCATGATTTTTTACCTATTTTTTCAAAAACGTCTTTTTTCATTCAAAACAACTTTATCTAGTAGTTTTTAGCCAAGTTACCTCATGACTTATCTAGTTTATAAAGTCATGCCATACTCTTTGATACTTAACTTACTCAATATCATACTTGTTTTTGCACATTCTTTGTCTACCGATTAAGGCTTTTGCGCTCTTGAAGGATCTTGAAGATAAACTGAAGGATTTTAGGGAGTTTTATGATAGACATGTGGAAGGCCTAGAGATTGAGGGATTTGTTCATTATAGCGATGTAATGGAAGCTACCAATGCTACTAGAACAACTTTGCAAACAAGGTTTAGCCTTATTGATGAGGAATTCAAGAGGTGAAAAGCAAATTTTCCTTTCCATCAGAATCAACATCAATGTCTTCTTGTACAGAATGATGTTGGATTTCTTGTATGTCTTTAATATATGGATAGTTGTTCTTTAGATACAATACAAGAGAAGAAGATAGAGGATATTGCATGCAAAGACAAAGAAGTTGAAGAGAAGGGGAAAATATTTCAGGAGGATATTGAGAACCAGTTAGTGCATGGATTCGATGTTACTTTGTTTAAAAGTGAGAACATTACAAAAGTGGAAGAAAAGGAGATAGAGTTGAGTGTAGAGATTGAAACAGGTCCTCTTGAGTGTGTCTCAACATTTCCCAGTTATCTCATCAATAAAAAGAGATATATATTGCTAAATGATATTCAAGATCTTTTTTATCTTAGAGAAGATTACCAATCTTTGCAGCATGGAGTCACAATGATAAGAATTTTACAGCTTATGAAGAAGAATTGCCAGCAACTCTTGATGTTGAGGGAGAGAATTTTCAAGATAGCTTTATAGCCTTACATTCTTGTAATAATCAAATCGTGGAATATTGAAAGGGGGGATGCCTACAGAGGAAGAGTTCTTACAAATTCAGTAGAGACTTGGTATTGATAACATGGGGTATGAAGAGAAACTAAAGTTTCCATTAGAGAAGAAACCAAAAAGTTTAATAAATCTATATGATGATAGTCTTCTTGAAGAAGATGAAAGCCCTAAGGTATGAAAGATAATTCCAAGATATCCATTGTGATTCATATTAGAGTATGTTATGCATTATAGACAAATATTATTGGATATTTATCTACTGACATCTTATACTATTGTGGTTTATTGTGCAAACAGAAATTGAAGATGCAGACAACTTTCTTGGAAGAGCCAAGGGCTCAAGGCCATTGAAGTTTTGTGGCAAAAGTCAAGGCCTTGGTCATTATATTGGAAGCTTAAATAATCAAATAGTTGCAATTTATCATAGCAGGTTATCAAGCTCTCCAAGCTTACCAATAATGGCTTTGAAAGCTATCTCCAAGGTGATTGGTTCCCAAGCTTTCAATAGAGGTTCAGACAAGATAATTTTGGTGGAGAAGGAAGAAGCTGTAAGAGTTTTTGGCTTCATGCCTGGATACAATGGATCTAGGGTAGTCTTGGCTCTTATTTGCTCTCCCATGTAGGAGATGCCAAGAATTTGAAGCTCCTTCTAGGCTATAGGAAACAAGAGTTCCTAAAATGTAGACATCTCATCAAGTGGGATGAAACAAAAGATTCCTTCAGAGGACCTAGTGAATTCCCTGAAACTAAAGACTCTTCTGCAATAGTGTCGAACTAAAAGATGTTAAGGGTTTCTTGAAACCCATCTTTTTCCATCTCTTTGTCTAGTTTGTAACCATTCCGAATATTTTTGCTTTGCACAAGAGTTTAAATATCCCTATTTTCTTCTTTGGGTAACAATGGATATAGTCCTTGCCAAAGATGATGTATTACATGATGCGGTTGTGTCTTTGAGCTTAAATGTGTGTCAAATTTGTCTATAGAACCATTGAAAAACCTCTAATAAACTATTTGCTTTGTATCTTCCATCTCCATGTCTTGTGTGTCTAAAGTATTTTGTTCTTGCTTGATAATGTGATTTTTCCATACCTTGGGTTGACCAGATAGATAGAGATGCATATTTCTTGATAAAATATAGAGCATGGTTGTATAAAATATGCTGCATAGTTAACAAATAAAGAAATCCAATTAGAAAACCATATATGAGTCAGACAATAAAGAGATATACATATGCAAACTTCTTACCATATAGTGAGTGAAATGTTGATTGCCTCAAGCTTGTGTCATTTTCTTTTTAAAAATGTTCAATTGGTTTTTGAAGTCTTTGAGATCATCATCATTCCACTTAGTTTTATCACAATAAAA
This sequence comes from Lygodium microphyllum, assembly GCF_053477565.2. NCBI lineage: Eukaryota > Viridiplantae > Streptophyta > Polypodiopsida > Schizaeales > Lygodiaceae > Lygodium > Lygodium microphyllum. The sequence goes on from NC_141154.1 coordinate 128,984,634, forward strand.
TAATACTTTGTCTAGTGTTTCCCAAACATTGGCTTTTCTATTTCGAGCTTGTCCATTATCAGCATGATCCTTAACTACATTATGTAGGCACTTTCACTAATTGTATCTAATATTTGAGCTGCCATTCCTAGAGTTTATCTTACCAAGTCTCCCATGTAAGTCTAGGAACCTTCTAGCCTTCGCTCCACCAATAGATGGCTTTTTGGGGACACAATTGCCATCCTTAGACTTTTGAAGATCTGGTTCAATAACAACATTATCACCATGCAAACCAATTGCAGATAAGACTTTTTTAATCTTTGTTATAACATTTGTTCTAGCTAATAATGGCTTTAGCTTCCATGCAAATCCTATATAAAGATGAACAAGCTTTTTAATTATCCTACAAAGCACATGAAGTATATAGATATGGGCATTCACTAATAGAATATCTAGGATTGGTTTAAACCATGAATGTTTGTTGTGCCTAGAGGGAGCTCTATTCCAATTGCTTGAGTTCAACTCTATGGCTGGGGACATGAAATATAGACAAGGAGATCTAGAGTTGGCTCCCTCTAATACATTGTACATACATTTAAGTGTCTTTAAGTCACCAGTTATATGCCACTCAATCTTATAGTTCCCAAATCCTTTAAAAATAGCTCTTCTCCTACTTATTTTCTCTTAATAACATCAGGTATTGGTTTTTTATGAAAAACTCAATACAATATATCAAAATCTGTGTATCTACTTCGAATGCTCCTAGCCACCGGATGTTGTGTTCTGATTGAACACTAAATGACATTGAGTGATTGCAATGATTTTATGAAAGTGCTCTATTCATCAAGGTTATAGAGACGCTCTCTAGTTTGGTACATTTTAGAATCTCACTTTCATCAAGTTTAACTACAAATCTAGCCACTCCTTGCACCTATTCTAGTGACAAGACATAGAATCTAATTATTAAACATTGTAGGGTGGGAAATTCAAGGAAAATATTGTTAAATTCATTGAATACAACTTCATTTTTCTTGCCCTGAAGCTAGCCTTGATATGGAGGAAAGGCTCACCCAAAATCTCCATCACTTTGTTATTCACTCTCTATCTAATAGTTCTAACCATAGATGCAATTATGTACTTGTTCTTGCTTCATATTTGATTGTAAAAGTTGGAAAAGTTATATATAAGCATCTCAACCGATACCAATATTATCTAGTGTCTTCTGCACTAACTTAGTATCCAAATAATGATCCTTGATAAATGACTCCAAGCATTGTTTCTTTGCCTTTTTAAATTTCTTCATCTCCAAAATATCTTTTGAAACTACTGAAGAAAGATGATGATAAGAAAATTGAGATGCTTTCAAAGAATCTCTTTCACTTGCATTCGGTTGAAGAAGAGACCTAAATAAAATCAACATCACAAATCAATACAATTAATTATAAACAAAGTCATATTTCATATTTTTAAAGTGGAAAAAATTGTACCTTGATGCTTGGATTCTTTTACTACAACCACCTCCTTCTCATCTGAGACTCTCAATATTTCTAAGAGCCTTTTGTCGATTTTGAAGGCCTAAAATAGTTTGCTTTCGTTGATAAGATTTGATGTGTTTCTCCAACGAATGAATCCTCTCTTAATAACCCTCTAGCTTCTGTAATAATGTGTTGTTATGTTTTGATAAAAGATGGTTCTCCAATTTGATGACATCCTTTTCTACAACTAAGTTAAGTGTATAACCTAGAAACCCATTATAATCATCACAAATGAACCTCAACAATGAAGAGTTATTATAGAAAGACGGAGTGCTATTTTTGCTAGGATCTTTGGGATATAGCCTACCATCTAATCAAAGATTGAGATTCTTCTTTCCTTCAAATCTGAATATATGTTTCATAGACTCTATAATAGTAATGGGTTTTGTTCTCTTCCTTATTGGTTTATACTCACTATCCAACTCAATATGAAGATGATAGAGAGGTCTTTTACTAGAGCTACAGAGATCATTGGATGAATAATCCATAGCTAAGGATATGATTAGAAGATTGGTTTGAAAAACTATGTGAATTAGAAACAAGAAGGAAAATGAAGAAGAAACTAGTAAGGATGGAAAAGAATGATCATTAGGGTCGAAAAACGTTAAAAACAACATTATTAATCCATGAATTAAGAAAAGGGCCAAAGAGATTTCGCCGCGTGGACAAAAATATGGTATTCTTGTCTCCTCTTCTTTTGAGATAATAGAGTTCATTTTGTGGTTCTCCCTCCTATTTAGCCGAAATCTTCAAACCCTGATAAGTTTTGGTAGTCCCAACGGCCCCTATTAACTAATAAAAGCTTACGGCTGGGGGTAAAGGCACCTCCGCCTAGCCGTCTGTGTATTACTACACTGACAGTACCCACCAATGCACACTGCAGGTGGTGGGCGCCCATCACTGTCACTTATTCTTTATTCTTTTAGTGATAGTTTGAATAAAGGAAGGCCCAACCACACATTGTGGTTGTTGGAGTTTCCACTTTTGAGTCTCTCTCTCTCTCTTGGCTCTTGCTCTCCATCCATCATAGCTCTCACTACCAAGCTTCTTCCTCCTGGGTTCCACTTCCCTTTCAAATTGGTATCAGAGCAAAGGCATTGAAGCTTTCCTGGCATTCTCTTTAGCCCGAATTTGAAGAGCTTCAACCCGAGCTTCAATGGCAACCATGGCACCTTCATTTGCAGGTATGTTTTGATCTCCCGCCTCCTCCCCGAGCTTCTGGACCTTCAATGGCTTCTTCCCGAGCTACATCGGAGCCCCCTCGACATTTCCAAGTGCCCTCCTGGATTGTAGAGGATTCCCCAGCCCCTAGGAGCAGCCAGCACAAAATGCAATGCATTTTTAGGGGGCTGGGCTGATCCCCTCTTGGCATTTCCAACTCCTTCCCCAGCTTCTTGGAATTGTTTGCAGCCTTCCCCGGCATTGGATCTTGGCTCCTGGTGCCCGATTCGAGTGCTTTCCCCTTCAGCCCTTTGATGTATACACAATCCTAGGACTGTCAAAATAGGACATCACTTGATATTTACTGTTTGATGCTTCTTGGCATTGCCCGTTTGATGCCTATTGATGCCCAGTGATGCCCGGATGTTATGGGATGATATGTCTATGCTTTGGGACTGATTTGGAGCAAATTTGAGTACCATTTGAGCTTCATATAACAATAAATTTCTTGTTGTAATACAGTGGGCTGAAGCTCATTTCCTTGGTGTATGTATTGGTTCATGGATGCGGGGTGCTTCCTGGAGGTTTTGAATTATCATACGATGTATCTAGAGGTTGTCACATGCTTCTTCTTGGTTCTGGAATGCTTTTGAGCTTGTATTAAGCTCTAACTTGGTTGTTTTTCACTGGCATTTGACTTCAGTTGGCATGTTTTGGACCGGTCTATGCCTATTGTCACTGCTTGACATTTAGGCTTCTTGCATTTACGCTTTTGTCAGATATGGATGCCACTTGGGTTGCCCATGCTTGACTGTTACTTAGAGCTTCATTTTCAAATGTATTTGAGCATTTTGGATCTACAAGGCATTACATTTGGTTATCAGTTATATGCTCTTTGAATGCTTTGAGGCTTATGCTTTACGGGTCTGAGATAGCTTGGGATTTATACTCTGGATGTATCCCTACTGGGATTTGGCATGTCTGATGCTATGTATTTGATGTATTAGAGCATTGCTTGCTCTCTTTCCATCTGACTTTACTTTCAGTGGGAGCCTCTTGGTATTTTTTGAATGTACACAAAGTCTTATTTACAGATGAGCTTGAGCTTGTGGGACAATTACATGCATTTGCTCTCTTGAGAGCTTTATGTCTGTAGTTTGTCTGTGGGCTGATTTTATGCTTGCAAGAATACACTTTTTACTTCTATTGAATTGAATACATTTTGTAACAATGGTTACTTGATCGGGCATGTATTCTATGAATTGACTCAGTGGGGATATCATTTTGATGTACCGGCCACTAGATCTCTAGTCATGGTTATGTGGAGTCATCAAATGAGAATCTGCCACTATGGGGATATCATTGTGGTGTACCGGCCACTATATCTGGAAATAGTGATGTGGAGTCACATGATGATAGTCTGCCATGTTTCACAATTAGAACATACATGTGTTAACAGTGTGTTCAGTTCACAATGTTGACAGATAGCATGTAAGTGTTGTACATGTGCTGCCAAGTGTAAGTTCACTGGGTTAGCTGGAAGCATGTATGACATTCATGCAAACGAGGACGGCGGAGAAGGCAAGTTATCCTTACAAGTATTACTTTTCCAACTAGCTTGTATGATTGTTTGGTTGTTGAAATGATCAAGTCATTCATAGAGGTTATTATGGTGGATTAGATAAAATAGGTAAGTAGATAGATACTAGACCTAAGAAGGTGCAAGTAGCACGAGCAGCATAAGTAGGCTATAGCAATGACTTGATGAAGGTGCCACCAAAAACCTAAGCATGCAAAGAAAATCACAAAACAAAACAATTATCTTATCCAAATTTAGATTGGTACTAACCTCATCTAGACAACTAGCCAGCAGGAGGCGAGAAGAACTGTTGGTTTTCACAGATGGCTATTTGGATGAGCCTACATGGTTTGGATATTGACCGTCTTCCACCTTTGTCATGCCAGACACGTCTCGTCACCATCCCCGTCAGTAGTTCGTCAGCAATCAAAGAGAGAGAGAGAGAGAGAGAGACAGAGAGAGAGAGAGAGAGAGAGAGAGAGAGAGAGAGAGATGTCTGGGTTTGAAACTGTCATAGACAGCAGGATGGGCATGCATGATGAGATAGAGGCTTGTAAGGAAGGCTGATAGAGAAGATGTGGTAATGAGGTAAATGATTGGAGATTAGATAGTATGAAGAATGGTTCCTCCTGGCCCTCCTTACATGGAGTTGGGCAGGTAAATGATTGCTTGATGAAAACACTCTAAAGTTAATTAAATTTGGCAAGTGATAATATTTACTTTTAGCCTGCTTTAGCCTTGCGAAATAGTTCTACATATCAGGTTTTTGGAGCTCAAAAGACATGAAATGGGAGGTGAAGGAGGCATGGACGAAATGCCTAATTGAGCTCGAACGCTTATCAAAAACTCGACTTCTAGCCACGCATGTGCTAATATGCGAGAAGGCAAGACACAAACGCTGGTTTGACAAGCATGTCGAACAACGCAACTTCGAATAGGGTGACTTAGTACTACTATAATCAGTCAAAGGACATAATCAAAAACTGAAGTTTCGAGGGCTAGGCCCTTTTAGGGTTTGAACCATTAGTTGAACTAGCAATATAGAACTTGAAACCCTAGAAGGTGAGGGCATAGGCTTCTTCAATGGCAGCCACATAAAGAAGTACTTCCCTCCCATGCACCCATTGCATGAGGCTCCAATGCTGGCACCCCCTGTCCAAGTACGAGTAGCACCTATCACTAAGATGGACGATGAGGATGAGGAAGTTGTAGAACCAACTTTCCTAAGCATAATGGTTACTGCCAAGCATACATGCACTATCAATGCATTGATTGATGAAGGAGCCGATTTTAATGTCTTAACCCATGAAAATTGGACCCAAATTGGCAAACCGCAGTTGCAACCCACTAATCCTAAGCTTAGCCCTTATGGAGGCTGACCCTACACACTTTTGAGAAAGTGCAAGGTTGTAATTTTTATCAAGTTTGAAAGCATGCCAATGATCTTCTATGTGTTGCCCAACACTAAAGATGTAGATACATAATCGTTGTTAGGATGAACCTATAAGAAGTGAGCTCATTGCACTGTCGACTACAAGTCGCATTGGGAACAAAAACATATGAGTGGGGATGGGATGTAAAGAATAAATATCATGGAAAGAATAGGAGAAAATATGAGAAAATGTCTGGCTACATGGGCAGGGGTATAAACAGTATAAGGGACTCAACTAGGGCATCAATTTATCAATAATCGAGTCTCTTTTTACCTTCATTCCAACTTTCATGGCTTCCTTCCTCCCTTTCTCTCTCTTCATGTCTTTCTCTCTCATCTACTGGTATTTCTCTTCTTGTCCCTCTCTTAAGTCTCCTTCATCACAATTAGGAAAGTATATCCCTTGGTCACATTAACGATTTTGATGGGACAACTAAAATGTGATATTTTTTTCTCCCAAAGAAATCATGCAATCATTCATGCATCATCTTTTCGGATTGCCCTACCTTTGCCTATTTAGTTATATGATCCATGGCTATAATGATGTATTGTAGGTTGGTCTAATGGGTCCCATGGAGTCTACACCCTACTTTTCAAGAGGTTGGCTGCAATTAGTCAACGGTGTGAGTTTCACCTTACCCTTTTGGATGGGTAAGTTTGTACTTTGGCACTCATCATAGTGCTTGATAAATCTAGTAGCATCCTTAAAGAGAACAAGCCACCATTTCCTTGCTATGGTATTCATGTCAAAGTTTCCTCCAATAATATTAGAGTGTGCCTCTTGTAACACATCCTCAATTTCATGCTCACAAATACACTATCATAGGAGTTCATCCTGCCCTATGTGGCAAATTGACTAGCAAAGATCAATTGGTAAGGTTGGGTCTTGATTAGGAGTTGTGTTAGTCAAGCTTTCTTAATTAGTCATTTTTATAGGCCTTACTTGTGGATATGGACAATGTTGTTGGTCTAATGAGGTGTGAGATTGGCCTTAAAGAAATGAGCTTCTTGATTAATATAGAACAAATGAGCATCAAGCTACCCTACTTCCAGTGCCTCCACACGCTCTATCCAAGAGAAAGAGTGAAAGAATGGGAGAGCTTCTTACCTATCACTTGCTTGCTCAAATCCTTACTTCTTCTCCTTCACTTCAGCCTTTAAAACTAGTTTCTCTCAGTGGCGTCGCTCTAATGCCATGTGATGAATTGTGTGGTGGGGGTTGCTTGCTTAAGCTGTTGTACCAAACAACCATCATACACATAAGAGAAAGCTCACTCGAAAAAACAAGAACACTGATGGAGGTAAAAACATTTTCTTGTTGGTTTCTTTTTCTTCTTTTACACACAATACAATGTACATAAAATATAGATAAGATACAATATAAAAGAAAGTGGCCTACTAAGTCAAACAATGCATAACTAACTATACTAATCGATTGGAACTATAGCTATGCTAGTTGTAGATAGGTGTAACAACCAAATATAACAAGTGATAAGTCAGTGGCCATGTGAGGATAATAATGACCATTGGCATGCTAAGTGTAGACATGTAGATCAATCTAATCACGTGGGTCATCATCAATATCCGCATATGTTGAGCTTGCCATCTCAACAACGACATTTTATATACTTATCAACATCTTCAAAATTGAAATTGGAGTGATGTTATACTGGCTCGGTGAGCATGATACTTTCAGGTTATACTACAATTTTGGTTGTGTCAACCGAAAGTGGATGCACAGGTTACAATTTTTGAATTTGTAAGTTTTGATGTGTTTGTCGCAAGAAGCAAATACAAGTTTTATATGCTAACAAGTTGTAGATTATATGTATTGTTGAGCAGTTAGTGAAAAAGACTGCTTGGTGTATTGTTGTGCACTTGTTATGAAATGTTGCAAAAGACTTGCTTGCTATTTTGTATTAGTTTTGTGATAATGGCAAACAATAGTGGCAAACCCATTAGTGAGAAGCTAAACAAGAACAAGTACCCATCATGGAAGCTCCATGTAACAAACTTCCTTTTTAGAAAATGCCTCTTGGAGTTTGTTTCAGGTGAAGAAAAGGAGCCTGAGTTGAGTAACCTTATGACTATAGATGAATTAAAGGCACGGAAAGAATGGAATGCAAAAGACACTTATTGGTGGAAAACTTAGCTCATTTGGAGCTAAGTAGCAATTAACAGTTGTCAATTGATGTGTGTAATATTCTTGTTGCCATTTTTTGTGTAAATAAAATATTTTATTAGTTTAATGCTAAAATATCTTAAGTTGCATGATTAGGCTTCTTGTTCATTGGGAAAATACAATCATTGTGGTGATGAGTGAGATGCATATGAGCAGCCCTTATCTTCTTGAGAATATTCTAGGAGGTCCTCCGATTGCAAATGAACAAGCCAAGAAAGTGGTAAGTACAAATCATTTCCTAAAATTGTATTTACTTTTATTTATGAATTTGAAGATGAAAGAAAGTTGCAAGTACAAATTGTTTTCTAAAATTTTATTTACTATGATTATGACCTTGTCTTCTAACTTGGATCCCAAAGGTGATAGCCCATCTCACCTGCATCACCATATTAAAGAAAGATGTAGTTGACATACTTTGGATCCAACTTGTTGTGCTTGTCTTTAGGTATGGCAGAATGCCTCATATGTTGGGGGTAAAGGCGCCTCTGCCTAGCCACCCGTGTATTACTACACTAACAGTCACTGCCACTACACAATGCAGGTGGCGAGTGCCCGTCACCGTCACTTTATTCTTTATTCTTTTAGTGATAGTATGAATAAAGGAAGGCCCGGTCACACATTGTGACTGTTGGAGTTCCCATTTCTTGTCTCTCTCTTTCTTGCTCTTGCTCTCCCACCATAGCTCTCGAGTGCAAGCTTCGATCCTTCTCACCTTTCAACTGGTATCAGAGCATGGCTTCAGACTCTTGAGCTTGGCTCGTGGCATTCTCAGCTTCCCATTGACTCCCCACTCGCATTGGGTCTCCTTCCCGGCAGCCATAGCTCATTCTCTTGAGCTCCCGTCACTCCTCGACTTCCCGAGCTTCTTCTCGGCCTATTGAGGCACCATCAAGGCATTGACATTGAGGTATTACTTCATTATTTTAGAGATTTATCTCAGTCCACAGGTCTAGGTAAACAGGGTTTTCACAAGTTATGGGCAGCCATAGCTCACACCTCTTGGAGCTTCCTTCACCTGGATCTTGCTTCAAGCCTATCAAGGCTTACTGAGGCTTGGTGTAAGCCTTCTTTGGCCCCCATTTGTGCCCCCTTTGGGCCCCATTGTTGACACATGGGACAACAAACCCCCCAGCCAGCTCATGTTTTTTTGCGCCTGTTTCAAAATCTGGCCCAAAAATCACTCTTTTTGTCATATCTCGAGCATTTGAAACCCGATTCAGGCAAGATAAGAGTCTAAGTTGGGGTTTTGGCACATCCGGACGCGATGGTGATGTTAGATTTGCCAAATTATGATGAAAAAATATTCTACAATAGATTTCAAGACTGAGACAGCATGTATTTGTATGCCTATGGCTTATGTGATGCTTCTACTAATGTCTATTGATACCGGATCACTTGTGGATATTATCTCTTATGTGAGACGCATTTGGAGCTGATTTAGCTCAGCCATTGACTGTTTTGAACAATCCCAGATCTGTCCAAAACAGGGTAGCCACCTGTTACTTCAATTTTATGCTTACAGGTATTGGCATTTGATGCCCGATTATGCCCGATTGGTGCCTATACATACAGGAATGTAGCCTATGGTTTGCCTATGGATTTGAGCTTGGATTGAGCACTAATTTGCTCAGTTTACAGAGGTTATATGCTGCTGAAAACTTTAGGGCTGAAACTATTTATGCTACAGTTGGATTGTGCCTATTGGTCACGGGGTGCTCCCAGCTACTCGGTATGATGTCATGATGTATTTGGACTATGCCACATGTCTTGTTTATGCTTCAGAATGCTTTTAAGCTGAGATTAGAGCTCAATTTGGGTTTGATTGTCACTTCTTTGCAACCGACATTTCATCTATGACATGGTTTATGCCTAGGCTACCCAGTACGAGTTATGATGTCTTGGTGAATGCTTTATGCTTTGGCTATGGATGGCAGTTGTTTGATCTCATCTCGACATTCATTTGAGTATTTCCTTGAGCAGTTGGACATTGACTTGGATTTTTCCATTACGACTTGGATTTTTCCATTACGACCTTGGATGCTATTGAGACATTGTCTTGGTTACCTGTCTTTGCTACTTTGACTTGGTTTGCTTGAGCTGTTGAGCTCATTTATCTACCTTTTGAGCCAGTGGGAGCATCTTGTATGCTTGACCGACATTGAGCAGGAGGTTTATGCTATTTGAGCATTTTGCAAATATTTGAGACTTTGGGATCTCTTACACTTAAATGATGCATGGTTCATGCACTGATATCTTAGAGTTGCTTTTGACCTGAGCTTGGGCTTTGCACTCTTGTGAGCATACACATACTGGTGTCAGGTCTTGCCAGTGCTATGTATACTTTGCCCTATTGTCCAAGGGGTATGCCTACTCACTGCGGATGCTTCAGTGACATGTTTGGGTGTTTGCTCAGGGTCTTGATGACTATTTGGTGCTGATTTATGCCCGTTTATGGCTGGTCATGTCTTGGTTGTCAGTTATTGACTTGGTGCAGTGATTTGTTCAGAAATTGACTCTCACAGTACCCTGTTGTCATTTATTACAACAAGCATATAACTCCGGATTGACATGGATTTTTCATGCTAAAATATTCTAAAATGATGTACTTTCGTAGTACTTGGTGGGCAGCAGCTTTGGTTACACTTTTCTCGCCATTTTCTCTCGATTTTTGTGATTTTTTTGTCATTTTCTGCAGTAAACAGCAAGCAGTTTTGAACTGTCTACAATCTTCCAGCCTGCATTATGGCAAGTTTGTCCACTGATCATGTTATTTTCAACATCACTAAGCTTGATTGTACGAATTACTCTTATTGGAAGAGCCAGATTTGACCATGTTGGTGTAGAAATCGCAAATCAACCCATTGAGGTTGAGCGGGCATCCACTTGCAACTATGCCAGATGAGGAATGGCTTGAGCTTGATGAGTTATGCAAGTCCACTATTATATTATCTCTCACATAATAGGTTCATTACAATGTATTTGAGGAAGAACAGAATGCATGGCTGTTGTGGGATAAAATCAAGAATCTCTATGACAAGAAAAGTCCAGCGAGTCAAATGTATTGGCTGAAGCAGCTTATGGATCTGTGCATGAAGGAGAATGTGACTATGTTTGCTCACTTGAGCTAGTTCCATGCTATACTCAAGAACTTGACTTCGCAGGACATCACTTTTGCAGAGGATGTCACTCCTCTTTTCTTGCTTGGTACTCTTAATGAGTCATGGGATGTATTCTGCACTGCATTATGTGCCTCTACTGCTACCTTGAAATTATCTGATGTTGAGAGTGCTCTTCTACAAGAAGAGATTAATCGTAAGAATTTGGATGCCTCTCGTGTGTCGTATGCTATGATAGTTAGAGGCAGGAATGATGGGTATGGAAAGCATGGCAGTGGCAGTGGCAGTGACCATGGACGGGATTCTCAGAAATCTCGGTCCAAGTCTCGTGGGAAGTCACATAGCAAATCTCGTGATAGAAATGCAGATGTTACTTGTCACCATTGTGGGAAAAAGGGCCATATTAGGCCACAATGCCATGAACTGCGCAATGAAAGGCGCAAAGATAAGGGGAAAGACAAAGTGTAGGATAAGTCTTCTAATCGCAGCATAGTGCCTGCAAACTCCAGTGTTAAAATTGAAGAGATCAATGTTATGCAGCCTGAGGATGTTGATGATGATGATTATATCCTTAGAGCTCCTTCTAGTGCTTTGCAGATGACAAAGATACACTCTATGTATGCACAGTGTTGGCTCTTGGACTCAGGTGCGTCCTTTCATGTGATACCTTGCCGAGAGTGGTTTCATTCATATCGTATTGTTTCGGGTTCTGATGACATCTCTCTTGATATTGTGGGCATTGGTGATGTTAGGCTGTAGTTTCCTTCTAGTAGCAGTTTTGTTATGCAGGATGTACGTCATGTACCTGCTTTAACACGCAGTCTCCTATCAACTGGATAGCTTGATGATGCAGGTTATCATGTATCTTTTGGAGACTCTGCATGGAAGATCACTCGTCAGACTTGTGGTTGCAAGAGGTGCCAAGGCTGGTAGCCTCTATCCCTTGATTGTATCTGCTTCTTCCCTTGATCATGCTTTGTTTGTGGGTTCTATCCCACATGTATCTCTTTGGCATGCCCGTTTGGGCCATATATCTTTGAAGGGAATGAAAATGCTTTCTAGTTTGTAGTACTTACCACCCCCTTGATTATGCATGTTTTGATTCATGTGAGCATTGTCTTTATGGTAAGCAGACTAGGTCTACACATAAGAAGTTTGGTAGGCCACGCATGAGTGAGCCCTTGGCATTGGTACATTTGGATGTCTGTGGGCCCGTGCCTTGTTAGTCTATGGGTGGTTCAAAGTATTTTGTTACTTTCATAGATGATTTTTCATGGAAAGTTTGGGCTTATCCCATTAAGCTGAAATCCGATGTCTTGGCTGTGTTTCAAAGATGGCTTGCATTGGTTGAGAACCAGTCTGGGTATCGGCTAAAATGCCTAAGGACAAATAATGGGGGTGAGTATGCCTCACGTGCTTTTGAGCAGTTATGTGATGAGAGGGGCATTAAGTGTCAGTTGACCGCCCCCTACACCCCCCCAAAAATGGTTTGGCTGAGCGGATGAATAGAACCATCCAGGAGCGTGTACGCAGTATGCTTAGCCATGCAAGCCTACCACAGAGCTTTTGGGTTGAGGCAGTTAGTACAGTTGTGCATGTCATAAACAGATCACCTTCTAGTGGTTTGGATTTCCAGGTTGCAGAGGAGGTATGGACTGGAAAACCTCCCTCTTATGCGCATCTCCGTGTCTTTGGATGTGAGGCATTTTGCCATGTGCCCAGGGATAAGAGAAGTAAGCTGGATCCTAAGAGTATCAAATGCATTTTCCTTGGTTATGGGGATGCAGGTGAGATGGGTTACCGTCTCTGGGATCTGCAGGCGCAGAAAGACATCCGCAGTCATGATGTAGTCTTCCATGAAGACAAGATGTATAGGTAGCCTGAGAGAGTTGTTGAGATCCATAGGGTCATATTTTAGGAGGAGCTAAGAGCTCCCGCACAGCCAGTTGGACAGCCTACATGCAGAAAATACTCATGGTTAGGGTGTTGGGCAGGCAGCAGAGCCTACCATGAGACGGTCTACTAGAGATAGACGTCCACTTGATAGATTTCAGCCCTCGATGCATTATGTCTTGGTTACAGATGCAAGAGATCCTTTCACTTATGATGAGGCTATGTGCAGGGGTGATAGTCACTCTTGAGAGAGGGCTATGCAATTTGAGATAGACTCCTTGCATAAGAATGACACTTGGGATTTGGTTTCCTTGCCTCGGGCAAGAAGGCTTTGCCTTCTTGCCCGAGGCAAGGAAAGTGGGTGTACAAGCTGAAAAGTACCCCTGGACACCCCAAGCTGACATACAAGGCTAGACTGGTAGCAAAGGGTTTTAAGCATGAGCATGGTGTGGACTTTGATGAGGTCTTTTCTCCTATGGTTAAGATGTCCACCCTGCGCTTAGTCTTGGCTTTGGTTTCTCAGCTTGACTTGGATTTATACCAGATGGATATCAAGACGGCTTTCTTACTTGGGGACTTGCATGATGAGATTTATATGGAGCAGCCTAAGGGCTTTGCAGAACCTGGCAGGGAGCACCTAGTGTGTAAATTGAAGAAAAGTATTTATGGCTTAAAGCAGACACCTAGGGAGTGGTATCATAAGTTTGATGCCTTTATGCAGTCACAGGGCTACAGTAGAAGTGCTATGGATCCGTGTCTTTACATGAAGAAAGCCCGTGATGGTTCTTTATTGATTTTGGTACTCTATGTGGATGATATGCTGATATAGCAGGGAAAGCTCATGATGAGCTAGATGCTCTTAAGGCTCAGCTCAAGAAGAGCTTTGAGATGAAAGATCTGGGACATGCCTCTCACATACTTGGTATGCGCATTCGACACGACAGGCATCAGGGACTCCTCTACTTGTCACAGAGGGAGGACATTCATAAAGTCCTTGAGCGCTTCCACATGCAGGATGTAAACCCTATTGGTTGTCCATCGCCTTCTTATGTGAAGGTATCACAGGCTAATTGTCCACAAACAGATGAGCAGAGGGCCGAGATGGCCAAGATTCCCTATGCATCCACAATGGACAGTCTTATGTATGCCATGATCGCCACTCGTCCAGATATTGCCTTTGCAGTTGGTGTTGTGGCACACTATATGGCTACACCTGGCAAGAAGCATTAGGATGCCGTGAAGGGTATCATGAGGTACGTGAAGGGCACTACAGATATGTACACATGCTACGACAGCCAGGATACAGGAGTCGTGGGGTACACTGACTCTGATTATGCAAGACATGCAGATAGTAGGAAGTCCACTTCCGGCTATGTATTCACTTATACTAGAGGTGTTGTTTCTTGGATGTCCAGGGTACAGAAATGCACGGCCCTTTCTACTATAGAGGTCGAGTATGTTGCAGCAATTGAGGCTTGCAAGGAGGCCATTTGGTTGGGTCGTTTGGTTGCTAACCTTGGTATTAATGCTACCCCTACACTGCATTTGGATTCTATGAGTGCTATTCAGTTAGCTAAGAATCCGGTCTTCCATGTGAAGATGAAACACATTGAGGTGAGGTATCACTTCATACGTGGGGTCATTGAGGACAAGTCTGTTGATCTTGTCAAGATATCGACTGACCAGAATCTTGCAAATCTGCTCATGAAAAGCCTCTCTATAGAGCGCTTTGCCTTCCTCAAGAGGTTGATGGGCGTGGGATGAGATGACGTCTTTCCTCATCCTGTTGTACATGTGTACATGTTGTACTGTCTTTTTTTCTTTTTCTTTTCACTCCTCACTAGGGCAGATTCGCCTTTAAGTGGGAGGTTGTTGGGGTAAGGCGCCTCTGCCTAGCTGCCCGTGTATTTCTACACTGACAGTCACCGCCACTGCACGTTGCAGGTGGCGGGTGCCCGTTACCATCACTTTATTCTTTATTCTTTTAGTGGCAGTTTGAATAAAAGAAGGCCCAGTCTCACATTGTGACTATTGGAGTTCCCATTTCTTGTCTCTCTCTTTCTTGCTCTTGCTCTCTCCCACGGCTCTCGAGTGCAAGCTTCGATCCTTCTCACCTTTCATCATACCCAAAGATACACATGTGCATAGGAGGGTTTACCAGACCATACCTCCTTATCAAACCTACCCCCAAGAGCAATGCATGGGGATCTATTAGTCAAGTAAACTATAATAATAACTACTTCAATCCAAAATATATAAGGTAAACTTGCATAATTGAGCATATTGCGGGTTGTCTCCTAAATGGTTCTATTCATGCACTCTACAATATCTTTTTGGGGTGGGGTATAGGGGGTGGTTAATTGAGGCTTAATGTCTTGATCATCTTAGAAATGCTCAAAAGCATGTGAGACATACTCCCCTCCATTATCATTTTGTAGGCATTTCAACCTATACCCAAATTGGTTCTCAACTAAAGCAATAAAGTGTTGAAACATAACTAAATCTTCTAACTTCTACTTAATAGGATAGGCCTAGACTTTATGTGAAAATTTGTCAATAAAGATGACAAAGTACTTAGCACCACCTAAGGACTAATAGGATGTGGGACCATAAAGATCCAAATGAATAAGAGCTAGGAACTCATCCATGTGTGTAGAACCAAACTTCTTATAAGTGATACATATTTGCCTACCATATAAACAATGATCACAAGAGTCAAAACATGAATAATTCAAGGGCGAGAGATATTGCAAAAGAGTCAAAACTTTCATTCCTTTGAGTGACAAAGCAAAGGATAGACTATCAATCTTGGCACCTCTACCAAAAAGGAGGTTGCCATAAGTGATTTTCCATGTAGAATCACCAAGGTAACATGATATCTAGCATCATTTAATTATCTTGCAGATATAAGGCCTTTGGTCAAAGATGGTACTTGACATACATCATGGAGAACAAAGAAAGTACATTTGGGAAATTATAAATGCATATTGCCAATGCCAACAATGTCAAAGACATGATCATCACCTAGGTGCATTGAACTAGAAATAGTATGATAAGTATAGAATCAAGTGTGATGCGAGGTCACATGAAAGGAAGCACTCAATTTGAGTAACTAGAACTAAGAGAAAGAAAACTAGCCATCAATCAAGTGCATGGCACCAAGTGAAGAAACAACCAAAATAAAATCATTTAAATTATACTCCGATACATTTATCTCCTCAATCTTGATAGTGGACTTCGTAATGTGCTAAACATAAGATGTCCTAGCATTATCTTGTGATTTTCCTTAGCTTTTCTCACACATATCTTGGCATAGCTTACAACACTGTGGCTGCATATGTCCTTGCTACCCACAACAATGACAAGAGAGGACTTAGGACCATGCCATTTATTGCAACCTTGCTCACAATGTCTAGACTTAGACCTATTTTGTCGTGGGTCTCTACCAAGGTGTTCATAACTACCTCTAGTATCATTCCTAACTCTAGCTATAAGAGCATGAGAGGCATGAGTTGTATCAACATTTTTCCTATTCACTTCCTAAGTAAGCAAGGATCCCTCTACATATGAGCATTTAAAACCATCCTCAAGTAGAAGATATCACAAGACTCTAGATGAGTCACAAGCAAAAACATAGACTTTATATTATCATGAAAGATGATCTTCTATGAAGTAACCTAGTTGCAAATAGAGCATGTACAACTATAAAGTGGAACTTTTCTTATCATAAAGATTTCATATTTTCTTCCACAATTGCCATGCACCACCCTCAGTCTCAATGACATTAAACTATATTTTCTTAGACAAAGATAAAATAGTAGTGCACTTGCATAGCTCATCAAGATTATCCCAAGTGTTGGTATCCATGTCTTTGCATTTCAATAGTCTAACCTACTTCTTTTACACCAAAACTTGCCATATCTAGATCTTCCAATAGTTAAAGTTGTTGTTATCCAACTTATCCCTACAATGTTAAAGATGGAACTATCCCTAGATGCACTAGAAGCACCATCCATTATGACAACAAAGTATAGAGAGAATGGGCTACTATAATAACAATAAATCAACCCTAAATTTGAGACAAAAATGAATGCAACAAAGAGAGAATGACCTAATATATTGCTATCCACAAAGTAAAGGCACTAGAGTGCCTGATATAAGTGACAGCTCTCAATAAAGTAGCTCAAAATTAAATTTTAGCAATGCTACCCATAAAAGTATAGCAAACAATGAGACTATTGTAGAAAAATGTCCAAAATAGAGTGCTCCCATTGCCAGAAAGTTCAGATAGCAATAAGACATACAATGCAATTAGAGGTGTCCAAGTCAGAGATGCAACTCCAAGTATCAAATATTGTCAGAGAATTTGAAAGTGTCAGTTAGAGATACATCCCAACCATGGGATAACCATGTACATAAGCTAACTATGTATAAGAGATCTCCAAGCAACGATGAGATCTACCACGCTACAATCAACTCATTACTTATGAACAATGAAGCTCAGTACACATTATGAAGCATGTATCTATGATTGGTAATCTATCTAGTACAAGGAAGTACTCGAGAACCAAGTATCTATGATTGGTAATCTATCTAGTACGAGGAAGTACTCGAGAACCAAGTATCTATGATTGGTAATCTATCTAGTATGAGGAAGTAGTCGAGAACCAAGTATCAAATAGAGATAAGTCCATAGTAATCAATGAGTACAAGGATAAGCTCTACATACACCAATGAGTATAAAGAGAGATCCCATAGGCTCCTGAAAATACTCCCATTGAAAGAAAGTTGGGGTGTTGGAGAGGAAAGCAAGCTCAATGCATATACATCATAACATCTGGACACCCAATAATGCCAAGTAATACATCTAAGAGTATACAAATAACATAAGTATCCAAGCCCATGAGCGATAAAGCATGAGCCACTAAATATGAGTGTAAAGGAGCTTGAAATCAAAGCTCAAAGCCCAAGCAAGGATATATCCAATATAACCAGTAGTGGTAAGTATACATATGATCCAAGAGCATTCCCAAGTAGGATAAAGCATATATTTTATTGATAATCAATAGATGAGCTTGCTATCCACTATTTATGATAGTAATAAATCTTTTAATGTCTAAGCAAAGCAAGCTTTAATTGATCTCTAAAGCCTTCTTAAGCATTAGTACATCATCCTAGCAATAAATCTTTAGTGGATAAGTATCAAAGAAGCATAAACCTTCAAGAGCTTATTACCTCGAATTGTAAACAACAAGTTTGTCCATAGCAGTGAATCAATGGCTAATCATCTCAATCCAGAATTATGCCCAAAATGGAGTCCAAGGAGCCATAATGAACCCCCAAAGGCTAGGTAAGAAGTAGGAGGCAACGACTAGAGCAATTGGTCAGGTATAGGAGTAGTAGGGAAAGCCCTAAAAATTGCACAAAAAATTGTAGGGCTACTATTGGGCAATCTCTTGCAATGGTGGTTGATGTCTTGAGATACTTTGGCATTGAGTCAATGTCCTCTCTTAGATATGGGAAATAAGATAGGAAGGTGGGGAAGCTGATATGTATCTCGGTTGGTTGAAGGAGTGGTTGCCATGAAAGCTTAGTTAAAGCTCTCTTTCCTAGGAGTAAGTTGAATGGTTGAAGCTACTCGGATGCCTACCCTAATACCAGTTGAAAGGATGAGTAGGAGTGAGAGTGAGAGGAAAACATAAATAAAAGAAAGAGAGCAATGGCTATGGAGGTTTGAACTCTAGAGAGCAAGACTGGTATGTGTGTAGTGGGAGCTCACGCTCAACCGCTAAGACCCACGGACCACTTATTGCTTCAAGCGTTCCAAGCGAGCTCTAATGGCTATCTCTCACCTAGCCGATGTGCCGTCGATCCTACGAGTGTAGTGAGCTTACCTTGATGCTGATGTAAGTAGCCTCCTCCCTCGCACACCTCGATAGCTCCACGATTCTTGATGCTAGCTCAAGTATCCTCAAGCCGTCTCCATCTCCAAGCTCCATCCTCCATAGCGGCACGCACGAGAAAAGAGAAGAGAATAGGAGATGGTGAAGAGCTTCACCCTCTTGATCCCTCACTCCCACACACTCACTCCCTCACACTCTCACACTCCCTCTCTCAAGAGCACACACACAAGCAAGAAGAACAGAAGAAGAGAAGAAGAAGGGAGCTCTTGTTAGCCACACACCAAAGAATGAGCTTTCATTCACTTTTTGAACTTTATATACAAGCCCTAAAATCCCATGGGCACCCATCCCCTTTTTTACATGACCGGCCATTGTGGCAAGGTCCTATTTCCATTTCCCTCTTCTAGCCTTATGCCTCTAGTCTATGCCCATCTAATATTTTACAATTGGCACAGGAGGGAGCCTGGCGCTCTTTTACAAGAGTTTTCCAAGTTTTTTGAGACGCCTTTCATTTAAAATTGCGCCTTTGGTCTCGGCTTAGCTTTTAGAGGTCGTATGCGTGTCTTTGCTCTTCTTCCATGCTTTTTCGCTTTTTCCTTCATTTTCCATCATTTTTCGCCATCTCGACTTGGGGTTAACAATGTGGGAACTCCAAGAGTCACAATGTGTGACTTAAATTCCCTTTATTATTTCATAGTAAAGAATATATAATAAAGCGATGGGCTGCTACTACCTATAGTGTGCAAGTGTATGGGCACTAAGTACAAGATAAATATGTGGCTAGACATATGCAGCCTTTGACCCCAACAAAGAAGACAACATAAAGCTTTACCTTCCCTTAGTTTCTTGCTCAATACACCTCTCACACACACATACATTCTCACTCTCAACAATGGAAACAATATGATAGAATAGAAGAAGTAAATGGAAAGCTTCAATAGTTGCACTTATTGAGCTTCCACAACATGGATGCACCAAAAGGATAAATACAATTGAGACCTTGTACCCTTATATAGACTAAGATTAGGGTTATTGTTAGGTCACTTCTTTAGGGTGGCACCTTATTTGCATTTTAGGGTTTACATAACTATCAATCAAGGTTTGTACCCTCTCTTGGGTATCCTACCCACTTTATGGACTCTTGGTTAGTCAATCCTTGAAGCATGCTTGTATCTTAACCTAATTAGACCTAGCCCACATTGTTACAATCACATGTCCATGTGTGTAACCCATACAATAATTATGGATGTGGCAAATACAACTACAGGTATATAAATAAAATGTGCGTGAGAGTGAGATCATTTCTCACAAAATAATACATCCACGAATATAACATGCCTATGAAGTACAAAATAATACAAGTACCCAAAAATAATCATTGAAGCACTCCAAATACAATAATCTAGCACATACACGTTGACTGTCTTTGACTTCCCTTGAGTTTGTGTTTGATTGTAGCCTTCCACATTCATTGTTAACAACATTGGATGATGGTTGAGGGCTGTAACATTCCTTGAAGAATATGAGACTTTGAAATAGTGGGAGATTATTGAATTTGATGGGGAACAATATAATTGACATAATGGGAGATTGAATTTGATGGGAAACAATATAATTGATAGGACAAGAAATAGGTTGGGACTCCAATATATTTTGTCCTCTTGTTCATTGAGGTGCAATGTGTCTTTATCACTACATTATGAATCCATGAAGCTCTAGTGTCCATAAAACATTGGTCTAAAAGGACGGAGTCCCATTGGAGAGGAAATAAATGTGGTGGGAGGCAAGTCATGCTTGGAAATGGATGATACTTAGCTGTCCACAAACTTGGAGAGTGAGAGGGATGCCCATTATTTGGTCGTATTGGTGGGGGCTGAAATGCAATGGATGCACTCAAAGGTGGATGTGATGAGTTAGAGCCATCCATTATCTATCATACACTTGACCATCATTACAAAAACTTGCAAATTAGAACTTATTGTGTTCACTATTTATTTTACCATCAGCTAGGTTCATTTTAGGTTCACTTAACAAAACGAAGTTAATTTCATTGCCTTTTGTCACATTCAACTAAGGGATACTCAAAAAAGGAAGCAAGTGCAACCTCATATTTCACATAGTTGGTGGTATCTATAGGCCAAGCTTAGCATCTCTTACATTTCTTTCGACTCACATTTTAAACAATATCAGTGAATGAAAGGGAAGGTCTAACCATTGTATGAATATCAAAGTGTAGGGCTTCTTTTCTTTATAACAAATTCCATTCCATATACTTTGTTACACAGCTATAGCCTTAACGAGAGAGAGAGAGAGAGAGAGAGAGAGAGAGAGAGAGAGAGAGAGAGAGAGAGAGAGAGAGAGAGAGAGAGAGAGAGAGAGAGAGAGAGAGAGAGAGAGAGAGAAGTTATTATCGCCAAAACAGAAGGCCAAATTTTAACCCATGGGATCTTTCCAAATATACAATGATTTTCCTCCCCCATGGTAGGAAAGGGTAGCTACGATGAAAGAACGATATATGCAACGTGGTTCTCTCGAAAGTATAACATGTAGGTGATGAGAGGCACTAACTTCGATATAGGAGTAGTGGTCATAAACTAGTGAAGTGGCCCTTGTAAAGGGATATCAAAGTCAACCCATATATAGTCCACACAGCTTGCATAACCTCCTCTCTCTTGCATGTCTACTCCATGCACCTATCTCGATCAATAAAGTGTGTGATCAAGTTAGAAGTTATTCAATACTCCATCTAAATACCATTGAGAGTGGGTTGGCTCATGTAGGATTCCCAACATGAAGGATAGATATGCATATTGTAACAAGAAAGTTTGCCATTTGCTCCCTTGCTTTGATGTTTTGCTTGATACTCTTGTAAGAGGTCTGATTGAAATGTGTCCATGCATATATCTTCAGATGCCATATCTAGATATCTATCCACTCCCCACCCTTTAAACCATTTTCACATATCCAACACGCATCCTGTTGAAAGAACTTTACTTTTCCACGTTTTCTATAGGCATGTGCTAGCATCCCATGCCCGTTTGGGGAGCCTACTATCATCCATTTGACATACTCGGGTGGCATATCTCAATACTCAGATCATAGCATGTACCTCAATTGGCCGATGGCCAGTTTCCAAAAGTATAAGTACATATGATGTGGTGCTTTTGATGCCCAAATGTCTACGAATAAAAGCCTTTTGCAGCTTCTCAATGTCGTTCCATGCAGACGAGAAGATGCTCCCCCCACACACACACACACACACACTTCCACTCCATATAATACTATCTGTAGAACATATGCATAAAAAAATCATACATCATATTTTCCAGCATTTAGTATCTATACGGCTACAGTTGTTTTCAAAGTGATAATACTTGCTTTTCCCTGCCGCTAATCACAACTCCACACATGTATGCCATCTGTGGTCTGCAGGTATCTCAATCCCCAAGTAAGTAGATACTGCCGAGATACTACCTCTATATACTGTCCCGCATAATGTACTTTTGGTGGGGTCTTTGATTGCTTGGTGCGCACAACCATTAGCTTTGTTTTTGATACATTCATCGTCAAACCAATATCTTGACAAAATCATTCAAGAATCCTCATGAACTACTGCATATGTTCCCCAGTATATGCAAAGAAGACCACATCATTTGCATAAAATAGAAGCAAGATGGCAAACATACCAATATGCGGGCTTTTGGCTTCCTCTTCATTCATAGTCGTGAGAAATATTTCCTCTAGCTTATCAATGCATAAACCAAATAATGTAGGGGAGAGCGGTCAACCTTGTTTGACTCCCATATTACTCTCAAATACTTGTGACAATCCGTTGTGATGTCTGAGGCGACACACCACTCGTTGATATATCTTATAAATTCCCATGCATAGATTATTTGGAACCCCTAATTCTTGCATTCGTTGCCATAAGCCAACCCTTGGTACAATGTCAAAAGCCTTCTTAAAATCCACAAAATAGCAATACAAGGTTGCTCCCTCAAGCCGACTCTTATCCATAAGCACCCATAAAGTAACCAAATGGTCTATGGTGTTATGACTAGGGCGAAACCATGCTTGTCCATATGCTGAATAGCTTTGCCATGGCTGAACTAACCATAATTGTGCCATAGTTTGTGAGCAAATTGCAATCTCCTCCCTTATACAATGGTTGTATCCAATTCTCCTGCCATTCTTGGGGAAAACCATAAGCAAAAGCATGATGTATCACATGCAACATGAACAATCTCGTTTCCTTTGTTGTCCATTTCAACATCTCCGCTTTCAACTGTGAAGTATTACATGCTTTTCCATTAGCCATCTTGTTGAGGGCTGCCTCCAATGTTTCTAAAGTGAATAGAGAACTAAATGGCTGCATATGTACATCACCTTTGATGGGTTGTACCCCTTTATGCATGTAAAGTTCTGTAACATACGATAGCATGTCAACATCTGTAAAATCCCCCATAACATTTGACCGTTTGGTTTGTAATTTTTTCCATGCTTGCCTTGGACATTTCTCAAACTCCCTAGCATCTTCACTTTCTTTGGCCACTACATATTGTCATCACTTTTTACGCATGAGAGCATTATATCATTTTTCCACCTCACTTCGTTCTTGTCCCTTAGGGAGGATTTTCAGCTTTCTACATGCAGGCTTACATTCATCATCAAACCATTTCTTGCATGGCAATCCTTTGACATTTTTGTGACTGCTCTTTGGTTTCCCAAAAACCTCTATAGCCGTATTTAACATTGCATCTCTCATATCAGCCCATGTGCTCCTAGTAAGATTGCTCGTAAGACTATCCAGGTGACCAGCATATGCTTGTTTCTTGTCTACATCAATATGGAATGCACCAGTACCTATTGTGTCCTCTACATGTTCTACATGGTGGCAAATATCAAGTGACAAGCCCAAAGCTATATGATCCAATTCTAGATGTTTTTCACCTAACTAGAACTCTCTGATCATGCATATATAATTCATGTGTACCATTGCATAGTCTACCACACTAGAACCTCCACTAGCTGAGTAGCACGTATATCCTTCAGTATCGGGGAAATAATTCATGCCATTCAATATCGGCATGTGCAAACCATTAACCATATCCATCAAAGCACGTCCATGAGCGTTAATGTTAGTATCCTTAGATTGTCTACACCAATGTGCATCTACATCCACAACCTCTTCCTCGTCTAGCTCATCACGCGCCATGGGCTGAAATTGCACACGTCCGATACGCTCATTTAGGTCACCTAAGACCATCACATGTCCTTGTTGCATATACGTGCATGCATCCATACTCAAATCTTCAAAAGGTACATGCAAATCCACTTCATGTTGTGCATAGAAGGGGGACTCCTTATGTGGAATGTAACATCCCGCAATGTACATCGGTGTAGTGTGCTTGAGCATAAGCCATATGTACCACTTATGTTGGTCTACTTTACATACATCAATCATTCCTTCCAAATGACATTTGTATATGCATGCAACTCCTCCTTGCCCTCTTTTTCCTACATGTGGCTGATATGCGCTATGGATTTATTGTGATCATATTTATTATAGCTATTGCATCTCTTATGGTATTTATTGATAATTATAAGAATTTATGTAGCAAAATGTATAAGGAGCACAATTTACACTGTCATGATCACAATTCCATCTTGCATAGTTGATGGATAAGAAGACAAATCTATTGTTACGAGATTTGATGGTCCACATTTTATGACAAAGACAATTATGATTAACATTGGTCATTCACAATGATCGAAAGTGTGAGAAAAAGGGTGATATTTCACAAAATGTGTGAAAGGAACATCACTTAAATATCGTAGTGATAAAAAGAGGGAGGGTGTTGTCAAAAAAAAAATCATTGTTTAGGTCAAATAATTTTATCTTAATAAATTCTTTGAGCCCAAAGACAATATTGGAAAAAATTGTAGACAAACTTCATCAACTTAAATTTAAGCCAAAATGTTCTCTCTAAGGTTGAAAATTTAAACTGTGAAGCTTAATCAATGAATTGATCAATTACAAAAAAGAACTTAAGAAAGAACCTTAAAAAAAGATAGACCTTTACTTGAAGGAATGGGAGGTAGGAGGTTGACGATATGGCATACATAGAAAGTGGAGGTGTGGACTAGGCATTGACAATGGCAACAATTGGTGAAAGATCCCTCACAGTAGGTGGAGATATTATGACAAAAGGGGAAACTCCACGAAAGTTGTAGAATGTAGGCATTAACAATACAACATGGAGGTGTGATGAGTCACTATAGATGGAGGTGGGAGGTGAGATGGCAAAAGAGTAGCATGGTAGGATATTGCTTCGAATGAGGCTAGGCAAAGGAGGAGGGTGGTTTAAAAGTGTGGTTTTTGATGGTTCTCAAGCTATGTGATAATGGTGAACATCTTGTTAGGTTGGTTACACACCAAATGACAGTGCCCACTTTGTAAGCTTTAACCAATCAAAACACTTATTTAAGGGTTGGGCATCTGCATTCCTTTACACACTAGAGAGGACATGACTTGTTATTTACCTACTAAATAGGTGAACTCCCTGCCCACTTTTTGACTGGGAGTCTCCCCTGCCCACCTTGTAAAGTTGGTGGACAAGGGTGCACTTTTTGCATTTACAACTAATAAAAAAAGTTATAATTTTTTATTTTTTTACAAACTGTATCCATTTGGTGTGTAAAGGTATTGCGCCATGTCTGTGCCTAGTTTCAAAAAATGCATGCCCACACTCTAGGCAGGGGTTGGCCGTTCGTCACTTGGTGTGTAACCATGCTAATGAGCATTTCTTCATCTATTACATTTTCACTTATGGGCCTTTCAATTAATGCTTACCACATAGATAAAGTAGGCCAGTACATGAGTACACACGATTCATGTGAGTGGCCTATTGATGTTAGCAAGTATCTAGTTTTGAGAAACTTGTAAAGTGATTACCAGGCAAACAAGAGTTATGAAACTCTTAAGATCTTGATAAGATTCATAAAAGACTCACCGAGCTAACACACACACACACACACACACACACACACACACACACACACACACACACACACACACACACACACACACACCCACCCACCCTCCCTCCCTCCCTCCCTCTCTCTCTCTCTCTCTGTCTCTCTCTCTCTTTCTCTTTTCATGAAGAAGTTCAAATTAATGAATCGAGATACTAGCTTGTCAAGCGTTGTTGGCTAGACCTGCTAATTTTGCAGTGCGCAATTGGTAAACTTGCAAAGCTCATGAGGCTTTGTCTTGTTTGTTTTGTGCTTTTGTGAGCAAAGGCAAGTGGATATCGCATGTATGCTTTCCTTTGCTCACAAAAGAATTAAAAATAGCATGCTTTGCGTGCACTTGTGAAATGTTAAATGTTTGAAGAGTCTCTCTCTCTCTCTCTCTCTCTCTCTCTCTTTATTGCACTATTCATTCACCTCTAGCTATGGATGTTTATCTCTCTCTTATAAATACATTTAGTGATGACTAAAAAATTGATATGAATCAATTACATGAAAAATTGATGTGAATTGACATTATCGATGCCATTAATGTTTTCAACCACATGAAAAATCTATGTAAATAAGTAATTTCCTAATGAAAAATGTAGCGATTGATGTTTTGAAATAGAAGAGGAGTGTAAGGAAGAATAAGGTTGACATGTTGCTGAAAAAATACAATGGTTATTGTTTAGAAATAGAAGAGGAGCTGAACAAAATAACAGTAGAGTTGTTATGTCGATTGAGTAGTTGCAGGTGAGCAAGGAAAAGGGTCGAAGATCTAGCTCTTCTCACCCCCTAAGGTCGCACCATACCATGAAGGGGGGAAGGGAAATGGAGAGCAGGTATTGATGATGATAGCTGTGGTAGGAAAATTAAAAAACAGGAAAATATCTGATTGGATGCACAGAGGAAAACGCGTGCGTGACATCGGCCAGCTTTGATGCAACATGCCATCACACACAGACAAGCAGGAGCATCACTGCCTCTGAGGGTCGGGCTACAGGCAAAGCAACTGCCGAGCATTTTCTGCAAACAATTATCTAGCAAAGCAGAGCTTGATCATCCCGAAGGTTCAGACGCAGCAAGTCCAATTGCTCGCACTGTCCAATCTCTATGCGGGAAAGGACAGCTCAAAAGAGCTGTTGATGTGCTTTTGAGTCATCCGCATCGAGCCACTTGTCCCCAGACGCTGTACATCTCCCTTCTTAAGGCCTGCAGTAAGGGCAAGGCCCTTCTTCTCGTCAAGAAAGTCCATGAATTCCTTGGCATCCATAGGATTAAGCTTGCAGGATTGCTTGGTGACCATCTCGTCATCGCATTGGCCAGTTGTGGTGCTCTCAATGACGCACAGCATGCCCTGTTGTCGATGCCAAGCCGTACCGTCTTTTCTTGGACGGCTTTGATTTCCGGGCATGCTGGCAGCGGCAATCATGAGGAGGCTTTGAAGGTTTTTCATCAGATGCAAGAGGATGGCGTGCAGCCAGATCAACACACTTTTGTGAGTCTTTTTCAAGCATGCGGGAACATAGCTGACCTTCAAGAGGGGAGAAAGCTACATGCAGATGCCTGCATGAAAGGGTTTACTCTCGATATCTTCGTTAACAGTGCACTTATGGGCATGTATGGCAAGTGGGGAAGCATTATGGAAGCTGAGAATGTCTTCGATGGGCTATCTCGTCAAAATGTTGTATCTTGGAGTACTATGATGTCACTTTATGCTGATCAGGCTCAAAGTGAGGTGGCTTTGCAGTTTTACAGGCAGATGCATGAAGAGGGTATTAGTCCAGATGGACAGACACTTGTCATTGTCATACAGTCATGCATTGGCCTATTAGAGCAGCAAGTTGCTGCTGGCAATGAAGACTCTAAAGTGAAAACGGCTTGCTCAGAAATTGGCCAGGCTTTACATAGTGATGCATTAAGGCTGGGCCTTACCTCACACGATTTTGTTGGCAATTCCTTGGTGAATATGCATGGCAAGCTCGGAAATCTTGAATATGCAGAGAAGATTTTCAAGGACTTGTCATATCCTAGCATTGTGGCATGGAGCGCAATGCTCTCAGCATATATAATGCATGGTCAAGGTGAGAAAGCCTTACAGTTTTACAGATACATGGAAGAAGAAGGTCATGCTTTGGATGATGCTGCAAGTATATCTATTCTCCAAGCATGCATTGAAACAGGAAGCTTGGAGACTTGTAGGCAGCTTCATTTCACTATCACAGTTGCAGGTTATGATCAAAACCTACTATTATTGAACACCCTTATCCGTGCATATGGGAGTTGCATTAGTATAGTAGATGCTCAGGCAGTATTTTGTGGACTATGTGAGCCTGATGTTACCTCGTGGAATTCTTTTCTTGCTGGTTTTGCACAAGAAGGATATCAAAGAACAGGTCTTTTAGTTCTTAGTGACGAGATACATTCAACTGGTATTAAGCCAGACACAGTCACATTCCTCTCACTTCTTTCAGCTTGCAATCATGCTGGCCTTGTCGATGAAGCTATTGCATGCTTTGATTACATGCATGTGCAGTATGATATTGCTCCAAAGTTAAAACATTATGTGGTTCTTGTCGATCTCCTTGGGCGTGCAGGCTGCTTCAAAAGAGTGGAAAACACTTTATTAGGGATGCCAATGAATGCTGATTTGATGGTCTGGTTAAGTGTGCTGAATGGGTGTCGCATGCATGACAATGTCAAGCTAGGGAAGCAGGCGTTCACTTATGCAGCAGATTTACAGCCTCAGGACTCTTCTTTCTATGTATTAATGTCAAACATCTGTGCTTCTGGTAGATTTCTTGGCTATGCAACTGAGGAGGAATGAAAAAGAATGTAATGCTCATTAATGCACTGAAGAGAGCATTATTATCCACTGTTAGGACTGTGGTTGTTTCTCATGAGTTGCAGCCACTCTAACAAGAAGTTGGTTGAGAATGCCAAAACCTCCTCTTAAAAGAAGTTGATTTATCGTGGGAGCTGTTATGTCAAGAATACACCACAATGCTTTTATTTTCCATTGATGTTCATAATGGACTTGGGTTACTGGATATATTTTTGTGTTTGAAACATCTGAAGAGTTGCTTTGAAGGCTTTTTTGGCCTGGTAATAAGCTTACTGGAGGATTCTAAGTAGCCATGACTTTTCAAGGCTAAATTAAGGTATTTATGGCTAGAGTTAGTAGGTTATGTATGAGATTTCCATTGTATCTAAACAAGTTCTGGTATTAAGATATAGGAGATTTTATTGAAGTTGAGCATTTCAGTAATCAGGAAAATAGCTTATTTAGTTATAGAACTTATTGTGTTTTAAGTAGCTGCAAAACTTCGTTGTGTTTTAAGAAACCGTAAACTTGGAAATTAGGGGATATTTAGTTGTACACATAATGCCTTTTCTTGTTTGATCATGATTATGATCATTTGTACTTGCTGCTGACTATCAGTAGTGGGCTGTTTCAGGACAAACAATTCATCAAATGGAAGTACAAGATTATGTTTGGTTGCTTTCACCATCCTTGTATGAACTCTTGAAGACCTAGTGTTAAATGGATGCACTATGGACAAACTTCTGGAGCTTATGAGCTTTTAGCATGATGATTCTTTCAACTCACCAGCAGTCACTAAGGTTTGCAAAGCCAATTTATTAGTAGTACTATCATGATTTTGGTCATTTACTTAGGTTTTGCAAAGCCAATGTATTAGTAATATTGTCAGGATTCTGTCTTACTCAACATGAATCTTATGATCTTATATCCATCATTGTTTGTTTGTAGTGTGCTTATGGGGAAATGGGTATTATGGGTGCACATTAACAAATATATGTTGGAATGTGTGCTTATGGGAAAATGGGTATTCATGGGTGCACATTTACAAATATATATTTGAGTGTGTGCATGCATGCGCATGCAAGCGTGAGTGAGTGAGAAGAAAGAAAGAAGTTGTCTTAACATCTACAAGAGGTCAATTTGACCTATGAGACAAAGTAGGTACATAAACTTTAGGAACTACCATGCTTCCCAAGTAATGTAAAGAAAACATAATACACAGACACACATATACACACACATTGAGCCACTAAAATTAAAGAATGCATTAGTCAAAATTTTATGTGGATGCCATTTGTCCTCCTTAAAACAGCCCCAAAAATCAATAAAATGAAAATTTCAAAAATAAAAGGCATTATGTTCAAACTGTGAGAGTGTGCAATAGAAGAAGGAACTCGAACATAGAGGAAGAGAGAGAGACGATCTGCAAGAGAAGAAGAAAAGAAACCTGCACTGAAGAAGGAACAAATGCTGAATACAGGACTCATCAGTCCCTGTACGCAGCCCACAACGTCAGTGAGGGCACCAAATTAGGCTGATGATGACAGCAACACCAGAGATGGAGGAAGATGATGGAGTTGGAGTGTGCACTTGTTGGAGAGGAAGAAAATTGAATGAGAGATAATCAACCAATTGGAGACGAAGAAAACTGAATGTGAGATAATCTACCAAGGTAGGCTATAAGTAGCCATAAATGCCTTAAACTGGCTGAGGTGCTACAGTAAATGCCATAAATACTGGCCGGCCAGCATTTAATGCTGGTCGCACTGGGAAAATGCCAGAAAAAATGACAAGTGGCCACAGAAAAATCTTGATAGACATGGACAATATTCGGCAGGTGGAGGCAGATTGAGAAATGCAAAAAGTGACCTAGAAATGCACATAGGATGGTGACAATTGAAGGAAATTTATAGAAATGCAATTAGACAGCCACTCAAGGGTGACTAGCCTCCCCCATCAAAACACATGATAGACATGTCAGAGTTCCTAATGTCCTTGTTTGACTTAGACCGAGTTTCACAGGTAGGAGATGACAAGGCATGACAAACATGACTACTAACACCTCCTCTCAGATTCTAAATGTGGTAGAAGGCCAAGTAGGAGATGGACCTTGGGATGGCAAGAGGAATGCCAATGTCACTGAAGAAGCTTCTCATGATTTTGGGAAAACCCCTCTAAAATACTAGGGGCTAGGGAATCCATAGCTGCATCATCGAGATTGTCCCCCTTTAAAAGGGATGGGGGGTATGAAGGAACCACCAGAGGAGAGGTTAGGGATTGGAAGGAGTTTGTGGAAAAGATGGTGCACAAGCGGAAATGGGTGTCGCAATAGACAATTGCCTTAGGAGACCCCGCATAAGAGAAGGGGAATGGAACTTGTAAAGCTCGCTCTCTTGCCAACCTGTCGTGATAACAGTCCTTGTAGAAGAATCTTCAATACAAATGGCTTGCTCAGTGAAGGAAACTTGAGTACCAAGCCTAGTAAGGCTAGAACTTGAGAGGAGTGGAAAGCCCAAGTCCAGAATATAAAGGGCTTGTGAAAGGGAGCTCGATGCGCGGTTGGGAAATAAAGGCGAAGTGCCAACACCACAAATAGGCTCCAAAACACTATCACTAACAGTGACCCCTTAGAAGGGTAGAGATCTTGCAACAAATCACCTCGTGTAGTCATATGACTAGAAGCTCCACTATTAACCAGCCAAGGCCTCTTAGAAGATGAGGCAACCACTGAAAAAGGTTTCTCCAAGTCAACAATATGAAAGAACATTGGCTCATGGGTAACTGTTGGAGTATAGGTAGAAAGCTGAGATGTTTTAGTTCCATCCTTTACTCTCACAGATGAAGGCCTTGGTACTTCTTTGAACATGTCTCCTTTGGATGTGTCCCCTTTTCACAGTATGGGCATTTAGGCTTCTCCGAGTCGGAGTGAAAGCTTGAAGAACTCTCTTGTCTTTTAGCCTTCGACTTCCCTTTCTTCTTCTTCCCCCTTTTCGAACTTGCAACAAAAGCTTTGGTGGAGGTGGATCCATTCGCTACCTCTTTGGCGTACTCGTCAAGCTCATTCCATAGATGCTTGTCATGGGTCCTCAATGTAAGAAGGTTGGTGTAGAAGACATCAAATCGGAGAGATAACAGTTGAGTCAAAAGAATCATAGCCATATCCTTTGAAGAGTCATCCTTCCAAGGGACACAAGCTCATCCCTTATGTCCTCTAACTTGTGTTGATATGATCCTTCATGGAAGGAGAATCATCAACAATGAGCATCCGTAATTTTTTCTCAAGAGTAATCTGGTGGCCAAATGTCTTTTGATGGTACAAAGAAGCAAGCTTTAACCACACTTCCGCTGCTTTACACAACCTGCATACATGCACTAGGATAGAATCTTGTAAGCTCATAAACAGGGAAGATTGAGCTCTAGAGTTGAGCCGATCCCATAAGACCGCATGATCTATCGATGTTCCAACTGTGGAATCCTCCATTGGATGGGAAATAGGGTGGGTAACAAATTGCCAAAGATCAAAGGTATCAATGATATACTCCACTTTATGCAACTAAAGTGAGTATTTGGAACCATCAAGCCGGTCTTCTTTGGGCAAAGGAGGGGTTATGAGCACATGTATAGAGGGTGCCATGGAAGGCATATGAAGGCTAGCAAAACGGGCCTTCTGTGAAACATGGAGAGAACAAGGAGGAGAGAGATCTCGTACCAAACGGGCTAGATGACCTCTGTTCATCGCGTGAACTAGCACGAAAATCTCTCTGTCTCTTAAGAGGAAGGAATAGAGACCTCATTCTTTGAGCTAGCAAAGAACTGGTGATAAGACATCTTCGTATATACTTGCAAACACCCACAAAAAGTTGCATTTAGCCTTGGAATAGGAGGAATCGGCTATAGGATAAAGAGATCTCGATGAAGAAGGCCCGCCTAAGGGAAGTAAACTATCGTCTGCCAAGAAATAGCTGCAAAAACCACAAAACATTATAGAAGATCTATCGCTTGATGGTAGAAGTTGTCGCCTGGCCAAGGGAATTGTCGTCTATAGGTAGAAGCTTGCGTTTTCAGCAAAACACTGATCGGACATTGTCGCCTAGCATCGTAGAAGGTTGCCTCCACACTAGGATAGTTGACTGGTGGCACAAGGTGGACACTTGGCATAGAAAGCTGACGCTTAAATGCCGAATGATGTCGCCTTTGCACAGATACTCCACAAAAGCAGCAAATGCAGATGTGGATGGCCTCCTTTGCAAGAATTAGGCACTTTGTGTCAGAGTGCAGCGATGCGGAAGCATAGGACAAAAACTGAGAGAGTGAACACAGAGAGAAGACAGAGAGAGAAAAGGAGAGTGTAAACGCAGAAAATCTGCGGTGTAGTATGCTGTATAAGAGTGCAGAAATACACAAGGGGCAAAGGAAATATTTGTGCATGTCTCCGACTTGATGACCTCGGTCTCCGTCAGCCCGAGCACAGTCAATAGATCTCAAGATCAAAATCTGAAATCACTGAATAATGTGTAAACAATGTGGTGGAGGACTGCTATATAAAGTAGAAATAAAAGGCATAAAATAAACAGGTCGGCTGCATTTAATGCAGCCGACTGCAATAAAATAATGCCTAAAAACAGACCGATTGCACTGCAGGCTGCCATGTGGCACTTGCGCAGTATGCAGCCTGTCCAGGGGATGACTCAAATGCTAACACCCCCTCTCAGATCCTGGACGAGGCATCAGACTAAGGAATCTGGAATGCTGCCGAAGAAGAGCCTAGGAAAGCGCCTTTGTAAACAAATCTGCAAGATTATC
Source organism: Lygodium microphyllum (assembly GCF_053477565.2). NCBI lineage: Eukaryota > Viridiplantae > Streptophyta > Polypodiopsida > Schizaeales > Lygodiaceae > Lygodium > Lygodium microphyllum. Next base: position 129,018,055 of record NC_141154.1, read on the forward strand.
CTCCATCTTGCAATACTTCACATCAATGGTCCCATCTAGAAGCTTCTCTTGAATGAAATAATATTGGATCTCAATGTGCTTGGTCCGAGCATGGAATACGGGATTCCGTACCAAGGCAATGCAACTCTCATTGTCGCACCGCAGAAGAGTAGGACGAGTCTGGGGGCAGCCAAGCTTCTCCAACAATCTCCAAAGCCACACAACCTCACATGTGGTGGAAGACTCAGCTTGATACTCCGTCTCAGTAGAAGAAAGGGCTATCATGGGTTGCTTTTTGCTGCTCCAAGAGATAACACCTGTACCCAGGAGAAAACGGTAGCCTGTAGTAGACCGTCGGTGGTTCACATCGCCAGGCCAATCCGAGTCACTCCAACCTGCAAGAACCAGATCTAAAGCATCTGTACTTGCGGGATAATAAATCCCTAAGTCAGAGGTCCCCCTCAAATACCAAAGAATCCTCAGGGCAGCCTGTCAATGCACCTGTTTGGGTTCCATCATGAACCCTGTTAAAAGACCCACAGCAAAACAAAGATCAACACAAGTGTTGAGAAGCCAAATCAAGGATCCAATCAATTGACGGCAGCGGGAAGTATCCATCACGGGAAAATCTGAGTGTGAAGTGGCCTTCCAATTCGGATCCATAGGAGTAGTAATGGGCCGACAAGTCTCCATCTCAAAAGTCACCAAGAGCTCTTGAATGTACCTCTGCTGAGAGATGAAAAGCCCCCTCTGAGACTAATAAATCTCGTGGCCCAAGAAGAAATGAAGCCGCTCCAAATCCGTCATTTCGAATGCTTGATGTAAAGCCGTCTTGGTCTCTCGGACATTCTGTGCATGATTCCCTGTCGAAATCAAATCATCAACATACAACACAAACAACGCACGACCAACTTCGGAAGTGTGCACATAAAGCTGCGGATCGGCCTTGGAGGCCGGTACTTGGTCTTGAAGACCCCCTTGACACCAATCACCTTCTTGTGAGAGGGACGAGGCACAAGAGACCAAGTGCCATTCCTCTCAATAGCCTCCAACTCGGCTTCCATGGCCTTCCGCCAATGATCAGATTGCAAAGCCTCCTTCACTAAAGTGGGCTCTCGATCCTGCATAACACGGGTCAATAAACAATAGTTGGAGCAGACAAGCTCCGAAGAAGGTGCCTGGTTCCTCCGTGACCTCCGCGGTCCATCCTGCGGTTCCCACTCCCCAGGGACCCCCTCGATCCCTGAATCTCGGAGGGTGTTATGGGCCCAACGAGGAGGAGGACGAACGTCTCCCCGTCGCTCTTCATGTGCTGAAGACTCAGGAACATCCATCGACAGAAGCTCCTTGGGGGTTGTCGGTGGAAGAGAAGACTTTGAATCGGAAGAAGAATCTCCATCAAGAGGCTCTGGCTCCAAAGGAACTGTCTCGGGAGTGCAACTCTCCCCTGGATCTCCAAGGACGGGGTGCTCCTCACCCCCCTCTGTGGCCGGTACTTCCACAAACCGCACATCTCGGCTTGTGTAGACATCCCGCTTAACGGGATCAAACAAACGATAACCTTGGGATTGGGAGCTATAGCCAACAAAAACTTGTTGTCGGGAAGCCGCCTCGAACTTATCACACCACGTCTTCGGAATGTGTACATAAGTGTCACACCTAAAGATCCTGAAACAAGAGACATCAGGCTTAGTCCCGAAGTAAGCCTCAAAAGGTGTCATCCTGTCAACGACCGAAGCAGATCGATTAAGGATGTGAATTGCGGTAGCCATTGCCTCGGCCCATAGAAACTGAGGTGTCTATCGGTGCTCCATCATGGTGCATGCCATCTCGATCACACTGCGGTTCTTCCGCTCTAAAATTCCATTCTCTTGGGGAGTGTGGGTGTTAGCAAACTCCTGGTGAATGCCCCTATCTGCAAAAAAACGAGTTAACTCATTAGACATAAATTCACCTCCCTTGTCTGAACGCAAGGTCTTCAGTCACCGACCAGAACGGTTCTCCTCAAAGAGAAGCCAATCCTTGAAATGAGAGAAAGCCTCTGACTTCAAAGTCAAGAAATAGGCCCAAGTCATCCTGATGTAGTCATCTACAATCAACATGAAGTACAAGCTCCCCTTCAGGGACTCGGTCCTCATCGGGCCACAAAGATCCGTAGATACAAGCTCCATGGGTGAAGCAGACCTCGTTGAAGCTTTGTTGGGAATCGCATCCCGATGCAGTTTCCCACGAATGCAGGAGACACATGGCTGATGGCTCACCACTATGTCCGGCAAGTCTCAGACAAACGACCCTTGCGACGCCTTCCGAAGTTGTAGTTTAGGTGGCCAAACCGAGCATGCCATAGCTGGGACCGTGTCTGAGAAGTAAGAAGAAGAGAAGTAAGAGCTGAAGAAGACTTCAATTTGTAGAGTCCATTCTCCTCATACCCTGCAGAGAGAACCTTCCTCGATCCACCATCAAGGACTCGAACAGTGTCACTGTCAAACTCCACCAAGAGACTAAGAGCACAAATCTTATGAAGTGAAAGTACATGATATCCCAATCCTGGCACATGCAACACCTCAGAGATGTGGGTACCACCACGTCCATTTGGAATAAGCTGCATCTCACCCCGCGCAACAATAGACACAGAAGAGCTGTCTCCAATGAGAATCTGCCCACGCGAAGTCACAAATGGGCAACACCAACGGAAGGAGTCATGTGCCGTGAGGCACCACTGTCCACAATCCACTCTCGAGCCTGGGGAGCTGTCATCGCAGCATTAGTTGTCGGTGTTGAGTCCTCAATGATTGCTAAGTGTAGAAAGCAGCTGATGAGGGTGCAGCCACCGCTCCAAAGTCCTTCGTGTCCTTCTTCTTGGTATCCTTCTTGTCTTTGTCGGGGCAATCCTTCTTCCAGTGACCAGTCTTTCCACAAATATGGCAAGTCGATTCCTTCTACTGGTTCTTCTTGGATTTGTTGTCCTCCTCCTCCTCCTTTTGGTCCTTCCCCTTCTTCTGAGAGGCTTGACCAACCAATGCCTCTGATTTGGAAGCATTCTGTTCCTTCAATTGTTCCTCTTTGTCCAAGACCATAGGAACCAACTCTTCCCACCGAAGAGTCGAGTCTCGCCCTGAAGCAATAAGAGCGGAATAAAAAGTACCCACTGCGGATGCATAAGGAATCTTGGCCATCTCGGTCCTCTACTCATTTGTTTGCGGGAAAAGGCAAGAATGCATTTTTAAAGAAAGTGACATGGTTTTCCTATGAGTTCGCCTAAAGAAAAGCTCCATATCTTTGGGGGAATTCAAGAATCTAAGTACTAGGTATTGTGGGCAATATAAGTTGCTAAAGCGTCTGGGGGCAAAATGCCTACAAGTTGCAACTCCCTGACAACGTGAAAATACATGATGTATTTCATGTCAGTCTATTGAAAGCATATGTCCCTAGCCCAGATCATGTACTAAACAACCAACAAATTGTAATGCCCAGTCAAAGAATTCCTCGAACTTCAACTAGAAAAGATACTTGACATGCGGGATAAGACTCTTAGAAGCAAAACCCTTAGAGAATATCTCATCCAGTGGAAAGACTACTATGAAGAGGATGCCACTTAGATTGACCATGTGTAATGAGCGGGGATCACGGGAACATGGCATGGGAACATACCAATCACACTGATGGTACATAAGGTATAAGAGGGTATTTTGAGGCATCACAGAATTATCAAGAATCTCTCTTTTCACCTTCACAAGCTTTCATGGCTTCTTCTTCTTCTTCTTCTTCTTCTTCTTTTTCTTCTTCTTCTTCTTCTTCCTCCCTTTCCTCTCTTTCTCTCTCTTCTCCCTGTATTTCTCTCTCCTCTTCTTCTTCTCCTGCAATCCTTCTCTCTCTTCTCTCCCTTAGTTAGGCTAGTTAGGTCTCTTTCATTACAAGTGGTATCAGAGATTTGTCCTTGATCCTTTTCTTTTCTCATAGATTTAGGGTTCTCACAGTTTCTCACAGTTAGAAAACCTCAGTTACTGTTAGCCTGCTCTTCTTCAGTCTCAGTCTGTCATCTCCTGGTTGTGAGCTCCTGTCAGAGTCTGACAGGAGACAGAGGAGCTCTGTCAGTTTGTTTTGGTGGCTGCCCTAGTTAGCTTGCAGCCCTGGGTGTGTTACAGCCCAAACTGGGCTGTTTTTGTCCAGACTGCCCATTTTCTGGGCAGTTGGCCAGATCTGGCCAAAGTCGGCCAGATCTGGCTGGTCGGCCAAATCTGGCCAGGTCGGCCAGTTTGCTGGCCTGGGGGCTATTTATAGCAGCCCCCCCAGTCAGTCCAGCATTATGCTCTGCAGGTACAGCACTGCTCCCGTCGCCTCTGTCTCCGGCATTGGTGCCGCCACTGCGTCCAGTCTGTCCTGGTTCCCTCACTGACGCTCCGGGCTGCGTGCAGGGACTGTTCTGTCCATTCCAGTGTATTCAGCATTCATCTCAATCAGTGCAGACTTTCTTCCTTCATTCTCTGCTTTCTCTCTCCTCTCCTCTGTGTTCGTGTTCTTCTTCCGTTGCGCACTCTCACATGGTATCATCGCCTGATTGAGAGCACGGAGGACATACCCTCAGGAGTGAGATACCCTGCTGCTGCTGCCAACAAATCAACCACAGCCAGGCGACTGCTACAGGAGGCTGTTCACCCTGCGTTTGCTGCTCACGCTGATTGCAGAGGCTGCCACGTCATCCAGCGACGCAGCAACCCTGCGTTTTCCACCAGGTTGCCTCTCCTGATGCTGGGCGACCTCCCTACAGGCTGCGTTTTGCTGTTCTGTAGGTCGCTTCCACCTCAGGCGGCTCTTTTCCTGTTGGAGACCTCTGTCCGGGCTGTTTCCTGGTGCTGGTGGTCTCTTCTCTGGTGTTTGACATCAGTTCTCTTTGCGTTTTGCAGATCCAGGTGTTTGTAGGCACTCTCTGCCTGCGTCTTGGTGGTTGGTGACCACATTGCTGGTCCTATTTCGACAGCGGCACAACTTTCTTTGGTATTTTGCAGATTGGAAGATGTCTTACCAGTTTTCAGGCTTTGAAGACTCAGAGGATGAGCTTCTCTCTCATCATTCCTCTGAGCGGAGGCGGGATTATCGTGAAGTTCGACATCGGGAAGAACCTCCTCGCACTCGTCCTTCTTCAGTCCATGCATCTCAGAGGGTTCCATCTACTGCGAAGGTTTCTTCAGTGAAGACTGCTTCAGATGTGCGGATGCCTTCCTTGATTCCCTCTATACAGGTGCCGATTCTCCCTTCCTTTCCGAAGGAAGATAAGTTGGATGGTTCCAACTACTCCCTATGGTCCTGCAAAGTGGCTTGCATCCTTGATACCGTTGACCTTTGGGAGCTTGTTTCTTCGCCCATCGTCCGATCCCCCGTGGATTCGTCCAATGGCACTTCTATGGACCGTGCAGCCTTATGGGATAGGCTCAACTCTCGAGCCCGTTCCTTTCTTTTTATGAGTCTACATGATTCTGTTCTTGTACATGTTCACAGGTTACAGACCGCGGCGGAAGTGTTAGCCTGCTCTTATTCAGTCTCAGTCTGTCATCTCTTGGTTGTGAGCTCCTGTCATGTTAGCCTGCTCTTATTCAGTCTCAGTCTGTCATCTCCTGGTTGTGAGCTCCTGTCAGAGTCTGACAGGAGACAGAGGAGCTCTGTCAGTGTGTTTTTAGGCTGCTTTAGTCAGCATGCAGCCTTGGGCATTTTACAGCCCAATCTGGGCTGTTTCTGGGCTGACTGCCCATTATTTTGGGCAGTCGGACCAGATCTGGCCATAGTCGGCCAGATCTGGCTGGTCGGCCAAATCTGGCCAGGTCGGCCAGTTTGCTGGCTGGGGGCTATTTATAGCAGCCCCCCCAGTCAGTCCAGCATTCACTCTCTGCAGGTACAGCACTGCTTCCTCCGTCTCCGTCTCCGACATTGGTGCTGCCTCTGCTTCCAGTCTGTCCTGGTTCCCTCACTGACGCTCCGGGCTGCGTGCAGGGACTGTTCTGTCCATTCCAGTGTATTCAGCATTCATCTCAGTCAGTGCAGACTTTCTTCCTTCATTCTCTGCTTCCTCTCTCCTCTCCTCTGTGTTCGTGTTCTTCTTTCGCTGCGCACTCTCACATGGTATCATCGCCTGATTGAGAGCACGGAGGACGAGAGAAATACCTTACCGCTGCTGCCCATAGTTCCACAACAGCCAGGCGATTGCTTCAAGCGGCTGCCAACAGGTCCATCCCAGCCAGGCGACTGCATCAGGAGGCTGTACAGCCTGCGTTTGCTGTACACAGGGGCTGCCACGTCATCCAGTGACGCAGCAACCCTGCGTCTGCTGCCAGGCAACCTCTTCTGCTGCAGCGCGACCTTCCTACAGCCTGCGTTTTGCTGCTCTGCAGGTCGCTTCTACCCCCGGCTGCTCCTTTCCTGCAGGCGACCTCTGTCTGGGCTTGTTCCCGGTGCTGGTGGTCTCGATTCTGGTGTTCGACATCAGATCTATTTGCGTTTTGCAGATCCAGGTGTTTGTAGGCACTCTCTGCCTGCGTCTTGGTGGTTGGTGACCACATTGCTGGTCCTATTTCGACAGCGGCACAACTTTCTTTGGTATTTTGCAGATTGGAAGATGTCTTACCAGTTTTCAGGCTTTGAAGACTCAGAGGATGAGCTTCTTTCTCATCATTCCTCTGAGCGGAGGCGGGATTATCGTGAAGTTCGACATCGGGAAGAACCTCCTCGCACTCGTCCTTCTTTCGTCCATGCATCTCAGAGGGTTCCATCTACTGCGAAGGTTTCTTCAGTGAAGACTGCTTCAGATGTGCGGATGCCTTCCTTGATTCCCTCTATCCAGGTGCCGATTCTCCCTTCCTTTCCGAAGGAAGACAAGTTGGATGGTTCCAACTATTCCCTATGGTCATGCAAGGTGGCTTGCATCCTTGATACCTTTGATCTTTGGGAGCTTGTTTCTTCGCCCATCGACCGACCCCCCGTGAATTCGTCCGATGGCACCTCTATGGACCGTGCAGCCTTATGGGATAGGCTCAACTCTCGAGCCCGTTCTTTTCTTTTTATGAGTCTCCATGATTCTGTTCTTGTACATGTTCACAGGTTAAAGACCGCGGCGGAAGTATGGACAAAGCTTGCGTCTTTGTATCAGCACAAGACATTTGCCCACAAGATTTCCCTGGAGAAGAAGTTGCGGATGCTCAGTCTTGATGGTTTTTCTTCCACGAAGGAGCACATCACGAAGATGGAGGATATGCGAGGCGAGCTAGCCTCTCTTGGTCGTCTGATATCGTCTGAGGATATGGCGATGATTCTGTTGACTTAGCTACCATCACCCCGTTATGATGTCTTCTACACCAGCCTCATCACTTCGAGGACCCGTGAGACTCTCCTATGGGAGGAGCTTTCCCCGCTTGTCTTGGAGCATGACGAGCGACTCAAAGAGGTGGGAGCCAGTGGCTCCACCAAGGCATTTACGGCTTCCACAGGTGGTGGCAAGAAGAAGAAACAAAAGAAGGAGAAGGCCAAGGACAAGGAGGAGGAGGACAAGAAGGATGCGAAGGAGAAGAAGCCCAAGTGTCCCCATTGTGGGAATGGCACTCATCCCGAGGAGAAGTGTTGGCAGAAGTATCCCCATTTGAAGCCTAAGGAGAAGGACTGGAAGGCGGCCCCCGCCACAACAGAATCTGCGTTTGTGCATCTCTTTGTTGAGGAAGACACTGCCCTAGCTTCTACCACACAGGAGAAGCCTTGGCTCGTCGACAGTGGGGCATCTTCACATATGACCTTCCGTCAGGATTGGCTTCAGGATCTTCGCTCCAGAGGGGGTATAGTCACCATTGGTGACAATTCTACAGTTCCTGTTCATGGAGTGGTGACTTTACCTATGTTTTCTGACAGGCGGTCTTCCTCCGCCAAAGTTCTCTATGTGCCTGATTTGGGTTTTAACCTATTATCTGTGCATGGTCTTACTCAGTTAGGTACCCGAGTCATTTTTACTCAGGATGCAGTCACAGTGGAGGATGCTTCTACAGGTGATGCTCTTTGGACAGGTACACAGGAGGGTGGGCTTTATACGCTCACAGCCTTGGCTGCGCGGACTTCCCATGAGCTTGGGCTGCTCTGGCATGCTCGGTATGGTCATTTGAACCTCGATTCTCTTCGTCGGGCTTCTAGGAGGAAGATGGTGGAGGGACTTCCTGATTTCCCTCCTCTTCACACTTTGTGCCCTAGCTGCTTGAGGGGCAAGCAGCACCGGCAGCCTCACCCGCAGGTTGCTTCTAGGCGGGCTTCTTCTCCGCTTGAGTTGGTTCTTACCAACCTTTGCGGACCTATGGGCACGGCCTCCCTTGGGAAGGCCAAGTATTTGATGCTGATTGTGGACGACTTTAGTCGTTATGTGTGGCCTTATTTCTTGGAGTACAAGAGCGAGGCATACTCCCGTTTCTACGAGTGGTAGGTGTTTGTGGAGACCCAAACAACTTCCAAGGTTCGTGGTGTTCGAGCTGATCACGGTGGAGAGTTCACTTCTCACCTTTTCTCTCAGTTTTGCAAGGATCATGGTATTCGGGTGGAGTATTCCCATCCGAACACACCATCAGAGAATGGTGTGGTGGAGCGTGCGAATCGGACCATGATTGAGATGGCCCGATCTATGCTGGAGCATAGGAGTCTTCCTCATTTCCTTTGGGGTGAGGCGGTGGCTACAGCGGTGCATATACGCAACCGCTCTCCGACTTCGGCATTACAGGACATGACTCCATATGAGGCTTTCTTTGGGAAGAAGCCTTCCGTGTCCCATTTTCGCATCTTTGGGTGCGATGCTTTTGTCCATGTGGACAAGAAGAAGAGGAAGACGAAGTTTGACTCTAAGTCAAGAAAGCTTATCTTCGTTGGTTATAGTACGACCACGAAGGGATATCGGCTCTTCGACCCGACGACGCGGCAGGTTGAGGTGAGTAGGGATGTGATCTTTGATGAGGCTTCGGCCTCTGAGGATCCGATTGATGGTTCTATTTCAGATGTTTCTTCATCATCGACGGACCCCCCCCCCCGCCCCCCCCCCCCCCCCCCCCCCTTCTCTCCCTTCACTTCCTTCCAGGATGCCTCTTAGCACCCCCCCTATTCCTCCTCCTTCGGCTTCCCTCTCCCCTTTGGTGGATGTGCCTTCGTCTACTACGAGCTCTTCTACCGCCTCTTCGGGATCTTCACGGGAAATACAGCCTTCTTCAGATGCGGAGGATCTACCTTCCCTTGGTGAGGGGGAGTCCCTCTCCGATTTGGGTGCTTTACAGGTTCCAGAGACCCCCCGGTCTCCCTCACAGCAGCAGGAGTCTTTCAGGATTCCTTTATGGTATCGCCGGCTCATGCAGGATTCAGGTGTTACTCACTTTCTTGCTTCTTCTTCAGGTCCACGTCGATCAGCACGTTTACAGGCCCAGCGGGACAGCTCACTATGTGTGAACTATGCTCTTATGTCATAGATTCTTCAGGATTCCGAGGCTTCCACTGTGGAGGAGGCTCTTGCGCAGGATATTTGGAGACAGGCTATGCAGGCCGAGCTCGATTCCATCGAGCGAAACCATACGTGGGAGCTTGTTCCGCGTCCCGTGAAACGGAAGGTGATTGGTGTGAAATGGGTCTTTAAGACCAAATATCTTGCAGATGGCTCCTTGGACAAGCATAAGGCTAGGCTTGTTGCCAAGGGTTTTGCTCAGTGTGCAGGGTTGGATTACTTTGAGACTTTTGCTCCTACAGCCAGGATGTCTACCATCCGAGTTCTTTTGGCTCTTGCTGCTCACCACCGTTGGCCTGTCTATCAGATGGACGTCAAGTCTGCTTTTCTGAATGGCGTTCTTGAGGAGGAGATTTATGTTTCACAGCCTCTTGGTTTTCTTGTGCAGGGGAAGGAGGATCATGTCTACAGGCTGCGGAAGGCTCTTTATGGCCTAAAGCAGGCTCCTCGTGCTTGGTACCAGCGGATTGACCGCTTCTTTCTACAGAGTGGCTTTGCGCGCTCCGCTTATGATCCCAACCTCTACTTACGGGTTGTGGATTCTCTTTCGGTATTCCTTATCTTGTATGTGGATGATCTTATCATTACAGGGAGCGACACTCAGCAGGTGGAGCATACACGGTCCATTCTTCAGCAGGAGTTTGACATGACGGATCTAGGGATCCTTCACTTCTTTCTAGGTCTGGAGATCTATCAGATGGCACAGGGCATTTTTATCTTGCAGCACAGGTACATCTCTGAGCTTCTTTCAGAGTTTGATATGGCTGAGTGTCGGCCTATCTCATGCCCCATGGACCCTGAGTCCAAGCTTTTGACAGCTGGAGTTCCTCTTACCGATCCCACCCGTTACAGGTGCCTTGTCGGCTCTCTTATCTGGTTGCTTCACACTCGGCCGGATATCTCTTTTGTGGTGGCTTTATTGTCTTCTTTTATGCAGACTCCTACCCAGGATCACTGGCAGGCGGCCTTGCGGGTTCTTCGCTATTTACAGGGGACTCGATCCTTCGGGATCATGTATGGAGATGGGATTACCCTTTCTGGATGGAGTGATTCTGATTGGGCAGGTGATGTGGATTCGCGACGATCCACTACAGGTTATGCTTTCACCCTTGGATCTGGTGCTGTCTCTTGGAGCAGCAAGAAGCAGCCTACTGTGGCACTTTCTTCTACAGAGGCTGAGTATCGGGCCCTATGTTCGACCGCTATGGAGGCAGTTTGGCTCCGTCGCTTACTCGCGGAGATTGGCTTTTCCCAGACCGGACCTACGGAGCTACGCGTGGATAACCAGAGTGCTCTTGCTCTGGCCAAGAACCCGGTGTTTCATGCTCGCACGAAGCACATTGAGGTTCAATATCACTATGTTCGAGAGCGGATCGTGGATTCGGAGCTGGTGGTGGTCTATTGTCCTACGGCGGCCAATGCAGCTGATCTCTTTACGAAGCCGTTGCCTCAGGCTTCTTTGCTTCATCACATGCGGTTCTTGGGTCTTCAGACTCTCCCAGGAGTTGAGAGGGGGTATTAGCCTGCTCTTCTTCAGTCTCTGTCTGTCATCTCCTGGTTGTGAGCTCCTGTCAGAGTCTGACAGGAGACAGAGGAGCTCTGTTAGTTTGTTTTGGTGGCTGCCCTAGTTAGCCTGCAGCCCTGGGTGTGTTACAGCCCAAACTGGGCTGTTTTTGTCCAGACTGCCCATTTTCTGGGCAGTCGGCCAGATCTGACCAAAGTCGGCCAGATCTAGCTGGTCGGCCAAATCTGGCCAGGTCGGCCAGTTTGGCTGGTCGGCCAGTTTGCTGGCCTGGGGGCTATTTAGAGCAGCCCCCCCAGTCAGTCCAGCATTATGCTCTGCAGGTACAGCACTGCTCCCGTCGCCTCCGTCTCCAGCATTTGTGCCGCCACTGCGTCCAGTCTGTCCTCGTTCCCTCACTGACGCTCCGGGCTGCGTGCAGGGACTGTTCTGTCCATTCTAGTGTATTCAGCATTCATCTCAGTCAGTGCAGACTTTCTTCCTTCATTCTCTGCTTTCTCTCTCCTCTCCTCTGTGTTTGTGTTCTTCCGTTGCGCACTCTCACAGTTACATCTCTCTCACAGGTACATAGGGAGTACTCAGGCAGATTATCATCCGTCTTGAAGACTATGACAGCCTTTCTTGGAGTTTTTCCAAGAACCATGGACACATCTGGAGGCGAGAAGACAATTTTGGCAGGTCGTCACTAATTTCCATGTAATTTTCTTGAGGGTTTTGGGCAAAAGGATTGTAGCAGAGTTAGAGAAGCCCAAAAACACAGTTACTTTTTCAAGAGAACCTTCTCTCTTTTTCTTCCTTCAAGTTGCCATGGAATCTTCAGCCCCAAGAATAGCAAAAATCTTGCTTTCCCCTCTTCCTTAGCCGAAATGACTTGTCCCAGAGCTTCCCTCTTACCTTGCTCAGCATCTAGAGCAGCCTTGAGCCTGACCTGCTTGGAGCCTCTAGGGAGCAGCCCGAAAAACGCGGCATATTTTGTGTTGAGTGGTTTGGCTTTCTCCTCCAGCTCCAGCTTAGACCCAGCCTTCCCTGCTTCATTGCTCAGCCTTGGCACACTCCTGGGCAAGCTTGAGCACTGATATTGACCCCCCCATCAGTCCTTGACAATAACTCAAACCCTACTATGGGCAGCAGCCATGGCAGCCATGAAACCTTTAGCCCAGCTCAAAACACATTGAAGCCCTTCAATTTTCTTACCTCGAGAGTCTTGGGAGCAACCACAAGCTTCAACAAGTAAGGATATACAACATTGAAGGCCCCCATACAACCGCGGGCAGCAAGAAGAAGGGTAACCACAAAGTTCTTGAAGAAGGCAGTCAATAACTCTTTCCCAAGCTTGAACAAGGTATGTCAATCAATTCTTCCTCTCTCTTTTACATCCAATTGTTGAGCTGAGCCACTTGATGAGAGAGATGGAGGAAATTCTTGGGTTGTGAGTGCCAATTGGATTTCCATCCTCAGTCCACACCCTTGAAATGCATGCGTGGCTGGATGATCTTAAAATTTCTTTCCCATTGATCAAGATTTTACTCTAATCCTTAACCGTACTCTTGTTTTGATTCCGATTGATAAGGAAGAAATTGTAAGAAGGTACCGAATTGTGGCGGCAATTGGGATAGTAAAGTGATCGCCATGTCTTCGGAGAAAATAGGCTTTCCCGCATTTTGAACCTGCATCTGAAGCTGCTGAAGCTTGTTGATGTGTTCCCAAAGCGAAGAATACTTATTCACGGACAAAGTCCGCATGTGCACCTCCAAAGAAATCCTCTTCATCAGGGTCATCCGGTTGTACATCTAATCGAGCTCTAGCCATATCTCACGAGCCACAGTCAAGTGCTCGATGTGAGCTATTACGGCTGTGGCGCAAGACAGAAATAAAAAAGATCGAATCCTGGCATTCAGTTTGTCCCAATGAGACTGGGCCTTGGTCAACTCCGCACGAACATTGAAAGAGAGTTTAGACTCATCCCTCATCAAGGGCCTGTTAATCTCTTCCATCACCAGTTCCGCCAAATCATAAGACTCTAAAATGGCCAACATCAGCACCAGCCAGATGCGGTAATTGTCACCATCAAGCTTTTGATCCGTTGGAAGAGCCAGTAGGACAAGCACCTTTCTATCCATGATCGCCTGGAACTCCAAATCAATCTCTGTAGACAAGTTAACCTGCAATACCTGCACAAACGCAAAAGCAGCCCCCCCGTTGCCTGTGAAAACACAGCCTTCTAGGATTGATTCCTCCGCTGCCTAAACCTTCTTCACCCGCCGGAGGCGATGAAAAGGTAAAATCTGCACTGGAAGGCCTCAAACGCAGCCTTCCTCCCCTTCGAATAGCAATAACCTGCAGCAAATTCACTGATTAGACTCCTTTCCTGCACGCCCACGCTCGCTTCAGCCTTGATTTGATGCGTAGCCCTCTTGCTCGCCCTCGAATCTTGGAAACACAACCTTGTGTCGCGCTGAAATCTCCTCTTTAGATAGGTTCAGTCCTCAGTTAGTCCATCTTCACCGCTCTATTACCATGTCAGAGTGCAGCGATGTGGAAGCGTAGGACAAAGACTGAGAGAGGGTGAACACAGAGAGAAGAGACAGAGAGAAAAGGAGACAGTGTAAACGCAGAAAATCTGAGGTGTAGTATGCTGTATAAGAGTGCAGAAATACACAAGGGGGTAGAGGAAATATTTGCGTATGTCTCCGACTTGATGACCTCGATCTCTATCAGCCCGAGCACAGTTTGTCTCAGCCAATAGATCTCAAGATCAGAATCTGAAATCACTGAATAATGTGTAAACAATGTGGTGGAGGACTGCTATGTAAAGTAGAAATAAAAGGCATAAAATAAACAGGTTGGCTGCATTTAATGCAGCCGATTGCAATAAAATAATGCCTAAAAACAGACCGACTGCACTGCAGGCTGCCACGTGGCACTTGCGCAGTCTGCAGCCTGTCCAGGGGATGACTCAAATGCTAACACTTTGTGTCTCTCTTAGACAATGATACCATGCTTTGATACCATGTGAGTACGCAACGGAAGAAGGAACTTGAACATAGAAGAAGAGAGAGAGACAATCTACAAGAGAAGAAGAAAAGGAACCTGCATTGAACAAGGAACAAATGCTGAATACAGAACAAGGACTGATGGGTCCTTGCACGCAGCCCACAGCGCCAGTGAGGGCACCAGATTAGGCTGATTATGACGGCAGCACCGGAGACGGGGGAAGATGACGGATTTAGAGTGTGCACTTGTTGGAGAGGAAGAAAACGGAATGAGAGATAATTTTGCCAAGGTAGGCTATAAATAGCCATAAATGCCCTAAATTGGCCGACCTGCTGCAATAAATTTCTTAAATACTGGCCAACCAGCATTTAATGCTGGTCGCATTGGGAAAATGCTAGAAAAAATGACAGGTGGCCACAGAAAAATCCCCACAGGCATGGACAATATCCGGTAGGTGGAGACAGACTGAGAAATGCAGAAATTGACCTAGAAATGCACGTAGGATGACGAAAACTGAAGGAAATGCATAGAAATGCAATTGGACAGCCACTCGTCTAGAGTGACTAGTCTCCCCCATCAAAACACGATAGACATGTCAGAGCTCCTAATGTCCTCGTCTAACTTAGATTGAGGCTCACAGGCATGAGATGACAAGGCATGACAAACATGATTGTTGCTGACACAAACAATAGGAACAATAACCAAAAAACCTCTATAAAAGAGCATGTTGTGTGCATCCTGAATGATCCTTGATCATTCCAACCAGCCAGCTGTCTTCCTCTTGCTGCCTACATCCCGTGCAAGGTCATCAACAATCTGAAGGAAGTCTGCCCCAGCCATCACCCAGTTTCCTATGGCTGTTGCCAACTACTCTGGAGTCTGCCCTGCTGTATTGCTGTTGCCAACTCTTCTGGAGTCTGCCCTTCTGTTGCCTTCAGCTTGCTCTGCCCAGCTGCTGGAAGTCCTGCCCAGTGATTCTGCATTATTGCATACTCACCTAGAGGCTTGCCAGCTGCTACCATGATCTCTGGACTGTTGTGGACCGCATTTGTAGCTGCTACAGCCTGCGTTTTCTGCTGCATGTGGACAGCCAGCTGATGTCATCGTTCCTCCTCTTGCTGTTGTCGAGCTGCCATCTTGGCCAGCATTATTATGTTGTGCCGCCTTGAGTCTCCTACATCATCCGGTTGCCTGGATGACCGTGTTTCACTCCTTCCATTGCTACTCTCAACATTATCATCACTAGTGGATTGTTGTTGCTGCATTTCGGGATCTATCGCAAATATGGCACTCTCTCAGAGCTGTCTTGGCATCTTCGACACCACTTTCAGCTCATCTCATCCTTGATCCTTGAGGGATAGAGGTTTGAAGCCCCCATTTGTATCATACATGTTCATTTTCATAGAGTATTCTATAGACTATGTTCCTTGTGTTTGTGTTTCTTTTAGGTTTCCCTATTTACATGGTATTAGAGCTAGGTGCTCTCTCAATTGACACTTGAGCCTTGATAAGTAAGCTTGGTATTCAAGAGCACATGAGAATGCAAGAAGAGAGCTCTCAATGTTCATCACCAAAGCAATCCCCCTTGGATTCTATCTCTTAGATGCCAATATCCCCCTTGCTAGGGGTTTTGAGGGAATGGTATCCACATTTCCCTTCTCAAACACAAGATTTTCCTCAGAGGGAAGGTATCCCACCAAGGTCCATGTATTGTCTTACCCAAGATGAATATGTGGAGATTCAGAGGCAATGGTGTGAGAGAGTTAGACAAAGTTTAAGTCCTTATGCTCAAGATCTACGTTGTCATGCTCTTATCCCTTTGATGCATCATTCCAATGCCCATACTTACATCTCAGAGAAAGGTGCACGGTAGTTTGAGTTTGAAGTGGTCAAGGATCCGAAACTTTTAGCCCAAAGAGGACACGTTGACATGGGAATAATGCCACATCAAGTCTATCTAGTTCCACAAGAATCAATGCAAGGTACACACATTTTACATTTTGCTTGTTCTTTGCTGACTCCATTTGATGCTTAGGACATGGATATAAGTATTCATGATAACCTTGATCCATATTGGTCCATATTGGTATGTGAATGTAAATGGATGTGGGTTTAGAGGAAGAAGATTATGTAATACCTCTCATTCACTTGCTAATTTTGGAGATTTTTTGTTGGTGCATCTAATCAT
This sequence comes from Lygodium microphyllum, assembly GCF_053477565.2. Taxonomy (NCBI): domain Eukaryota; kingdom Viridiplantae; phylum Streptophyta; class Polypodiopsida; order Schizaeales; family Lygodiaceae; genus Lygodium; species Lygodium microphyllum. The sequence goes on from NC_141154.1 coordinate 129,034,240, forward strand.
TCACAAATATGCCACTCATTCCACTCATTTCTCACATTCCTTTCACTACATACACATACTCACCCAGTATAGAATTGGGGGTACCATAGCAACATGGGATGAGTGAATGGGGATGAGAGACAGGCAAAAGTAGGGGATGGGAATGAGAGTAGGATTTGGATGGGGACCTTAAAAAATATGTGTTTTCTTGACATAATTGAAATACTTTGTAAAGAAACTAAACAAATATGATACTTGAACTTAAAACAAATATATTATTCCAACTCAAAAACCTTCTTAAAATGCTACATAAAATAATAAATGAGCCATGATTGTCGAAACACTCCATATGACATAAATTCCAATAGTAAACGTTGAATACTCAAACCGAAGACTAGAAGTAATTGTGGTAATTGAGAAATGTCATGTGATATAAAGTCCAATGGCAAACATTGAATACTCAAACTGAAGACTATAAGTAATAGTGGTTACTGAGAGATGGAGCAAAATGATTGGACTCCAAAAAACAAGAGAGTAAACATTGTTCCTTTTACATTCCATGTGACGTGATGTTCCATAGATGATAGCATCATCTAATCACCAACTTGCAGGAGAATGCTTCATCTAATGCATGACACAATCATGGTCCTTGCAATCTCCTTGCTCAACTCATTGCTCTTTCTCCTCTTGTTGCTTCTCCTATGCCACAAATGGATGCACAGGTGCAATTATGCTATTTCTTTATATATGAAAATTAGCACTAACAAATACCAAATCATTGCTTTTCGCATACCTAAGCAAGTTCTCTCTTTTGAAGCAATGTAAGAATAAGAGGTCTATAATGTCCCCCTAGGATCCAACTTGCACATTGAGACACGAAACAAGCCAAACTCACCATAAAAGGGATTGGATATCAGACTCACCTCCTAGCCATAGAGCTAAACGAGCCCACCCCTGAGCCTAGGAGCTAGCAACACTTTGGGTCATGACCGCATTCCAAGGGTTGGTGTCCCATACCACCAGCCCACACCATCTCGGTGTATGCATGTGTAGGTCAATGGGCCAAGAATCCAAGAGTAGTGATCACACAATAATGTACATAATAGGGCCTTGAGTCCTATAGCCCTAACCCCAAAGTGCCATTAGTGTATTTGCATTGTCACTTCACGACCATAGCGTGATTAATGCTACTAGTGCCCACTTCTTATGAATGATTGCTGTCCTTATCAATATCCTTAGAGACAAAGTGAGGAAAATGACTCTTCAATGAATATGCTAACTCCCAAGTAGCCTTTGCCCGTGGGCGATTTTTCCATTTTATCAAGTATTGGGGATAAATGGTCTGATGGATTGTTTAGTCCTACGGTCAAGAATCAATTCGGGTTCGAGAGAAACATAATGAGTAGTATCCTCAAGCTGTAGGAATTCCTCAATCGGGACAATCTGCTCACCTTGTCCTAGTTATTCTTTCAAACGACTTACACAGAACATGGGGTGAACTTGGATTTCTGAAGGTAAGTGCAACTCATAGGATATACTACTTATCTTCTTGGTAATTTGGAAAGAACCGCAATACCTCAAAGACAATTTATAACACTTGCCGGTCATTTAATCCGAGTCCTTTGAGACTTTTAAGGTAAACCCACATGCCTTCCTAGAGCTCTCACGGAGTACGATGTTGGTTAGCATAAAATGTGGCATGATCTTGGATCATTTTAATGCTTTCCCTAGCAATTGTCAACATCTTGATGATACTCAAAAGAAGCATAAAAACAAGGCACAAAAGAATCCAAGCATGCATCATATTCTCATTTTTTGTCAAGAGAATAATACTACATTGTTCCAAAATCACTAAAATACACATCTACATGAGGGGGCCACATCTACATCCACATCCACATCCACATAAATAAATGGTATACACAAAAGTGTTATGTGCATGCATTTCTAAAGGGTAGGAATACTCAAAATTAAAGGCCAAATGCCTTATAATATCAAATATATCAAAGTTTCAAAGAAATAATAAAATATGAAGGGATGTGCTTTTTGGGAAAGAGGTGGGGTGGAGTGAACGAGTGGTTATGTGCCTCTTTCCCTTCCCTCTCTCTTCTCCAATCGCATATTCTCCTTTTGGTGGTGCCAAAAATTTGTTCTCTCTCCTCTCTCCTTTGTCTTTTGTGTAGAAATTCCTCTTTTCCCTTTTGTTCTTGCATAATGATTGAAGCTATGGATGAAGATGACAAATTGGTTCATTATTAAAAAGAGATTTATGATTTCTTTTCAATTTTGAGATTAATGGCAGAGCCATACATATAGATTTTGTGTGCTTTGTTTCTGGTTTTGTGGTTAATTATGTTTGTGGGAGGGTTTGCTGTCATTTTGGTGCGCAGCCAGGGAAGAAGCTAATCTCAACAACTATTTGATTGGGATTATACATTAACAAGCAATGGTAATGCAGCCCTGGAATGAGAAGCCGGTGGAGAAGAAATCCTCCTGTCATAATTGGCTATTTCTTAGTTTTGATGGAAGAAGAAGAAAACGATTCAAGTTTTTTGGAGGTGGAGGAGGCACATTTTTTCTAAAGAAGAAGAAGATTATTCTCAAGTCCCTTGTCACCATGTATTATCATCCCAATAAGGTTGCTGCAAACAAAGATCTCATCTTTAAGCAACACCAATATGAGAATTCCCCGCAGGACAAGATTGATTTCGTCCACAAATATGAGAGCCTCATGCACTATGCCCAATTCAAGAGGTTAAATGAACCCCGTACTGACCATCACTCCCTCACTGAGAAATTGGAGGCCATCTGAGCATAGCAAGAGCAAGCACTCTTTAAATGCCAATAGAAGCTCCACCATCTCCTCAAAGATGAAGATAGCATGCTCCATCTTGAGATGCTGACCGCCGGGAGCATGAAACTTGTTGAAAGAAGAGCATGGCTCAAAGCCTAGGTACAGAATTAGAACATCTAGAGACAAGAAAAGATAAGAGAACGAGAATCTCTGGCAGTAGAGCAGAAGGAGGGTTTCACTCCTAGTTATGCTTATCTCCTTCCTCACATCGATCATTATCAACAGCGTTCCATTGCAGCACAATAGAAGAGGTGGCCATCTCCTTTAGAGAAGACATCAAAAGGGCAAAGGGGGAGGGCAATGAAGGTTTTGAGGAATTTGGTTGAGAATAGGAAGAAATAAGAGTATAATAGAGAAAATGACGAGCAGGCCATGGATCCTTGTTGGCACCCACTTCCATATCTTGAGAAGAAGAAGAAGTAGATGAATTTGTTGCACAAGAAAGAAAATTGAGGGTAGAATTCGTGAAGCAAAGTTTGAAATGGATGATGCTGAACAGGGCCCCAATCGACATGGGCATAATCGCATCATCAGGAGGATGCGTAGAGGATTGTGAAGGTGTGCTCGTGAGGCTGCACCCATTGATGTATCATCCGGGTGTATGTATTCAAAATTTCTGTTAGGAAAGCGCAGATGCTAGCACCACCATTTAATCTCCCAAGAAGTCCCTTTGCAAAGGAAGCTACAAATCGCAATGGACAAAGAGGAAGCAAATTGAGGAAGAAGAAGACGCGACATCAAAAGAAAAGAGTCTCAAACGATGGCAAGGGGAGATTGTTCAATTATGCACAGGAGCGACAGATTCTCAAAAGCAAAGTTAAATCATAAGAGGGTGCAAAAGAGAGAGAGACAAGGATTTATAATGTACTGATCCATAGTACCACGCAACGGGCAACCTAATTCCAGACTTGACGTAGATAGCGGATGCCAATGAGATGCAAGAGAAAACTGCCACACGGTGGTCATAGCATTTTTGGCTCAATCAGCGTCTATCAGAGAGAGAGAGAGAGAGAGAGAGAGAGAGAGAGAGAGAGAGAGAGAGAGAGAGAGAGAGAGAGAGAGAGAGAGAGAGAGAGAGAGAGAGAGAGAGAATGCCAAGAGAGAGAGAGGTGTAGCGACGACTGAACATCGAGGCGCCGCCTGTTGTCCCGTACCTTTCCGCCTGTCTGCGTCGTGCCGCCTTGCCCTCGCCTGGCCCTGCACGCCCTCGCGTCGCCTGCGCTGACGCGGAGTGAAGCCCCCTCTTCCTCGCGCGCTTGCTTCTGCTCGACAGCTGCCCGACGTGACGTCGCCCACTTGCCGGTCCGTTGCTGCTCGCCGCGTACCTGCGCCTCCTCAGTCCCGTCGCCGCCTGCAGTTCCGTTCAGCCCAGACCTTCGTCCTGCTTGCTCCCTGCGCCGCCGACGACCCCCCTCGCGCCTGGTTCCTGACGCCCTACGCCTGCCGCCGCCCACGCTTTCTTCGCCTGGCGCCCTGTCTGTAGCCGCCTCTGACGCTCGGCTTCATACACCCTGTCCACGGCCGCCCTTGCCGCCCTGTCCCTTGACCTGACGGATCCCTGCCCGGCACCTCAGCCTGTCCCGTCCTGCCGTTGCGACCGACAGGCTCTGTTTCGCCCTTCTGCCCCTGCAAGGTGACAGGTACAACTCAGCTTTTATTAGCCGTCTTTGCAGAGTACACCCCGGGACAGCGCCTCTGTCCAGACCAGCGGGCGAGAGAGAGAGCGGGAGAGAGACAGGGTCAGTCCTCCTTCGAGATCAAATTGTCACACGATGGCTGGTTTGGATCTGGATTTCATAGACCAAACAGTGGCAGCACTTGGCCCGGATTCTGATGCCGAGGAACCTGAGGACATGGTTCCGTGCAACGAAGAGATGCCCCCTCGTCCCGACATTCAGCCTACGGGCAAACGTACAAAGCATACTTCGGAAGAGATAGGCGTTCCTCAGGATCGTTCCTATGCTCAGGTTGCTTCGGATCCTGTGGACTCCCAGGATGTTGACTGGGAGCATTTGCTGGAATTTGCCAACATGTTGCTTGGCGATTATGTTCAACATAATCAGGAAGCCTTTTCCGACTCCGCACCTGAAGATGTTCTGGACGCCACCGTCGACCCAAAAACTGTCCTATGCTCCTTTTCAGTATTTTATGATCGTGCGGTGATACTCTTCTTCACTGGTCGAATCCCGCTGCTTTCTCGTATTCGCCAGTGGCTGCACAGTCTGCTACAAGGGGAATGTGTTGAAGAGATTTTTGTTGGCTCCCGGGGTTTTTTTGAGGTTTTGTTGAAATCAGAGACGCACCGTGCTGCTCTCCTGTCTAAACTGCCTTTATTTTTTGAACGCCGGTTGGTTCATGTGGTTCCATGGCGCCCAATGGCAGATTTTCAGCGTCTGCTGCAACGTGAATGCCCTGTGTGGGTCGAAGTGGAAAATTGCCCGGCTGTTTATTGGCCACTGTTGAAGGATGCTATGGCCGCGGTGGGCACTGTTCTCGTCCCTCCCAGTCTCCGGGCAGTGAATCGCAACCGCTTGTGTATGCTATGGGACACTGCAAGAAAAAGGCCTGCTTGGTTGCGCCTCAACTGCTCGGGCATGCATCCGTTGCACTTTCGATTGAAATGGGGAAATTTTGCAGGGCATTGCTTTTCCTGTGGACAGTTGGGGCATTTTATTGCTGAATGCCCACAGCAGCAACACACCTCCGATGTTGGCCATGCTGCGCCGCCCACAGAAGATATGGTGTGTGATGCCCCGTCGCTGGATGCTATCCACCAGCACCAAGTTCTGGCCAAAGGTAAACAACAGGTTTCGGGTCTGGATTCCCGCGCCACTGGTTGGGTGGAAGTACGTGCAAAAAAAGGCAACAGGGTTGTTGTTGGCATGGAAAATACTGTGCCTACTCCCTCACAAGATTCCACGCGTACATATATGCGCAGGAAGGAAATGTTGCCTTCCGAGCGCGCTGCTCCTGTTATGGTTTCCTCTGTCCCCCGTCATCAGCCCGCCAGAAAAATGTATTCAGATCGTCCAAAGGGTCCCCCTGCTAAGCTGGCATTTGATACCAGAGGTAATGTCATTACCCCGTGGGACCGTCATTACCCCCGACTCAACCCTAAGCCAGCAGATATGCCATCTACTTCCAAATCTGGTCCTCAGAACTCTTTTGCTGTGTTGGCGGATTTCTTGGACGAGGGAGTCCTGGACATTCTTACTGACAAAGTCAAATCGAGGCAAGCTGTGCCTCGTACCTGATTTGGTTTTAACTACACATGAAAATCGCCACGTGGAATGTGCGAGGAATTTGTTCTCGCCACAAGCAACATGCCATGTGGACAGTATTGCATGAAAATCAGTGGGATGTCCTGTGCGCTGTTGAGCACAAGAGTCACGGTGAAGCCGGAAAAGTAGTGGATTGCAATGGCTTTCGACTGTTCTATGCAGGGACACAGGCCATGCATTATTCGGGAGTCCTCATGATTATACATGCCAAATATCAGCCTATGCTTATTAAAAATGATGTTCATGGCCGCTTTTTGGTGATTGAAATTTTATTCGAAGGGGAAATCTTATGGTTACTTGGCCTCTATGCTCCGAATGATTCGTCATCTCGTCGGGAGCTTTGGCAAACTTTGCAGACCTCCTTGTCACTTGGCAGACGCGGCTTCTTCATGGGGGATTTTAATATGTGTGTGGATTCTTCCCAGTCCACATCGGAGCATTCGGTAATGGACGCGCCCGAAAGTCGTATGTGGCATGAGTTGGCTCTTGCTGTTCTTAAGCAAGATCTCTGGTCCTGGCTACACCCGTCTTCTACAGGGTTTACTTTTCATTCGGCCCAGTATGCGACAACATGGTCGCGACTGGATCGTATGTATATCATGCAGAATGATGATTTTCTTCCCGAGATGCTCGACATCAAAGTGTTGCAGCAATATGCTTTGTCAGACCATTTCCTGCTGCAGCTTGAGCTGCTTGCACAACCAATTGCACCTTTCAAGCGATTTCTGGACCGACTCCCTTTGCGCTTCAACTCATCTTACCTGAAGCATGCACTCTTTCAGGGCTATATGCAGCAATTGATTGACAGATTCGTTTTGGATTTCTCTTCTCTGGGCACTGCGTCTTTTGAAAAATTGCTCTCTAATGTGTAGCGGGTCGCTCGGCAGTATGGAATTTATCATGCCTCGCTTTGTCGGCAGCGTCGCAAGGCAGCGGAGGATCTGCTGGCTTTGGTTCGTTCTCTGCTGGTGGACACTCCGGATGATGCATTTCTGCTCGCACTGGACATGCGGGTGGCTGATCTTATTAAAGCATTCCAGTTGAAATCATATCAGCAGGCCAAACTGCAACATCTGACAGAAACGTTGCAAGACAGTGCATGTCAGACCCATAAGTTCTTTCGAGCTCTCCATGCCTCTCCTGCTCCAGAAAATATGACCAGACTCGAGGATGCAGAAGGCCACATTATCCTGGATCCACAGACTATTGTGCATATGTGCAGGAATTATTTCCGTGACCTTCTTGGTTCCATCTCTCCACCTTCGGCCCAAACTACTCAGGCCCGTTCGGCTTTTTATGACCAGGTCCGCAATCAGCTTCCGCAGGACATGCAAACTACTATGGAGTCTGATATTTGTGAGGTAGAGGTTATGGACGTCTTGTTACACTTGCCTAAGGATAAAAGCCCGGGGTGGGATGGTCTCACTAACGAGTTCTTTGAAGCTTTTGCTACCCAACTGGTGAAACCATTGCAGGCCTTGTTCCAGCAGGTGTGGGAAACGGGGATCATGCCCTCCTCATGGAAGGAAGGCCTCACTAAACTGCTTCCAAAAGCTCCTTCCCCATCTAAGTTGACACAGTGGCGCCCAATTTCTTTGATGGGTTCAATGTACAAAATCTTCTCCAAAGTAATGGCGAATCGGCTCCATAAGCATCTCCCGGCCATTGTGCACCCTCTACAGTATGGTTTTATTAAGGGCCGAAATATCCTACACAATGTGTTGAATGCTCAACTGGCAATTGATTATGCCAGACATTCCAATCAGGAGGTCGTACTGATTCAACTGGACCTGGAAAAGGCTTTTGACTATCTAGACTGGTCTTTCGTTGCTGAACTTATGTCTGCTATGGGCTTTGGTCCGCGGATGTCTCGTCTCATATACACTATTAGCGCTGCAGCGTCTTCGCGGGTCATGCTGAACGGAGGTGTTACTGAGCCATTTGTCCTTGCCCGCTCTGTCAGACAAGGGTGCCCCTTGAGCCCTCTATTTTTTGCCCTTGCAACACATCCAGTTCTTTCGATGTTATCTCATATGGCAGCCTCTTCTCAGTTGGCTGGACTGTCGCTTCCTACAGGACAGCACTTCATTACCCAATCCCTGGCGGATGATACTTTTATGATTTTGCGTGCGGATAGGGATAACCTTCGAAGAGCATTGGATGTCTGGAGCCTCTTTGGTCAGGCGTCCGGCCTTCGCATCAATGCCCTCAAATCAGCCATTCTCAGCTGCATGGAGTCGGATTTGCAGTCCTTGGATTGGCAGGGTCTGGTTGTTCCTCGTGGCTCCATTGTCAGGCACCTTGGGTATCCTTTGGGCGTTGATGTTCCCCCTAAGCAGCTGCTCCAGTGGATTTCACAGAAAATGGTGGCTAAGTTTATGTATTGGAAATCTCAAGCCTGGCCTTTCCATGTCCGCCTCAAAGTGGCCCAGACTATCATGTTGCCAATGCTCACATATTTCTTGCCATTGTTGCCCTGGACTGCTACAACTCTCAATGCTCTTACGCAGTCTATTCGTTTCATGCTATGGAAGAAAGACTCATTGCATGCAGGTATTTCCTGGATCTCGTGGTCGCATGCATGCACCCCAAAACGCATGGGTGGCGGAGCTATTTTAGATGCCCACACTCACATGCAGGCACTCCGTTGGTCGCTTTTCTGCGCCATGTGCTCGGATCATCATCCATGGGTTGATATAGCCCGTTATTTCCTTGAGGGCCAGGGGCTTCAACATGGCAATACCCAGATCCGGAGTTCTTGGTGGCATGTTCTTAATGCTGATTCGCGGTTCTCCAGTTCTTCTTCATCGTTGCTTACTCATTTGGTGTCTTCCTGGAAACACGTCCTCCAGAAGGCTCAGTGGCACCCAGCGGAGGATCGCTTAGCTACTAACTCTTTTCAATTGGAGTTGTTGGCAGTCTCGCGTTTACTTGCTTGGGAAGGTAAACAGGACCTCAGACCACAATTCAACCGGATGGCCCGTTTGGGTTTGTCTTCAGTGGCGGATGCCACCCTTGCCAGTTGCAATGTGCTTATATCTTTTCGTACAGCCAGGAGGCTTTTTAGGATCCCTCGTGGATACAGGCCTTTATGGGAACAGCTTTTGAGGGTGCTCCAGAGCAGACAACCCTTTCCTACCCTTGCTTCGGATCATCCCTGGCAGGATTGGGACCTACAAGGCCGGCTGACTTTAAGCAAAGCTTCCGCTAACCAAGTGTATCATATTCTGATTAAAGATCATCAATGGCTCGTCACCAAAGTGAATGCTTTATGGGGATTACGTAAATCCCGGTCATGGTGGAGGGAAACTGTGATGGCGGGCTGGTTGAACAAGACACCCTTCAAATGTAAAGTTTTTCTTTGGAGAATGATGATTGGTGGTCTTCCGCTTGCTTCGGCTCTCTCCAAGCGACGAATCTCCAATGGCCACTGTTTCTTTTGCACCACTGCTGTGGAATCCGCCCGCCACCGATTTATTTCTTGCCCCATCGCAAAGAAAGTCTGGTTCTTTTTGTCGGCTGTTTGGCAAGGAGTGGTTGGTTTCACCCTGCGCCCCTTTGATTGGGTTTTCGGGCAGCCCAAATACCCCTCGCCTGCACAGCCACATATGAAGCTCGTGTATCATTTTCTTTGATATTGGGGCTGCTGGCATAACTGGACCATTCGGAATGCTTTTCTTTTTGACTCCGCCTATGATATTCAGCGGCATATTGCGAGGCTTAAGGGCCTCTTGTATTGGCAGTTGGATCTTCTCCGGCATTCTGATTTGCTCTCTAGGGAGGACTTACGCCCCTGGCATAGGGCAATTTCCGCTGCATCTTTGCCATGACGTTGTAACTTGTAGTTCTTAGAATCTCTTCACATGATGACTTAGATTGTCGTCATGTATCTTGTAATCCACTAATCTTGTGCTTTTCGTAATTAATACAATTACCTTTTACGAAAAAAAAAGAGAGAATGCCAGTCCCTTCCTCTTCATTGATAGAGTAGACGGTTATGACATAGAAGGTCAAAGAATAAGAAAGAAGCAAGATTTGAACAAGAAGACTGTGTCCTTTTTTTTGCCATGTGTTCAATCGTATGAAGATTATTGTATATGAGTTGAAGAGACTTTAGAGAAGAACAAGAAGAAGATGAAGAACAGAAAGAAGCAGGCAAGGGGTTGCCACACGAAGGCCCTTTATATCCTTTTTTCCCTCTCCCTCGTCCTTGTTCCAAGCCCCCATCCCTTTACCCACCTCGAATGACATTGGGAGCAATGGAACCGTCCCTTGAGGATGACTCACCCACCATCTAGCTTCCCTCTGGTCCTCCCATCCTCCCCAACTACGAGTCTTCATCCTTCATTGTTCTCTGCCTCCTTGAGAGAGGCTGGAAGTGCCCTTCCCGCTTCAAGACCTTCCTCCCTAAGGAGCACCTCACATACCCATTGTTGTTCGTCAAAGAGCCAAATTGGCATTTGTGTGATAGAGAAGAAGATGAAGAAGAATTAGGGCTGCAGAGAGAAAGGATGACCTTGTCTCCATCATTGCCCCCAAGAATCCTAGGGTCATCTTTCACCCTTGGGCCCCAACTTCTAGGTGAGAAAGAGAGAGAGATCAACAATGATGTGAGTCATTCGACTATGGTCCCCATCTCCTCCTCGTGTTCCTCCACTGATGACGGCATGACAAAAACACAATCTGCCTTATCTACCCACGCCGGTCCATCTCCATCGATTCCTAGTTCTTTCATTATCTCCAAACCTTAACCATTTTTTATTTAAAAAAACACATATTAGAATAAAACATTTAAATTCAATGAACTACTCTTCATGTAAAAGCTTGTTCCTATACCACTTCCTCATTTTCCGTCCACGTGAGTCCCTATCATTTTCCTCTATCCCTCCACCCCCTTGAAATTCCTTAATAATATCTCCATAACCCATTGAAAGCAACAATGTTGCTTTGTTTCTCAATCACAATGCCTTCTTCCACATGCTACCACCATCAACCTCTCCTTCTACTATATGCCCCACTCTATCTCCATGTTCTGTAACAATCTACCCTTCCCCCTCCCGATGCTCCATGTGGTGCCATACCAGATTATATTTCTTCTCACCCTCATTTTCCAAGCAACAATAGCCACAATAAAAGCTAGATTTAAAAGAAAAGAAAAGAAAAACACTAAAAAAGATAACGTAAAGCTTAATAACCCACACACTCTATCATTCATATCCAAAATGAAAACATTTTTACAAGGGTTTAACTCTTTATTAAAGCTTTGTTCTCACATCAAACTAAACTAATAGACCCATACATTGGAAAATACCTAAAGACACGTCTGTATATATGTCCTAATCCTTTTGTTTCGACTAACTTTGAAGTGTTTGTCGGATACTTTTTTCTTCTGTTATTGGGATATAGAATTTGTCTTGTGATCCCTTGTCAACGAAAAACCCTATCCTTTGAAGACTAGTAAAGTTTTTTAGTGTGGGAGTGTGATGAAGGCATGTGATGAAGGCAGGAGTTCCCTTACTCTGGTGGTTATGGATTTGGAGTCTCATACCCTACCATGGCTAGGCCTTGTGATTAAAGTTGTATTACTAATAATTTTGAAAATGTTTTGTGTTAGACAGTGGCTTTTCTTTGACAAGGTTCGCGAGGACGCTTCACGTTTCAGTGTGGGAGGAATATAATGACACTCAAAAGAAGCATAAAAACAAGGCACAAAAGAATCCAAGCATGCATCATATTCTCATTTTTTGTCAAGAGAATAATACTGCATTGTTTTAAAATCACTAAAATACACATCTACATGAGGGGGCCACATGCACATCCATCATAAATAAATGGTATACACAAAAGTGTTACGTGCACGCATTTCTAAAGGTAGGAATACTCAAAATTAAAGGCAAAATGCCTTATAATATCAAATGTATCAAAGTTTCAAAGAAATAATAAAATACGAAGGGGTGTGCTTTTTGGGGAAGAGGTGGGGTGGAGTGAACCAGTGGTTATGTGTCTCTTTTCCTTCCCTCTCTCTTCTCCAATCGCATATTCTCCTTTTGGTGGTGCCAAAAATTTGTTCTCTCTTCTCTCTCCTTTGTCTTCTGTGTAGAAATTCATCTTTTCCCTTTTGTTCTTGTATAATGATTGAAGTTGTGGATGAAGATGACAAATTGGTTCATTATTAAATTTTTTTTTTATGATTTCTTTTCAATTTTGAGATTAATGGCAGAGCCATACACATAGATTTTGTGTGCTTTGTCCTTGGTTTTGTGGTTGATTATGTTTGTGGGAGGGTTGCTGTTATTTTATATAATGACACCAAAAGAAGCATAAAAATAGTGCACAACAAAATGTATACATACACCATATTTTCATTTTTTGTAGAAAAGATAACAAGCACATTGTTGAAAAATCATTAAAATAATATTCCACATAAGGGGGAGGGGGGGCCACATCTATTGAAGTCAATGGTATGCTTTCAAGTGTTACATGCTTGCATTTGTAAAGGATAGGAATACTCAAAATTAAAGGCCAAAGGCCTTATAATATCAAATGTATCACAGTTTCAAAGAAATAATAAAATACGAAAGGGTGTGCTTTTTGGGAAAGAGGTGGGGTGGAGTGCATGAGTGGTTATGTGCCTCTTTCCCTTCCCTCTATTCTCCAATCGCATATTCTCCTTTTTGGTGGTGCAAAAATTTGTTTTCTCTTCTCTCTCCTCTGTCTTTTGTGCAGAAATTTCTATTTTTCCTTTTGTTTTTGCATAATGGTTGAAGCTATGGATGAAGATGATAAATTTGTTTATTATTAAAAAAGACGTTTATGATTTCTTGTCAGTTTTGAGATTAATGGCAAAGCCATACACATAGATTTTGTGTGCTTTGTCCGTGGTTTTGTGGTTGATTATGTTCGTGGGAGGGTTACTCTCATTTTGGTGCGCAGCTGGGAAAGAAGCTAATCTCAACAACTACAACATGAGGGAAATTACATGGTGATGAAAAGTCCTTCTGTAACGATGCACACCAATAATGTAGAGAAGATGAACATAAAATAGTCGGCATACTTATTCTCCTCATTGTAAACTTAGCCCTTGTGCGAAAGAGGTAGAGAGAAAAAGTATAAATTAAAGAAATATAAGAAAAAGAAGATGCTGCTGTCATTGCTTTTGAAGCATAGGAGGGTGCAAAATAGAGAGAGACAAGGGCACTTGGATGCTGAAAAAGAGGATGAAGAGCAAGTAAGCAGGTGAATCTAGTGAAGAAGAAGAAGCAGGAGGAGACACTTGTTTTTTGTGAAGAAGAAAAAGATGTAGTAGATGAATCTATCACATAAGTCGAGGAAGTCGCACAGAGGACATGATGAGGATAAGATTTCTATTTATCACCTGCCTAATCGTGCAATTCTCGCAACTTCCCTTGACCTTCATCCCTTTCTTACCATGCCAAATAGTACCCGATCGTCTCTCAAAGAGAATGATTTATAGAGAGATATGGCCTGCACTACCCGCTATATCACCCTCCCTCTCGTAGTCTTGAATCTCTATAGATCATGCTAGGCATAGTGGGAAAGGCCGTTGGGATGGCCATCAACATCAATTCGTTTAGTGAATTGTTTCTCTTTCCGGTCAAATGGCAAAATCAAGTAGGCCTTCATCCTCTTCATCATCGCCCTTCACTGACATAGGGCTTGCAGATGGACTTCGAATATACTAGCATGAAGAAGAAAAAGAAAATATAAGAGAACGAGAGTTTGTGGGGCAGCACTAGGAGGGTTTTGCTCCTAACTCAGACCTTTTCCTTTGCAATAGCAAAGGAGAGCAACTCTGCGCTAGTGCCATTTGGCTCAGCGAAAGAAGAAGAGGGAGAATGGACAATTGTAGGTTGCCTACAAGTTGTAATCGGAGGCACCAAGAGGAGGATGAGGTCTTGTCATCGAAGAGAGCTGCACCAAACAAATGACAGGTCAAAAGATGCATTTGATAGTTTCTCAAAACAGAGTGTCCCTCCACCCATCTCTTCCTTGCCAATGGCACTCTCCCTCGCACCCCCTACAAGGATGCCTTTCCACCATTTGGATACCATGCGCACCATCAAGTACCCTACCCTGTTTTCCCAATCTCATTTTGCAACCCCAGAAATCTGGCATCTGGCAACTCCTCGCCATGAAGAACACCCATTTTCCGGCTGTGTATTGCATCTCCTCTCTAGATCTAATGTCAACCTATCTTGTCTCTTCCTATCACCTCCGCGAGGCAAAATGTGGACACACAAACAATGAAGGAAGAAGAAGAACTAGCAACAGATCCACTAGGAAATGGGTCACTGGCTTGGCTGGTGTTTGGATTTTTGCATCCATGTTCTATGTGTGAGGCATCTTGGAGTTAACGAAGGTGCACGAGGACCTGCTAAGAAGAAGTCTCATTCTGTGGTTTTCTTGATGAAGGAAAAGAAGAGGAAATCAGTGCTTAACAAAAGATCCCAATACAAAGTCCATTCTAGCATGAAGACATGCTTCAATTTCACCTCGAGTGATAGTAGCAGAAGAAGAAGTAGTAGTAGTAGTCTAAATCGAAAAGCAGGCAGATAGTGCAATCCTTTTTCTGCGCCACTAAAGATGCCATTCGTATTAGTTTATGAGGGGGCTTCTAGAGTAGTCAATGCCTTCAATCATTATCTTTCCCTCCTCGCCACAACCTCTTGGCCTTCATGCATCACGTACAGAGAGTAGAAGCAAAAGAAAAAGAAGAAGAAGAAGAAAACTACAGCCTTTCAACGGCTACTCTCTCTGATCTATTTTTAGAATTGTGAAGAAGATAAAAGGGGGGGGTGCCAGAGAGCAGGTCTGTGTGTTATGCTCAAGGAGCTGCCCTTGTCGGTAGAGCTGCCAAAGCTCCAACTTTTGCTCCATCTGCTGTGCTGCTGAGCCGTGAGAGGTCGTTGGATCTCTGTTTCCTCCTGGTGAGTCACTGTGCACCCTTCACCTGCCTGGGAGCTACCACTGTTGTGTCAGAGCCATAAAGCAAAGTGAGAGAGAGCATGAGAACATCGGTCTTGCTATCTCCCCCTTGCTGTGCGAGAAAGAGAGAGAGAGGCATGACAAGCAAACCACTGCTGTAAAGGAGCAATAGAACATCAAACGCCAACAGCGAAAGGCGGTTTATCATCACACTTTCCCTGTTAACCATGAAGAAAAAGATGCAAGCCTTGCTCAGCCATTGGAAAACATGCAAACAGACAGACAGAGATTCCAAAGAGAGAGAGAGAGAGCATAGTCTGCTTGTGAAATCTAGAGAAAGATTGAACCAGATAAACCAAAGACCAATGCTTTGATACCACTTGTCAAGAAAAGGACTAAGAGGTAAGCAAAAGGAGAGCAAAAGAGAGAGAAAAGAGGAACAAGTGAGAAAGACTAGAAAGAGAAGAAAGAAGAGAGAGAAGCCATGAAAGAAGTGAGCAAGAGGTGAGATGAGAGACAGTAATTATATTATTGTCAAAAGATGTCAAAATTTGCATGTCACATCTTTTATACATATGCCAACGTGACAAGGTATTATCAATAACCTCTCACCACTAAAACATATATCTTCCCAACTTCTTCAATTTTCTTTAAAAGCTTGATTATCTCCTCATTCTCCTTCAACATAAATACTTGATATACTAGAGACAAATCTCTTTGCAAGATTCAGTCTCCTTTTCTTTACCCCGTTTACATAACTCGGTTATATTTTTTAACGGCCTTTTTCTCTCTCTAAATCCTATTAGAGTTTCCTTTAGCGTAGTAATTTTTCTTGCAAGGGTTGTTAGTATTTTCCAGAGTGTTGACCTTGTTCATTAGCCAAAAATAGGTGTTTGTGTAGTTGTTAATGCTTCTTTCATTTCAAGCACCTACCTTGTGTATACAAAAGATGCAAAATGTAACCACATGCAATATTCAAGCATTCCATCACTACCATCTCCAACATATCTTACGAAGTTGTGAACATTGAGAAAAGGAAGAGGCTTACCTGTTGAACGATTTTATGTAGATAAATATTTCCATCCACCCATAAATCTATATGATTCTTTAACAACAATAGGCGTTGGTTTTGCATCATTCTTTCTCTCCACACAATCGCTTTACATAGAGAAGAAAGATAGAAATAGAAGAAAAAAACGAAGCGATTAGGTCGCCCTCTTCTCCACTAGCTACCTTGATCCTCCATGTGTTGGTAGTTCATTGCATTCTATCACTAGACAGAGAAACAATAGAAGATTCATTGGAAAAGCCATCACCAACTCTCAGAAGCAAAAGATGCATAAACGGCTAAATGCCATGGCATCTACAGGTGGGAGAGAGAGACAGGGTAATTGGTAAGAAGAAGGGTAAGAATCAAAAGAAAAAGAAAAAGAAGACAGGCTGTAGTGCACCATCTGGGTGTGCCAATTTGAGTGCACCAAGAATCCCCTTTAGCAGCAGCAGATGCACTTCGCATGCAACTCATATAGGGAAACAAACAACCTTCCCTCTCAATAATTCCTCTAGTCCTCTTCATCGGTTAGCCCCTCCAAACAGCAGCAGATGCACTTCGCATGCAACTCATATAGGGAAACAAACAACCTTTCCTCTCAATAATTCCTCTAGTCCTCTTCATCGGTTAGCCCCTCTAAATTTTCTTTCCTTCTCTCATGATCTACTGGCAAAATACTCATCCTGTGCGATCACAACGGTGATGGGAGAATAAAGGAATGTGCCCTAATGTGTGTGATCCCTAGGGTTTTGCTTGATACCAGTGCCGTTGACCACCAAGCGTTGCTCGCCCTCCTTTTGCCAAGTCAATTGATAACTTATTCAATTTACCACATCCACTATAAATGTCATAGACACGAGAACTTAAAAAAAAATAGTCCTTTTGACCTTTTAAAAAAAGAAAAAAAAAATCTCATAAGAGATCATTCCCATGCTCTACTTTTGCTTATATAACACAATGAAAGCTTTGTGTAGCCTTAGCCTTGCTTCCTCCTTAACAAACCCTCCTATGGGCCTTATATATTTACCCTCACCATTTTGCCAACATAGCTTCATCCCTCTTTTCCTTCTTATGTCCACATAGCCAACCTTCAGTGCCCTTTTAAAAGAACAATTAATGACACAAATCTAAATTGAGACATAACATTCTTAAAGAAACAAAAAGCTAATAAGATCAAACCTAAGCACATATTCTAAAATGTTAAACACACCCTTGTGATACCTATCACTAGCCATCACAATGCAAACCCTTTTGTAAGGGGGTAATTAGCTAAAACAATTTTATCCTCGTAGATAATAATGCTAACAACATTTCAAGGGTATTGAGAGTTACATGATAGGATTGTCTTTCTTTCTACATTGGATGTGGAAGTTGTGCTCATGATTCATTATTGAAGATTGAACCCTATCCTTTGAGGAGTACTCAAACTTTTCAGTGTGGGAGTGTGATGGAGACAGGAGTTCCCTTACTTTGGTGATTATGGCTTTGGAGTTCCTATACTCTACCATGGCTAGGCCTTGTGATCAAAGTAGTTTTACCAACAATTTTGGAAATGTTTTGTGTAGACAGTGGTTCTTCTTTGACAAGGTTCGCGAGGACGCTTCACGTTTCAGTGTGGGAGGAATATAATGACACCAAAAGAAGCACAAAAATAGTGCACAACAAAATCTATACATATACCATATTTTCATTTTTTGTAAAAAAGATAACAAGTACATTGTTGCAAAATCACTAAAATAATATTCCACATAAGGGTGAGGGGGGGCCACATCTATTAAAGTCAATGTTATGCTTTCAAGTGTTATGTGCATGCATTTGTAAAGGGTAGGAATACTCCAAATTAAAAGCCAAAGGCCTTATAATACCAAATGTATCAAAGTTTTAAAGAAGGGTGTGTTTTTTGGGGAAGAGATGGGATGGAGTGCACGAGTGGTTATGTGCCTCTTTCCCTTCTCTCTCTTCTCCAATCGTATATTCTCCTTTTTGGTGGTGCAAAAATTTGTTCTCTCTTCTCTCTTCTTTGTCTTTTGTGTAGAAATTTCTATTTTTCCTTTTGTTCTTGCATAATGGTTAAAGCTATGGATGAAGATGATAAATTTGTTTATTATTAAAAAAGATGCTTATGATTTTTTGTCAGTTTTGAGATTAATAGCAAAGCCATACACATAGATTTTGTGTGCTTTGTCCCTGGTTTTGTAGTTTATTATGTTCGTGGGAGGGTTGATTCTGGTCACCCTAACCTAATCCCCCTCTATCCTAATCCCAGTTTCCCCTCTTCTAGCCCCCTTTCCTACCTCTATCCCCACCTTCCACACGCAGGCCCCTTGCTGCCCAGTAGTTTCGTGTCTACGCGTGTTTGCGCGGGTGTCCAAGTGTGCTTGTGCGTACGGGAGTTGCCAGTGGGTGTTCACACGTGAGGACGCGCATTTGGTCTTCTCCGTGCGGTCATGCGTGTCATTCCTGAGTACACATAGCTATTCACACGCAGCTCGGGTATCTCTTTTGATTTTCCACAAACTCCAGAAAAATATCTAAAAACACTTAAAAACATTAAAAAATTCATAAAAACTCAATTAAAAAATAAAAAAAGTACAAAAAAATTCGTTCCTAAATTAGTTAATTTTCTTGTTGATCTTGCTGATTATAATATAAAGAATTAATTGCAAAAAATTAAGAATATTTAAAAACCTTTTAAAATTCACTAAAAATTGAGTAAAATTTATTAAAAATCCTTAAAAATCAGAATTAAATTCGAAAAAATCACAGAAAAATCTATCAATGCATTTGACTACTTTTGGAATATTTTATAAGCTGAAAACACCTTAGCATATGATCATCCTATTATTTTTAGACCTAAATGATAAACTTTTAATCTAAATTCATAAAAACTTTATTTTAAATTTCAAAAATAAGTTGCCAAATTGCAAAATAACTAAAAAATTACAAATCCATTGTTGAAGCCTGATAGTTTTATTTCCAATTAGGTTTGATTCATACTCTAATAAATCAAACATTTTAAAATAAAAAAATATACAAAAATAAAAATACACCTAAATTAAATTTAAAAATAATACTAATAACAATCTCAGCCAAACACTAATAAACATTTCCTAAACCAACTGTGATCCCAGTAACATTAGCTTGATATTTATTTTGTTTTTTAAAAATAATAAGGTGTTTTATTTTTTCCCAGTGAGTGGTTTTTGCTTTTTTATTGGATTTCTTGCATTTGGGACTACTGAGTGCATCCTCAGTCTCTTGCATACACTCCTCTACCAGGTATCTATTTTTCGTGCATTATTTATTTTGGTCATTCCTTAATGATAGTTAATTGTTAAAATGAACATTATTCACCCACTTTTTCACGTGAACTCGCGCTAAACACACATTTTTCTAATAACTTAAAATTAACCGGTCGTTCACTTTGCACGCGCTACGTGCGCTTCAAAGGTACTTTTATTTTTAAATAAAAACGAACCAGGCGTCACAAAAATGCACATGCTAAAAAAGAAGAGCGCTTCAGACACATTAAATTTTTAATCAATGAATATGTATTTAGAGACCTCAGTCTGGGGATCGCAGTCCGAGTTTCGTTAAAAGCACCGTTGCACATTAATAAATTATATCTAATAGTTTAAAAATGAACCGCCGTTTTTTAATTAAGGTTTACAACCTAATAAAATTTCAACCATTGTTAATAATTTATTAAAATGAACCTTTTATTAAAATCATTCCTCTCACTATAAAATTTTCCCTTTTTAATAAATACGCTTCGTGGAATGGGTACGTATAGTCCTTTAAGCTGATATTGTTTATCAAAGTTCTGGTTATGTCCTGATTAGGTTTTTGAGGTATTATGGTTTGATTGTGTGATACGATTACGGGTATGGTCTGTAGTTTTTTTTTTTTGCCTTAAAACGGGTGATAAGTTGGGGTCGTGGTGATAAAGGAAAACTTCGTTATTCATTAACACATCTGATAAACAATAAAAAGTCATGACAAATTTGTAAAGGATATAAGAGGTTCTTCATCTTTCCATCGTAGGCTTGCCATCCACCATCACCATCAATAGTTGAAAAGAGAGCTCTCGAACAAATTATTCAACCAGCACGAATTCATCAGATGCAAATTAATACAATACACTCACAAACACAACCATGTGAATGGCACCTCCAAAAGATGTCTCATTAAGAAGCACAAAAGATACATCTAGGGGTATAAATGAAGATGATCCCTCTTGAAGGCTTGATGATTTCGAAAGCGACCATCAATAGTTAAAAAGAGAGCTCTCGAACAAATTATTCAACCAGTACGAACTCATCAGATACAAATTAATACAATACACACACAAACACAACCATCTGAATGGCATCTCTAAAAAATGTCTCATTAAGAAGCACAAAAGATACATCTAGGGGTATCAATGAAGATGATCCTTTTTGAAGGGTTGATGATTTCGAAAGCGATCTAGGGATAAAGACTCATGTATAAATGATTTTGGAGAATTCTGAAAGAATTGAAGGCAGCACATCCGTTCTAGCAAAACAAGGTGCTAGGTAGACAAAGGGCATGAAAGTATAGGACATCCAATTGCTGGGAATCAATGTTTACATTGATATTCATACAAAGCTTTGGAATGGCCTTTTGATCGTTATGGGAATGCCTATGCATATATGCTAAGTACGAAGCAAAATGGGCTGTTAATCTCACTGAAGAATCTAGAGATTGTGAATATTGTTGAGAAAAATGGAGATAATTTTGGTATACTTGACTAGCAGTTGTCCAGTCCCCTGGAATTAATGGCCAATTAATCTATGGTCCCGTGAGAGAATCAGTTGAGCTCCATCCTCTTTTTCTCGGAATCTGTTGATAAAATCCTTCGTACCCACTAACCAATTGAGGGGGTTGAGAAATAGAAGTGGTAGGAGATGGAAGTGGAATAAGTAAAAGAGGGGGAAGAGATGGGTATGCAAAATCATAAAATGAAGAATAAGCTAAAGAACGAGTGGCTGAAAATTTAAGCGAATCAGTTAGGAAAGGTGTCAATTGATAAGCAGGAAAAGTAGAAGGTATATGGATAGATGGAGAAGGGCATGGCGGAGAAGGGGAAAAGACTCGATCTTCAATGAAAGAACAATAGGTAAAGATTGGAATTTGAGGAAAACCCTGAGATTGAAAAAGGAGAGGTAAGATAGCTGCTAAGTTGGATTGATAAAGGAAAAAGTAAGCATCATAGCGATGGGCCATTTGTTGATAGTACAATAAGCTAGGAACCGAGAGACCTAAAACAGATCGTCGATGGTAGGCATCAAAGAAGGATGAATCAAATGGATGGTTCTTGGAAATATAAGCTAGGAGATCCACCCTCAGTTGGTTAGTGCTTTGCACATAATTAGAAGTTGTATTCTGGCATTGATTCAGGACTACAGAATCAATTATTGGATGCCATGAAGTGGCAAGGCAAGTAGTCACTTTAGAAGAATGGCACTGGAACATGTCATCTATCCTCAACTCCAAATGGTTGATATATAAGGCAGCTTATAAGACCACATCTTCCACATACCAAGCAAGATCGACATCATTTGAAATTAACAGATCACCTCGTAGATACATATAAGACAGCAACATGGTATCCATCGTCATGGAATCTTCAAAGACTATACGGACAATTTTCGTCACCAAATTAGAAAACCAAGCCCCACTCCAACCATCCTCCTGAAGAGGAAGATCCATCGTTGAGAGCTTAATATAGAAGGCCAACTTCTGCAACTGATAGTGGACAAAAAAGAAATGGTCGGGAGGAACATACTCATGAAATTGTTCAAATGTAGACCGTAATAAATCCATCCTGGACTGCAATCTTTCCACTTTATCTTGAAACAATAGACATAATGTGGCCTGTCTCTGGAAAACTGCCAAGTCCTGTTGAGATATAGAAGGAATTATACGAACACTGGGGCTTGGAGGAATGGACCGTGACTGCACTAGTTGGTCATGCAACTGCTTAATCTCGGAAGCTTGGGATTCCAATGTATTGTGATCAGTCAAAGCTGAGAGTTTCGTATCCAAAAGAATCTTAAACTCATGAGTTTCTTTAGATATTTTCTCTTTCTAATCCGAAACTCTAGTATCCTCTGATTGAGCCTCTGCTAACTAAATTTTCAAAGAAGATATTTATTCTCTTTGGGTCTCAATCATTTGTGTCTGCTGCTCCATCTGCTTAAACAGATCGGCAAGAGTCTCTTTAGCATAGGCTAACTCTGTGGTTGCCTTATGCATCTGGTCTTTGGATTGCATCAATTCTTTATAGAAAGAAACATATAACTGTTGAACACAAGCTGTCACTGAGAGCTCAATAGAACTCTGGATGTCGTTACAAAGGAAAGGAATGGCATCCCCTGACACTAAACTGTTCAACGAAGAAACTGATATTTCCAAAGAATCCTCTCGATGTGCCTTGAATAAGTTGTTGTATGTGAGGTAGGCAAGGAGGTCACTTCCAGAGATAGCAGGAACTATTACTGAAGGAATGACGAGGGAAATTTCTCTGCCATACGCTTCAAGCGCTTCCACTGAATGACCAATGGAGAAGGAGAATAAAGATCCTCTATGTCAATGGGTTTTGAATCCTCTGAAGGTGGAGGGGGAGAGACTTAATCAGATGGAGGAGGAGGAAGCACACCCTTCTTAAGGCCGGAATATGTCAAGAAAGCATATAAATATGAACCATATGTTACATTGGTAACATTCCCTTTGGTCACTTTGACAAAATGCTGGTCTATCTTGAACCATATGTTACATTGGTAACATTCCCTCTGGTCACTTTTAGGTGACGTTCAGTACCGTTAGTATCCAGGAACGTCACTTGCCTTTTACCTTTCACTTTGCGGATAAATGTCCTACGATTGCTTCTGGATAGAGGTTTGACTCTTTCAAGGGAGTAGTGTCATCGTTTGATGTTCCACTAGAACCAGTGCCCTCCTGAACAGATGACTCATTTGCTTGTCTAGATTGCTGGAAGGGTATTAGAGCTTTGTTTGCTTCTGTGTGAGTGGTGATTTCTTCTGGACTTAGGGATTCATCTTCAGAGGATGCGTCCATGAATGTCACATAGCACGGACCTTCTAGAAGCCGTGGCTTTGATAGCTCTTGCTTCTGTTGGCAGGGAGCATCATCATCATCTTTTTTTCAGAATGAATGGTCAGGGCGACAGGAGCCATTGGTGAACTTAATTTTTGTGCCTTTGATCCATTGCTTATGCAGATTCTGCATAGTGTGTGGTCCATTGGCTAACCCAAATGGAACCGTGGTCATTTCATCCAATATCTCGAGATCTTCGGCCTTTGAGGTCTCTGTAGGGACATCAACAAGATCGTCCGCTATCAGAGGAAATTCTTCATCTGTACTTTCATATTCTGCTTCGTTTTCTTCCTCATCATGCTCATTCTCTTCCTCTGGAGGCTTTGTCTCTACTTCTATAGAGGCTCTGTAGGAGAAGAACAGATCTTCTGCCTCTGTGTTTGCTTCTACTTCGTCTTCTGTCTTTGGCTCTGTCTCTGCTACTATCTCTGCGACTGCCATGTAACAGGGAGAACAATACATCCATGCTTCTATTTCATTGTCAGAGATGATTTCAGAAGTCAATTCTAGTTGAGATAGGAGGTATTCTCCCATGGACAAGGACTTTGCTTCCCTTGGGAGTTGGCTTACAATGCCCACTGTTAGGGATTGTGTCTCTGTTTTCTTGGGAAAGATCTATTTAACAGCCTCTTCGTCTCTTGATGTACCATCTGTTACTTCGTTGGAGGAGTCAGTTAGGACGTCGATGGATGTGG
The DNA here is from genome assembly GCF_053477565.2 of Lygodium microphyllum. Lineage (NCBI taxonomy): Eukaryota > Viridiplantae > Streptophyta > Polypodiopsida > Schizaeales > Lygodiaceae > Lygodium > Lygodium microphyllum. The sequence goes on from NC_141154.1 coordinate 129,058,186, forward strand.
ATCCATTACCTTTTTGCAATCCATATAATTTCAACACCACTTTGTTGGATCCTCTGCCTAAGGTTAGGGTTCCTTTGAACCAGTCCGTCCTAGCTCTCGCTTCAAAAAGCCAAGGTCTTCCCAACAACAGAGGGTATGAGGCTGCATAAGAATTTGGTTTAACCACCAGATAGGTCAGCCAATAATCTTTTCCTGTAAGGGTTGTTTTTACGTATAGGAGGATGCCCAACTGTTTAATTCTGCTTTGGTCTGCCAATCTGATAAGCCACTGTATGGGCTGAATTCCTTGCAACCCTAAGTCCTTTATTGTCACATCTGTTATTATGTTTACTGATGAAGCTCCATCAATTAATGCATCTAAGATAAAGCATCCTTCAATCCATACACTAATCTCTGGGGTTCCAGGATCTAGGAAGGCGTTAGCCACGTCTACTTCCTTCGCAGGTTCTGCGGCTCTGTTGGACTTTATTGTTGTTGGGGGAGCAATCCTTACTCCGTATCTTCTTGTCAAGATGCTTTTGAATTTCTTTTGGCAACTTGGAGACAGCATCAACAACTGTCGGAATGCTAAGTTAGGTTTAAAAGTGTCTAGGTCTTTGACCAAGTCATATTCTTTGATAGGATCCACAGGCTTCTCCAGCCTGCTGGGGAATAGGGCTATACCCATTTTTATCTTTCCTTTTTCTTCTAGTAATGGCAGCATCGGCATTTTCTATGTTTTTGGAAGTGCTTCTGTATCATCTATCTCTTGGACCTTTGGTCCTGCTTTTGGGACTGTCTCTGTGATTTTGTGGCACTACAGTGCTCTGTACTGCACTGTTTTGTCCTGTACTGCTCTGTCCCTTTGTTGACAAGTTGAACTTCACAGTCTTAGCAGGAGAATTATTTTCGTTCTGAACAACTGGTTTCTTATTCTTGGCGCGTGTAATAGCGGCAACTTCTAACTCTACCAAATTGGAGGCATGCTCTTGTGCCTTCTGTTGGCTATTAGTAGCATTGGCCTTGACAGGGGCTGGACTTGGACAGTTCTTTGCAGTGTGGCCTTCTCCTTTGCATCGGCTGCATAAGGGCTTGTAATCCATAGATCGTCTTTGGACAATTCGGGGAGATATGACCCTTTTCTCCACACCTATAACATTCCACCTCTGATCTGTGACCACCGCCAGATTGTCATCCTCTGTAACTTTGAGAGGGAAACCTCCTTGGACCGAAATTAGGACCAAACTCCCTAGGCTTTGATCCAATATCTTGTGTTCTCATTTTGGATTCTAGCAAGTTAAATCTTACATTTTCAACCTTTTGTCTTCGTTCATGCATCTCTTTAAGAGAGCAAATATCCTCTGTATGGTTCTTTCGCAATCAGAAGAAACAGAAGGCTCCAGGAATGGTTGGTTTTCGGGTACATTCAGTGGCTAAATGTCCCGCTTAATGACACTTTTTGCACCATGTATTAGAACGCATCACGTCTCTCCCGGCTCTTGTAGGGGTGGATATATTGGTAGTATTTACCTTCAACGTAATCACATCCATAAGCTCTTGCTTGATACTTGCAACTGAGTTGTATAAGTAGTCCTTCAAATTTTCACCTCCTAAAGTGCTTGTAGCAGGGTTTTGGGAAGCTTCTGTAATTATTGCATACACTGGTTGGGTTGATCCAGAAGGTCCTCTGTTCTGGCTCTGATTCAGAGCTCTTGTTAAGACTTGGGGTTATTGATTCCAGTTGATAGGGTTCCACTGTTGTTGAGTCGCCATTGGAGGAACTGTTTGAGGCCATTGTTGTTGTGGTTGAACCGTCATTTGAGGCATTGTCGTCCGTGGTGACCACAGTGGATTAGGTGCATTATACTGCGGCACTGTTTGTATCCGGGGATAGGGGTAGGAAACTGTCCCTAGGATTGCATTTGGTGGATATACCATTCCTGACATGGAAGGAGGTAAGACTCCTCTTCCTGGAGTCATTGACAACCTTACTTCAACTTCGTCATACAATCTTGCATCTTCCACTGCAGCTTGCAGATTGACTGGTCTTCTCAATTCCATGAACTTGCGAACTTTTGGTTGTAGGCCTCTAAGGAACACTCCTTTCTGAATACCTTCGTCCAAATGATGGTCAGTCCATCTCTTCAGGATGGATTCAATTCGCGAGACGTAAGCTTCTACTGTTTCTCTAGAGGACTGACTTAGGTTCATGAACTCCTCTCGCATCCGCTCTTCAAAGCTTTCACGCTTGAATTTAGCATAGTTACCAAGAACGGGAAATGGGAATGGGAACGGGACCCCCTGGAATGGGGGGAACGTCGAAAGTGAGGGAACGGGAATGGAGGGAACGGTATGTATATATATATATATATATATATAGAGAGAGAGAGAGAGAGAGAGAGAGAGAGAGAGAGAGAGAGAGAGAGAGAGAGAGAGTCAACACTTGTCTTAGAATCTAGAGAGAGAGATCATATCAACCATAATTCATGAAATTAAACTCTAGAGACATAATAATCAAGTTTCAACAATAATAAAGATTCAAAACATTGTAACTAGCAATGGATTGTCGCATTCATAATTCAACATTCTAATCAACAATGTTGCATAAGTCCAACTGGCAACAAGTGTGCATTGCAAAAACACAAAATATGCACTAAACTTTAAAGCCTAAATAGTAAAGATCCAAGTTACAAGAGCTCCAATTTCCAAGTCAATACTCTAAAGTTCCAAAAGGCTAGCTACTAAGTGCTCTGATTCATGGAAGATGGCTCCACTGTGCCTGAATGCTCATCCTGTTGAACAACATCCTGCCCATCATCATCACCATCATCATCATCGTCATCTTTTTCCCAACATATAAAAGAATCAGCCTTTGCAACTAATGTACGAGCTAGCAAGCGAAGATTGGAGCTTACATAAACTAGGTCATTCGTCTTCATTGTACCAAGACGATTTCTCTTCTTTGAGTGAATGTGATTGAATGAGCTCCATAGTTGCTCTAAACAAGAAGAGCTAATTGTTTGGCTAAGAATACGAATAGCCAAACTCTGCAACTCTGGAGCTTCTGCCCGTAGTCCTCCCACCATAAAGCAGCCCCAATATTTATCCTGTCCTCTAGTGCATCCTCTGTACCAAACATCCCTAATGTTTGCCGATATATAGAGAGCTGATTTTTAATTTTGCGTTGCATTTCACGGCTGGGATAAAGCCTTGCAAGCAATGTTTTCCAAGCCTTGACCACCTCAAGGTCTCTTTCTTGCATCTTTCCTTGAAACTCAGGATCAAGCACATATGCTGCAGCATGCATAGGAGAGTCATACTCATTCCATCTACTGATGCATTACTCCTTGATCTGCTCATACCTATCTGTATTTGGTTCCAAACTCTCCAACCTCTCAATCATGCGATCCATACCTTCATAGATCTTCCCAATGCATGGATCCATGCCATTTGCAAGCCTCAACATGTGCATAATAGGATCAACCATTTGGTTGGTGCGATTAACCTCATCCCAAAAATCTCTATCAGAAACATATGCATTACATAACACAGCAGTAGCAGTGGCAGCCCCAGTCAAATTTTCATACTCATCACTAGCAAATAGCTCCCGAATTGCACCTTTGCAATAGTGCAATCGACCAAGCATAAGAAAGTTATATGCAAATCGTGTATCCAAGTATTTAAGAAGTTCTTTGTCACTTCTCTTGCGAAACTCAGCATGCAAGTACTGATGATTACATATAAAAGTGATAATCTTGTTGCCTTTCGCAACAAGAGATGCAATCCATGGCAAGTCTCCAATATCCTTCAACAAGTTATTCAAGCAATGCGCCATGCATGGACTAAAGGTGATATGTGGATACACTGCCATTAAAATGTTTCCTGCTGCCCTATTTGTAGGTTCACCATCTGCCACAAACTGCACTACATTTTCTGCCCCAACAGCCTGCACTACCTCGCACCACTCAGATGCCAATACATCTGCACTCTTTCCAGTCTCTGAAGCATCATGACTACCAATGAAGTATACATCTCCACGAGAATATGCAACAACACCATGTATGGACCTATGGCGTGTGTCACTCCATCCATCTGCTATCAATGTCACTCCATTTCTTGCCCATTGATTGCGAATATTTGCTGTTGCAATCTCTATGGCCACTTTCTCCTTTTGAAGCAATGTAGTCCTGATAGTTTCTGATGAAGGGGGCTTATATGTGGGTCCATACTCTGCAATCTTTGTCACCATATTTAAAAAATAAGGTGACCTGGCTGATTTGAATGCAATATGGTCATGGTAAAAAAAGCGTGCTACTGCTGCATGTGTTTTCTCTTTTTTCTTTGGTTCCCATGAAGTGTGCAATGAACTCTGTTTAACACCACGACCTGTTGCCATTGATGGCCCACGAGAAGGCTGCGTAGCCACTAATCCTGGTGGTCTTTTGCATGAAGCACCATGCCCTGCTGGCCTTGGAGTCCATGTTGTTGGATCCACTGCTATATTTGGCGTCCTCCTGGCATGTGAATTCCCCATAGAAGTGGCTATGCGGTCAAGTAACTCCTGCCTTTTCTCAATTGATACATTGGTGCAAAAATGCACCTCTTTCCCCTTCTCATGTAGAAGATGGGCTCTCACTTTATCAGCCCCACTAGTGCAAGCATAAGGGCAAAGTTTGCATTTCCAAGGGCGAGCCCCTCCACCTCTCAATGGCACCCCTGCATCTACCTCATCCCACCATGACCAAGTAGTGCTTCGACTTCGTCCAGTTGTTGACGAAGTACCTGCTGAGAATGATGAAGATCCCATAGATGTTAATGCTGCCATCTATATAGAAGTGACAAATAATCAGTAAACTGTAAACTTCAATGAAATTAGTAATTACAGAAATTTGCAGCCAACATTTCAACATCCATGCGTCAAAGTTCAATGAAATTGCAAAAATTTCAACCAAGGTCCAAAGTGTACCGTGTGCCGCACGCGACGTAGGCGGGAGACTCAGAGGCAGGTGGGAGAGTCAAAGCCGAGCAGCCTGCAGGTGGAGGAGCAGGAGCAGGCGGGGCAGGTGCACGGAGCAAGTGGAGGAGTAGGAGCAGGCGGAGGAGCACGAGCAGGCGGGGCAGGGGCAGGCGCAGGGAACAGGGGACAGGGCCCAGGCGCACGCGACAGGTGCAGGGGACAGACGCAGGCACAGGCGACAGAAGCAAGGGACAGACGCAGGTGACAGGCGACAGGCGGGAGGCGGGAGCGAAACGTCAACATGACTTTTTTTTTAAAATTAAAAAATTACATGGCTGGGCTGGAACGGCCGTTCCAAACATGGAACGGCCAGGGAACGGGATGGAACGGGCCAGGGAACGGGCTGGAACGTTTCGCCAGCGTTTCCTGGGCTCGTACCTCCCGGAACGCGTTAATCCGTTCCTATGCGCCGGAATGGGCGTTCCCTGTTTCTATGGAATTTAGTGAGGAAGGCTAACTTTAGGTCATCCTATGTGCCAAAAGTTCGTGCTGCTTGTCTCTCATACCATTGAAACGGTGTGTCCTTGAAAGTGGCGGGGAATATCGCTAACTAATGCTCAGGGGTTCTGGCATTGTTAGGTACACATGCTACCATAAATTCTGTTATATGAAGATCAGGGTCTTTATTGTACTCTTCCTTAAAAACTGGCAATGGGACTACATTTCCAGGACGAATCTGGCTAGGAAGGGGACCTTGAGTTGCTATGGGGACTTCTGTAAAGAGTACTTTTAGGGCATCAAAGGAGGCTTCTGCTGCAAGCTCGTTCTCAGCCTTGATTCTTACATTCTCTCTTGTTACGTACCTGTGGACTCGTTCTAACGCTTGCCTCTTGATTGCGTCATTCATCAGGGGCTTGGCTCCAACCAGTTGGTTTGTACTCAACAGAATAGTATCAGAGAGGGCTTCAGTCTCTAGGGGATTCTCTTGCCAACGTCTCTTCTACTTCCTTCTTTTCAACATCTTTGAATTCGGCTTTCAAACCACTACAGAGGGGGAGATATTCCATTTTAAAAGTATCAAAACTCATTCTTCTTAGAATCGTTGTTGTGCCAACATTATAATAATGCCAGCTTCTGAGGGTTTCAATAGTGTATGTTGTGAAAAACACTCTGTTTACCAACTTCCAGTGGGTTGCTAATTGGACAAACAAAAGATTATCAGTGCACCAAGCATCCCACGTATCTTGCTGTTGAGTATCCACGAACAAATTTCAACTCTTTTCCTTCTTGTTTTTGTGAACCTCCACATACCACGAATCTTGAAGCTTTTTCACGATCTCCCACTTGATGTCTGGAAACTTCTCAATGAATACTAAATCTTTCATAGATAGTCATTCTCTCTGCTTTTCCTCTTCAGTTTGTTTTTAAACAATTTGCCACCAAGATGTAAGTTTCTGTTGCTTCAACAGGAAGAGGAAACAGTCCACCGCATAGAGCTTGCATCATGATGGTAATATGTTTCAGCCAATGTGGAATGAACTTCTTGTGGAAAGTGGCTTTGATAATAAGAATCTCAAACTCTTCAGTGGAAGAAGGAAATTTGCAAATATCCATTGAATTCTTTTCTTCTTGGCAATGCCATTTCTTTCATTTTCAGCCTCTTTTGATGCTTGTTGATGGTTGGCAAGTTTCCCCGGTTGCGTACCAAAAACAAAAATGACAACAACCCTTCCACGAATATAATCAACCACAAAACCAGGGACAAAGTATACAAAATCTATGTGTATGGCTTTGCCATTAATCTCAATACTGACAAGAAATCATAAATCTTTTTTTTAATAATAAACAAATTTATCATCTTTATCCATAGCTTCAACCATTATATACAAAAGGAAGGAGCAAAAGGGAAAAGAGGAATTTTACACAAAAGCTAGAGGAGAGAGGAGAGATAAATATTTGCACCATCCAAAAGGAGAATATGCGATTGGAGAAGAGAGGGAAGGGAAAGAGACACATAATTAGCTGTGTACTCTATCTCACCTTTTTTTCAAAAGACAGACAACCCTTCATATTTTTATTATTTCTTTGAAATTTTAATATATTTGTATTCGTAAGGCTTTTGTCTTTACATTTCAATTCTTTCTAACATTATACAAATGCATGCATGTACACTTTTGTTATACTATTTATTAATGATGATGAATGTGGATGTGGTTCCCTCATGTGTAAGGGTGTATTTTAGTGCTTTTGCAAAAAAATAAATATTATTCCCTTTACAAAAGATGAAAAATAATATATGCATGGGCATTTTTATGCCTTGTTTTTATGCTTATTTTGGTGTCATCATTTTCTCCCACACTGAAACGTGAAGCGTCCTCACGAACCTTGTCAAAGAAGAACCACTGTCTATACAAAACATTTTCAAAATTGTTAGTAAAACTACTTTGATCACAAGGCCTAGCCATAGTAGGGTATAGAAACTCCAAAGCTATGACCACCAAAGTAAGGGAACTCCTGCGTCCATCATACTCCCACACTGAAAAGTTTGAGTAATCCTCAAAGGATAGGGTTCAATCTTCAATAATGGATCATGAGCATAACTCCCACATTCAATAGGAAAAGAAAGACGATCCTATCATGTAGCTCTCAACACTCTTGAAATGTTATTAGCATTGTTATCTACGAGAATAAAATTGTTTTAGCTAATTACCCCCTTGCAAAAGGGTTTGCATTGTGATGGCTAGTGATAGGTATCACAAGGGTGTTTTTAACATTTTAGAATATGTGCTTATGTTTGATATTTTTAGCTCTTTGTTTTTTTGAGAATGTTGTGTCTCAATTTAGATTTGTGTCATTATTTGTTCTTTTAAAAGGGCATTAAGGGTTGGCTATGTAGACATAAGAAGGGAAAGAGGAGTGAAGCTGTATTGCCAAAATGGTTGGCAAAATGGTGAGGGTAAATATATGAGGCCCATGGGAGGGTTTGTTAAGGAGGAAGCAAGGCTAAGGCCACACAAAGCTTTCATTGTGTTATATAAGCAAAAGTAGAGCATGGAAATGATCTCTTATGAGATTTTTTTTTCTTTTTTTAAAAAGGTTAAAAGTAAAACTATTTTTTTAAAAGTTCTCTTGTGTCTCTGACATTTGTAGTGGATGTGGTAAATTGGATTAGTTATCAATTGGCTTGGCAAAAGGAGGGCGGGCAACGCTTGGTGGTTTGCGGCACTGGTATCAAGCAAAACCCTAGGGATCACATACATTCGGGCACATTCCTTTCTTCTCCCGTCATCGTTGTGATCGCACAGGATGAGTGTTTTGCCAGTAGATCATGAGAGAAGGAAAGAAAATTTAGAGAGGCTAACCGATGAAGAGGAGTAGAGGAATTATTGAAGGGGAAGGTTGTTTGTTTCTCTATATGAGTCGCATGCGAAGTGCATCTGTTGCTACTAATGGGGATTCTTGGTGCACTGAAATTGGCACACCCATATGGTGCACTATAGCCTGTCTTCTTCTTCTTCTTCTTTTGATTCTTGCCCTTCTTCTTACCGATTACCGTGTCTCTCTTTCCCACCTGTAGATGCCATGGTATTTAGCCGTTTATGTATCTTCTGCTTTTGAGAGTTGATGCTTTTCCCATTGAATCTTCTATTGTTTCTCTGTCTATTGATAGAATGCAATGGACTGCCAATACGTGGAGGATCAGGGTGGCTAGTGGAGAAGAGGGCGACCTGATCGCTTTTTCTTTTTCTTCTATCTTTATCTTTTTTCTCTTTGTAAAGCGATTGTGTGGAGAGAGAATGATGAAAAACCAATGGCTGTTGTTGTTGAAGGGGATGATGACAAGCAGACTATGCTCTCTCTCTCTCTCTCTCTTTGGAATCTCTGTCTGTTTGTCTGCATGTTTTCCAATGGCTGAGTAAGACTTGCATCTTTTTCTTCATGGTTAGCAAGGAAAGTGTGATGATAGACTGCCTTTCGCTGTTGACGTTTGATGTTCTGTTGCTCCTTTACAGCAGTGGTTTGCTTGTCATGCCTCTCTCTCTCTCTTTCTCGCACGGCAAGGGGGAGATAGCAAGACCGATGTTCTCGTGCTCTCTCTCACTTTGCTTTATGGCTTTGACACAATAGTGGCAGCTCCCAAGCAGGTAAAGGGTGCACGGTGACTCACTAGGAGGAAATGGAGGTCCAACGACCTCTCACGGCTCGGACAGCAGGTGGAGCAAAAGTTGGAGCTTTGGCAGCTCTGGCGACAATGGCAGCTCCTTGAGCATAACACATAGACCTGCTCTCTTCTTGGAGCCCCAAGAGGAACACCAAGGAAAAGGGGATTCTACTGCAATAAAATCTATCTTGTAACATCAAAAAGCTTTTATTTCATTTTTTTGATGACCAAAACAAAGAAAAGAGCAAATCTTCACGCAGCATCATAGTAGATATCTCCCACGGATTTGATAAAATCAACCATAATCTTCAAGATTTTCATAGAATCCATCAATAGAACAAGAAACATAAAAGAATACACCATTTTTGAATGGAAATAAATCACATAGTATTCATCTTCAATGTCTTCATAGTTTCTCTCTCAATCTCTCATATATAGTTACATTGTTTTGATAAAATTGGCTATCTTTGGCTCTCTCTCTCTCTCTCTCAATAGTTCATCTCCTCACTATAATACTCAATAATGACTCTCAATAATCCTTCTTAGGTTGTGGATACACCTCCCAAAAGGTATGTCTGATGCGAAGAGGCATCAAAGCCACTATAATGTCTCTTCATAGCTCACTACTGTCACTGTCTTTCCAGTCTTCTCTTCAGTCTTCAGCAGCTGTTTCTTTCATTTTTTTTAGCTCTTATGAACTTAGATTCATCCTTTCCAAAAATTAGAAAACTTTTTCAAAGTCACACATATATTCTACAGAACACTTACAGAAGATTTACAGAACAGATCAGAACAGGAATAGAGCAGAGACAGAGGCTCTACAGAAGGCATACAGAGGGTTACAGAAGGTCATCAGAGAACATCAAATCCTCATAACTCATACTAAAACCATTCCAAACTATCAAAAACTATTCAATAAGCTTCCAAAATATTTCAACCTTCATCAATCACCAATCCATGCTTCATACAAGAGAAAATCAGAACAAAACAGAAGCTATATAGAGGGTAACAGAACCAAGTAGAACCTCAATAGAACCTATCAGAACATCACAGAGCTTTATATTTCTACTAAGAATCATCATGAACTTTCAAAACATAATCAATATCATCCAAAACACTCTCAAACATTTCCATTATCAACCATGCGTCGCTCTAAATCCATCTAAAAATCAACCATTTAAACCTAAAAAACAACAAAAATCAGTCAAAAGTTCAGTCTTTTTTCACTCTCAACATCTTCGGCGCCCCTTTCTTTTATCGTCTTCACAATTTTGAAATAGATTAGAGAGAGTAGTCGTTGAAAGGCTGCGGTTTTCTTATTCTTATTCTTATTCTTTTACTTCTACTCTCTGTCGGTGATGCATGGAGGCCAAGAGATTGTGGCGAGGAGGGGAAGATGATGATTGAAGGCATTGACTACTCTAAAAGCCCCCTCATAAATTGATACGAAACAGCATCTTTAGTGGTGTAGGAAAAGGATTGCGCTCTTCGCCTGCTTTTTGATTTAGACTACTACTACTACTTCTTCTTTTTCTTCTGCTATCACTCGAGGCGAAATTGAAGCATGTCTTCATGCTAGAATGGACTTTATATTGGGATCTTTTGTCAAGCACCAATTTTCTCTTCTTTTTTTTCATCACAAAAACCACAGAATGAGACTTCTTTTTGGCAGGTCCTTGCGCACCTTCGCTAACTCCAGAATGCCTCACACATAGAACATGGATGCAAAAATCCAACACCAGCCAAGCCAGTGATCCATTTCCTGGTGGATCTGTTGCTAGTTCTTCTTCTTCCTTCATTGTTTGTGTGTCCACATTTTGCCTCACGGAGGTGATAAGAGGGGACAGGATAGGTTGACATTAGATCTAGAGAGGAGATGCAATACATAGCCGGAAAATGGGTGTTCTTCATGGCGAGGAGTTGCCAGATGCCAGATTTCTGGGGTTGCATAATGAGATTGGGAAAACAAGGTAGGGTACTTGATGGTGCACAGGGCATCCAAATGGTGGAAAGGCATCCTTGTAGGGGGTGCGAGGGAGAGTGCCATTGGCAAGGAAGAGATGGGTGGAGGAACACACTATTTCTGAGAAACTATCAAATGCATCTTTTGACCTGTTATCTGTTTGGTGCAGCTCTCTTCGATGACAGGACCTCATGCTCCTCTTGGTGTCTCCGATTACAACTTGCAGGCAATCTACAATTGTCCATTCTCCCTCTTCTTCTTTCGCTGAGCCAAATGGCACTAGCGTAGAGTTGCTCTCCTCTACTATCGCAAAGGAAAAGGTGTGAGTTAGGAGCAAAACCCTACTAGTGCTACCCCACAGACTCTCATTCTCTTATATTTTCTTTTTCTTCTTCATGCTAGTATATTCAAAGTCCATTTGTAACCCCTATGCGAGTGAAGGGCGATGATGAAGAGGATGAAGGCCTACTCGATTTTGCCATTTGACCGCAGAGAGAAACAATTCACTGAACGAATTGATGTTGATGGCTATCCCAACGGCCTATCCCATGATGCCTAGCATGATCTATAGAGATTCAAGAATACGAGAGGGAGGGTGACATAGCGGATAGTGCAGGCCATATCTCTCTATACATCGCTCTCTTTGAGAGACAATCGGGTACTATTTGGCATGGTAAGGAAGGGATGAAGGTTAAGGGAAGCTGCGAGAATTGCAGGATTAGGTAGGTAATAAATAGAAATCTTATCTTCATTATGTCCTCTCTGCGACTTCCTGGACTTATGTGATAGATTAATCTACTATATCTTTTTCTTCTTCTTCTTCTTCACAAAAAACAAGCGTCTCCTCCTGCTTCTTCTTCTTCACTAGGTTTACCTGCTTACTTGCTCTTCATCATCTTTTTCAGCATCCGAGTGCCCTTACCTCTCTCTATTTTGCATCCTCCTATGCTTCAAAAGCAATGACCAGCAGCATCTTCTTCTTATTATATTTCTTTAATTTATACTTTTTCTCTCTACCTCTTTTGCACAGGGGCTAAGTTTACAATGAGGAGAAGTATGCCAACTATTTTATATTCATATTCTCTACATTATTGGTGTGCATCGTTGCAGAAGGGCTTTTCATCACCATATAATTTCCCTCATGTTGTAGTTGTTGAGATTAGGCTCTTCCTTGGCTGCGCACCAAAATGATAGCAACTCTCCCACGAACATAATCAACCACAAAACCAGGGACAAAGCATACAAAATCTATGTGTATGGCTTTGCCATGAATCTCAAAACTGATAAGAAATCATAAACCTCTTTTTTAATAATAAACAAATTTATCATCTTCATCATCTTCATTCATAGCTTTAACCATTATGCACAAAAGGAAGGAGCATAAGGGAAAAGATGAATTTTATACAAAAGACAGAGGAGAGAGGAGAGAGAAAGATTGGCACCATCCAAAAGGAAAATATGTGATTAGAGAAGAGAGAGAATGGAAAGAGACACATTATTATCAGTGCACTCTATCCCAACTTTTTTTCAAAAGACACACAACCCTTCATATTTTTATTATTTCTTTGAATTTTTAATACATTTGTATTCGTAAGGCTTTAGTCTTTATATTTCAATTCTTTCTAAGATTATACAAATGCATGCATGCATACTTTTGTTATACTATTTATTAATGATGATGAATGTGGATGTTGTCTCCTCATGTGTAAGGGTGTATTTTAGTGCTTTTGCAACAAAATAAATATTCCCTTTACAAAAGATGAAAAATAATATATGCATGGATATTTTTATGCCTTGTTTTTATGCTTCTTTTGGTGTCATCATGGGAGCCCCAAGAGAGACACCAAGGAAAAGAAAATTCTACTGCAATAAAATCTATCTTGTAACATCAACAAGCTTTTATTTCATTCTTTGATGACCAAAACAAAGAAAACAACAAATCTTCACACAACATCATAGTAGATATCTCCCACGAATTTGATAAAATCAACCATAATCTTCAACATATTCATAAAATCCATCAGTACAACAAGGAACATAAAAGAATATACCATTTTTGAACGGAAATAAATCACATAGTTTTTTTCTTCAATGTCTTTATAGTTTTCTCTCTCAATCTCTCATATATAGATACATTGTTTTCATAAAATTGTCTATCTTTGGCTCTCTCTCTCTCTCTCTCTCTCAATAGTACATTATCTCCTCACTATAATACTCAATAATGACTCTTAATATTCTTTGTTAGGTCGTGGATACACCTCCCAAAAGGTATATCTCATGCGAAGAGGCACCAAAGCTACTATAATGTCTCTTCATAGCTCACTACTGTCACTCTCTTTCCAGTCTTCTCTTCAGTCTTTAGCAGCTGTTTCTTTCATTTTTTAAGCTCTTTTGAACTCAGATTCATCCTTTCCAAAAATTAGAAAACTTTTTCAAAGTCACACATATTCTACAGAACACTTACAGAAGATTTACAGAACAAAACAGAACAGGAATAGAGCAGAGACAGAGGCTCTACAAAAGGCATACAGAGGGTTACAGAAGGTCATTAGAGAACATCAAATCCTCATAACTCATACTAAAACCATTCCAAACTATCAAAAACTATTCAATAAACCTTCAAAAGATTTTAACCTTCATTAATCACCAATCCATACTTCATATAAAAGAAAATCAGAACAAAACAGAAGCTATACAGAGGGTATCAGAACCAATCAGAACCTCAATAGAACCTATCAGAACATCACAGAGCTTCATATTTCTACTAAGAATCATCATGAACTTTCAAAACATAATCAATATCATCCAAAACACTCTCAAACACTTATATTATCAACCATGCATCGCTCTAAATCCATCCAAAAATCAATCATTCAGAACTCAAGAACAACAGAAATCAGTCAAAAATTCAGTTTTTTTCCACTCTTAACATATCCCCACACTTCGAAAGGAAGCGTCCTTGCGACCTAAGGAAAAGAAGAATGTAAATTCAGGAAAGAGCTCAATTTGATCTTTTTTAGTATCTTCAATAATCACTCTACCACGATCCCAACTTATCACCTGTATCTCTAGAAAATAATACTACTAAAGGAAAACTTCGTTATTCATTAACACATCTGATAAACATTAAAAAGTCATGACAAATTTGTAAAGGATATAAGAGGTTCTTCAGCTTTCCATCGTAGGCTTGCCATCTATCATCACCATCAATAGTTGAAAAGAGAGCTCTCGAATAAATTATTCAACCAGTACGAACTCATCAGATACGAATTAATACAACACACACACAAACACAACCATCTCAATGGCACCTCCAAAAGATGTCTCATTAAGAAGCAGAAAAGATACATCTAGGGGTATCAATGAAGATGATCCCTTTTGAAGGCTTGATGATTTCGAAAGCGATTCAAGGATAAAGACTCATCTACAAAGGATTTTGGAGGATTTTGAAAGAATTGAATGTAGCACATCTGTTTTAGCAAAACAAGGTATCTGTTAGGTAGACAAAGGGCATGAAAATATAGAATATCCAAGTGTTGGGAATCAATGTTTACATTGACATTCATACAAAGCTTTGGTATGGCTGTTTGATCGTTATGGGAATGTCTATGCATATATGCTAAGTACGAAGCAAAATGGGTTGTCAATCTCACTGAAGAATCTAGAGATTGTGAATATTGTTGAGAAAAATGGAGGTAATTTTGGTATGCTTGACTAATAGTTGTTCAGTCCCCTGGAGTTACTGGCCAATTAATTTATGGTCCCGTGAGAGAATCAGTTGAGCTCCATCCTCTTCTTCTCAGAATTTGCTGATAAAATCTTTCGTATCCACTAACCAACTGAGAGGGTTGAGAAATAGAATTGGTAGGAGATGGAAGTGGAATAAGTAAAAGAGGAGGAAGAGATGGATAGGCAAAATCATAAAATGAGGAATAAGCTAAAGAAGGAGTGCCTGAAAATTTAAGCGAATCAGTTAGGAAAGTTGTCAATTGATAATCAAGAAAAGTAGAAGGTATATGGATAGATGGAGAAGGGTATGGCGGAGAAGAAGAAAAAACTCGATCTTCAATGAAAGAATAATAGGTAAAGATTGGAATTTGAGAAAAACCCTGAGGTTGAAAAAGGAGAGGTAAGATAGTTACTGAGTTGGATTGATAAAGGGAAAAATAAGCATCATAGGGATGGGCCATTTGTTGATAGTACAATAAGCTAGAAACCGAGGGACCTAAAACAGATCGTCGATGGTAGGCATCAAAGAAGGATGAATCAAATGGATGGTTCTTGGAAATATAAGCCAGGAGATCCACCCTCAGTTGGTTAGTGCTCTGCACATAAGTAGAAGCTGTATTTTGGCGTTGGTTCAGGACTACAGAATCAATCATTGAATGCCATGAAGTGTCAGGGCAAGTAGCCACTTTAGAAGAATAGCACTGGAACACGTTATCTATCCTCAACTCCAAATGGTTGACATATAAGACAGCTTGTAATACCACATCCCCCACATACCAAGCAAGATCGACATCATCCGAAACTAACAGATCACCTTGTAGATACATATAAGATAGCAACATGGTATCGATCGTCACAGAAATTTCAAAGACCATACGAACAACTTCTCTCAGTAAATCAGAAGATCAAGCCCCACTCCAATCATCCTCTGGAAGAGGGAGATCCATTGTTAAGAGCTTAATATAGAAAGCAAACTTTTGTAACTGATAGTGGATAAAAAAGGAATGGTCGGGAGGAACATACTCTTGAAATTGCTCAAATGTAGACCATAATAAATCCATCCTAGACTGCAATCTTTCCATTTTATCTTGAAACAAAAGACATAATGTGGCCTGTCTCTGGAAAATTGCCAAGTCCTGCTGAGATATAGAAGGAATCATACGAACACTGGGGCTTGGAGGAATGGACAGTGACTGTACCAGTTGGTCCTTCAACTGCTTAATCTGGGAAGCTCGGGATTCCAATGTATGGTGAGCCGTTTGCAAAGCTGAGAGTTTCGTATCCAAAAGAGTCTTAAGCTCTTAAGCTTTTGTGGACATTTTCTCTTTCTAATCTGAAACTCTAGTAACCTGTAACTGAGCCTCTGCTAACTGAATTTTCAAAGAAGATATTTCTTCTCTCTGGGTCTCAATCATTTGTGTCTGCTGCTCCATTTGCTTAAACAGATCGGCAAGAGTCTCTTTAGCACAGGCTAACTCTGTGGTTGCCTTATGCATCTGGTCTTTGGATTGTATCAATTCTTCATAGAAAGAAGCATATAACTGTTGAACACAAGTTGTCACTGAGAGTTCAATAGAACTTTGGATATCGTTACAAAGGAAAGGAATGGCATCCCCTGACACTAACCTGTTTAACGAAGAAACTGATATTTCCAAAGAACCCTCTCGATGTGCCCTGAATAAGTTGTTGCATGTGAGGTAGATAGGGAGGTCACTTCTAGAGGTAGTAGGAACTATTACTGAAGGAATGACGAGGGGAATTTTCTTTGCCACACTCTTTAAACGCTTCCGCTCAATGACCAATGGAGGAGGGGAATCAAGATCCTCTATGTCAATGGGTTATGAATTCTTTGAAGGTGGAGGGGGAGGGACTTGATCAGATGGAGGAGGAGGAAGCACACCCTTCTTAAGGCCGGAATATGTCAAGAAAGCATATAAATATGAACTATAAGTTACATTGGTAACATTCCCTCTGGTCACTTTGACAAAATGCTGGTCCATCTTCGTAAGAAGGTAAGTACTCCAGTCAATGGCAACCCCTTTTAACACCATTCTGGAAGTTGTGAAGAGCTCTTTGGACAAATAGTGGGATGGTGATGGAGGTAGGAGTTTCCTTACTCTGGTGGTCATGGCTTTGGAGTTCCTATACCCTACCATGGCTAGGCCTTGTGATCAAAGTAGTTTTACTAATAATTTTGAAAAGATTTTGTGTAGACAGTGGTTTTTCTTTGACTAGGTTCGTGAGGACGCTTCACGTTTCAGTGTGGGAGGAATATAATGACACCGAAAGAAGCACAAAAATAGTGCACAACAAAATCTATACATACACCATATTTTCATTTTTTGCAAAAAAGATAACAAGCACATTGTTACAAAATCACTAAAATAATATCCCACATAAGGGGGAGGGGGGGCCACATCTATTAAAGTCAATGGTATGCTTTCAAGTGTTATGTGCATGCATTTGTAAAGGGTAGGAATACTCAAAATTAAAGGCCAAAGGCCTTATAATATCAAATATATCAAAGTTTCAAAGAAATAATAAAATACGAAGGGGTGTGCTTTTTGGGAAAGAGGTGGGGTGGAGTGCACGAGTGGTTATGTGCCTCTTTCCCTTCCCTCTCTCTTCTCCAATCGCATATTTTCCTTTTTGGTGGTGCAAAAATTTGTTCTCTCTCCTCTCTCCTCTGTCTTCTATGTAGAAATTCCTCTTTTCCCTTTTGTTCTTGCATAATGATTGAAGCTATGGATGAGGATGATGAAGATCACAAATTGGTTCATTATTAAAAAAGAGATTTATGATTTCTTTTCAATTTTGAGATTAATGGCAAAGCCATACACATAGATTTTGTGTGCTTTGTCCTTGGTTTTGTGGTTGATTATGTTCGTGGGAGGGTTGTTGTCACATCTCTTGCATATTGTGCAGAAAGTCGAGTAGGGATTGCATTTCACCCCCTTGGGCTTTGTGGCAATTGGTTGTTTTGGTTCATAACCATACATTAACATAAACGGGCTATAAGTAGTAGCCAAATGCTTAGTAGTATAAGGAAACTCAATCTGAGGAAGATAATGCTCCCAATTAAAATGTCTACACGAGACATATGTATGAAGCATATCCTCCATGGTTTGATTCGTTTGTTTGGTCTATCCATTGGTTTTAGGATGTTTCGAGGACAACATGGACAATTGAGTTTCCAAATTTTGGAAGATCATTTGCCATAAATGGCTAGTGAACTTAGGATCTTGATCATTGACTATTTTATTGGGCAGACCATAAAGTCTATAAAGTGTTGATCTTCAGGAGAAAGTGCATCAGCAGCAATTGCCAGCTTCCCAAGGTCAAGAATATGCAATGTCCATCGCCAAAATGGCCTCCAATGGCTGGGAAATGGCCCCAAAAGTTGGCAGCAACAGTCCAACATCTCTTCCCAACAGCTCCAAAATGAAAAAACGAGATTTCCCTCTCCCTTTACCCCTATTTAACCTTTCCCCCACTTGCATGGGTAAGTTTTACCAAGTGGCAGCTTTCTTAATCCATTTTCAGCAATTTTCAGCCATTTAATTAATTTTCAGAATTAATTAATTCTGAAAATTAATTCAGCCCTTAATCCATGCCCAAAAAATTGACCTTGCCCATCCAAAAATTAATTGGCTAGGCCATTTGCAACTCAAAGTGGTCCCATGCATTAATTGACCCTTAGACAAGCATTAATCCATTAATTAATGCCTAGGCTCTAATGTCACCACTGACACTTAATGGCCAATAATGGTCCTAGGGGCAAACTGACACCATAGTTCACCTAAGAACCTAACAAGTATAACTTGTTACAACTTTTGCCTTTGGCACCCATCTTTTTCACACGGTCCTTGGGCCTTCAATTGTAAAAAAAGTAGCTTGCACCTCACATGTGCATCTTTTAATTGCACATTTGATTAATCCTTTAATCAAATGTCAATTAAACATAAGCAAAGCATCAAATTTTCACGTCCTTGTGACAGTTGAGCTAACATAAGCATTATATGTTGAATCAACCACCTAAACAGCCCTAAAAATGATAAATTAATGAAAATCCTAAAATGGTGCACACTTCGAGAAAGTTTTAGAATGGTGTGCTGTACGAGGTCCCAAGACTTTCTATAAACATGTAGGTTGCCCTCCATTCATTTCAATCGCGTTTTTGTAGGTTTTAGGCTCTCTAGCTTCTTTGCCCACACCCCTTTGTGGAGGACATCTCAATTGAAGCTGGCCATTGTTGTCCACATCCATCAGCTGTCTGTTTCCAGCCTCCTGTGCAGGTTTTCTACCTTGTTTGTTGCCACCAGCTGTTAGCTGTTCTCCAGACAGGCTGTGCTCACCTTGGTGACAAGTTTGCAGGCTGAGTTTGCCGATTTCAGCCTGGTGATTGTTCACACTGCCGCGTTTGATGCCACCTTGTACTTCGACATCATCAAAAGGCTGCATTTGGTCTTCCTAGCTGTTGCCTGACAGTCCACGTCATCATCAAAATCTGTGTTTGCTGTTTTCTCTCTCCTTTGCTTGTCCAACACTGATCCGGCACCATACACTGCTGCATTTGATACTGTCCCCGACATTTGGAGGTTGCCTTATTGTGTTTTGGGATCCGTCAGGAGTACAACACACTCTTCCTCTTAGCATCATTGCCTTGGTCCGAGACACGAGAGTTCGGGGTACATTTTTCATTCTTGCATGGTTTGTTTGCTATATGAGTAATTCAGCATTCAATCATTCATTTAGATTCCACTGTGTTCATTGCCTTTGAGTTACCCTACCCCTAATTGTATTTTGTTGAGTTTATGCTTTGTCGTATACTTTTATTTATGTTTCTGTGTGAGGTATTTTCTTCACATAGTATTAGAGCAAGGTTCTCTTCCATGAAACCTCGGTCTTTGATCTATAAGCCCTTTGCACGAAGCAGGAACAATAGGAGGGCAAGATGACTTTAAATATATCTGAGGAGAAGATGTAACACCCCACATTGGCCAAAGAAAAGGGGGATCCCATGCGTGAAGGGACATTAAGGAGGGGAGCTAAAAAGGTTACTTAGATCTTAGCAATTAAGGGAAAGAAAAAAAAAAAGACAATTTGTCAACAACTGATCGACGAATGAGTGAGCTGCTGCCACCTCCTCTCGGACTAATCATCATTGTCACCATTGATATAAATCGCTTGCTTGATATCACCAAAGCCGCTATGAACCCCACACGTGTGAGATTGAAGAACTACCTCGAGTGCATCGAACAGAGGGAATGAGAGCTCTACAACCATTAGATAGGGAGAGAGTCTCACATATGGAGGCAATGGAGTACTAATTGCCTTCCTTACCTCCACATTGAAATGCTACAACATTTTGCTGATATAATCCTTTTGGGACAAATAGAATAATCTCTTTATTCTATTTCTAATTATATGCATGCTAAGAATGTGATTTGCATGTCTCAAATTCTTCATTTCAAAGGCCTCTGTTAACCTTTTCTTGAGGGGATCAATCATGTACTTGTTTTGCCTAGCTATTAACATATCATCTGCAAAAATGATTAATCCTATCAAGCTGCCATCTTTAGTCTTTCTACTCGCCTTTCTAGTGTATAAGCACTAGCTTGTCTCACTTCTCTTATAGCCATTAGATTGCATAAAGGCATCCAACTTATTGTACCATTCCCATGGGACATGCATTAAGAAATCTTTTGGCTTTAGACAAGCTAGTGTATAAGCACTAGCTTGTTACACTTCTCTTATAGCCATGAGACTGCATGAAGACATTAAACTTATTGTACCATTCCCATGGGATATGCTTCAAGAAACCTTTTGACTTCAGACACTCATGAACATACCTCTTTTATCTTCTCTATTGCATCCACTTTCCTTGAAGAAGGCCTTCCATAAGGCCCACACATATGACCCACTATCAGTATTTCATTAACCCCAAACATTGATTTTGACCTAAGAGGGTTAGATTCACTTCCTCTAACCTGGTAAGGGTTTTCTCACAATCTGATGTATGATCTCTGATAAACTTTTTGCAACCCTGTTCATCCAATCTTTCATCTTTCTCTTTCTTTGCACACCTCTTAATAGGCACATTATCCAAGAATGACATAGTTAGACTTAGAATATAATCTTGGAGTACCTTGCTCATTTCTTTCATCATATGAGCCATAGAATTTGTAGCTCCTTGCAACAATGTATATATACGAATCAAGCCAAGTGGAGTATTCATTGTAGTCAGAGTCTCTACTCTTCAATGTAAGTTGGAACTGGTCATATCCTAAGAATAGATCTCCCAAAGAATATATAGCTCTGCATCCGAATGCTTCTACAAATTCATCCATCATTGGTTTTGCACCCACATTTCGAATGGTCACTTTGTTTATTGGCTGAAGATCCTATATAAACATAAGTGTACCATTCTTCTTAGGCATTGTCTTGGGGGTGCACCTTATAGAACATGTAATATTCTATGTGAGTTCAAAAGAAAGGGTATTTTTATTTTGTTGGCTTACATTTTTTCAAAAGCTGAAGGGATTTATAAATGTACTTCGTGTAAATTTACGTTAGGGGTCTTTTTATTAAAAATTTTTAGAGGCACACTTGGGATGGGGGTTGAGGAGGGGAGGGGATGGGTAGGGGGAGGTGAGACTTGGTTCTTTCTCTATCTTTCTCTCTCTCTTTGTGTCCACTTAGTTATAACATGTCATTCCTAGGTAGTTTTTATGCTTCATATCTCTCCAATTGATTGGGTAGTTTTATGCGAGAGGCCTAGGAGAGGAATTTAATTATCTTATCTAAAGAAACACATTTGGCAATAGCTCTCTGTGCTGATGGTGGTCGGTTCATGGTTCTATCAATGAATTAAAACTCAATGATGATTGAATGCTTGCGCATATCTTGATCTATGCATAGTTGCTCTCCCTTTACTAGATGCCACCTTCTACATTTGCAACTAATGCTACTATTTCACATATGAACTGTATCTTTGTGCAAATTTATGTGTAAAACCTTAGACAACTTGCACCTAAATGGAAAAATTTGCACCAAGAATTGTGTGTGTGGACACGTGTAAGGGCATGTGAACACACACACACACACACACACACTCTCTCTCTCTCTCTCTCTCTCTCTCTCTCAGTGCCACATCTAAATTGTGAAGGCTTGAAAGCAGGCCATTAGGTTTGGCACCATCCTCTACAAACCACCCAAGTGTGAGAATGACTAATGCACACATATTGAACTTGCCATTTTTTTGGGTAAATCATGATTGATGATACCCACTTTGTGTAATCATTGTTTCTCCTC
The DNA here is from genome assembly GCF_053477565.2 of Lygodium microphyllum. Taxonomy (NCBI): domain Eukaryota; kingdom Viridiplantae; phylum Streptophyta; class Polypodiopsida; order Schizaeales; family Lygodiaceae; genus Lygodium; species Lygodium microphyllum. Next base: position 129,080,290 of record NC_141154.1, read on the forward strand.
AATTTCTAGGAATGTGTATTAATTAGCTATATATATACTCACCTTGGCTTAATAAATATGGTATTGCTATGAGTGTGTGCAACGGAAGAAGGAACAAAAGCAGAGAGAGAGAGAAAGCAAAAGATGAAAGAAGAAATACTGCACCGACTGAAGATGAATACTGAATACAATGATGGGGATCGATCAATCCCTGCACGCAGCCCGAGGCATTAGTAAAGGCACCAAATCAAGCTGAGATGATGACAGCACCAATGTTGTAGAGTGTCTGAGAGAGGTGAGTGTGCTGAATCTGCAAAAGAGTGATCTGCCAAATGTGGAAGGTGTGCTATATATAGCCACCTCCACCAAAACTGGCCGATTGCGTATAGAAGTATGCCCTAAATTTGGCTGACTGCAGCAGATGAAGGTATGGTTGCAATAAATGCAGTTTGACTTGATAGAAAATTTGGAAAATAATGACAATCTCTTCGAGGCAGTCGTAGACCAAAAAGACATTGGCAGCAGGTGTCAACCGATTGACAGACCAAATGCACAATAGATGTGCCTAAAATAGAAGAAATGCACTCTAGAATGCTAGAGCGCCTATGTCTCCGTGAGACTCTAATAGGAGCTCACACCCACCGAGGAGATATTGACATGACTAAAATAGGCAAGCTAACATCTCCTCTCAGATCTTGGGAGTGCCTAAAGACACAACAACCCCATGTGATGAAGCATATAAGCCTTGGGTAAAGGCTTCGTGAAGAGATCTGCTGCATTGTCCTTCATGGGATAGTAGGCTACTGCTAGCTCGGAATCCCCGATCCGCTCACAAACATAGTGATTTTGAACCTTAGTGTGCTTCGTGCGAGCATGAAACACCGGGTTCTATGCTAGAGCAAGGGCACTTTGGTTGTCTATGTGAAGCTTTGTAGGTCCTATCTGTGGAAAGCCAATCTTCGCTAACATACGACGGAGCCAAATTGCCTCCATAGCAGTTGAACATAAGGCACGATACTCAGTCTCTATAGAAGAAAGGGCCACAGTAGGTTGCTTGTTGCTTCAAGAGATAGCTTCCGATCCAAGAGAGAAGGCATAACTTATAGTGGACCGTCTTGAATCCACCTCACTTGCCCAATTAGAGCCACTCCATCCAAAAAGAGTAACCCCCTCTCCATACATGATCCTGTAGGATTGAGTCCCTTGTAAATACCGAAGAACTCGCAAGGCTAACCTCCAATGATTCTGTGTAGAAGTTTGCATAAAAGAAGACAGCAAAGCCGCCACAAAAGAAATATCCAACGAAGTGTGAATGAGCTAGATTAAGAGAGCCAACAAGGCACTTGTCTCATGCTGCCGCAAGCTTGGACTTAGGGTCCTTGGGGCAAGAAAGAGACTCAACCATACCAAACTCCAAAAGTAGCTCGTAGATGTACCTATGCTGGGAAATGAAAATGCCCTGTGCCATCTGATAGATCTCCAAACCAAGAAAGAAGTGTAGGATTCCAAGATCTGTCATGTCAAACTCTTGTCTCAAAATGTCTCGTATATGATTAACCATTTTGACTATTGCTCCTTGTAATGATGAGATCATCCACATATAAGATAACCAAAACATATCCGATACCCTCAACCTTTTAGTACAGGTTGGATTCATGATCGGAGTGATGAAAACCACACGTGGCAACTGTCCTGCTGCAACTCTGCTGTCCAGAGAATGTCTCTCTAACACCCCCTCTTAGATTCTGGACAGGTCAAAAGATGGAGGGATCTGGCATGTCGCCGAAGAAGAGCCTAGGGAAGCGCCTTCCTGAACAAATCGGCAAGATTATCCTCTGTCTTGTAGTACTCCGCATCAATGGTCCCATCCAAAAGCTTCTTTTGAATGAAGTGATAGTGGATCTCAATGTGCTTCATTTGGGCATGGAATATAGAATTCCGTACCAAGGCAATGCAACTCTCATTGTCGCACTGCAGAAGAGTAGGATGAGTTTGGGAGCAGCCAAGCTCCTCCAATAATCTCCGAAGCCACACAACCTCACATGTGGTGGAAGATGTGGCCTGATACTCCGCCTCAGTAGAATAAAGGGCTACCGTGGGCTGCTTCTTGCTACTCCATGAGATAACACTTGTACCCAAGGTAAAACGATAGTGTGTAGTAGACCGTTGATGGTCCACATCGCTAGCCCAATCCGAGTCGCTTCAACCTGCAAGAACAAGAGCTGAAGTATTTGTACCTATTGGATAAGAAATCCCTAAGTCAGAGGTCCCCTTCAAATACTGAAGAATCCTCAGGGCAGCTTGCCAATGCACATGTTTGGGTTCACTCATGAACCCCACCAAAAGATCCACAACAAAACGAAGATCAACACGAGTGTTGAGTAGCTAAATCAAGGATCCAATCAACTGACGGTAGCGGGAAGCATCCAACAAGGGAGAACTTGAGTGTGAAGTGGCCTTCCAATTCGGAGGAGTAGAAATGGTCTGACAAGTCTTCATCTCAAAAGTCACCAAGGGCTTCTGAATGTATCTCTATTGAGAGATGAAAATCCCCCTCTGAGATTGATAAATCTCGTGACCCAAGAAGAAATGAAGAAGCCCCAAATCCGTCATCTCGAACGTATGATGTAAGGCTGTCTTAGTCTCTTGGACCTTCTGTGCCTTGGCACCTGTGATAATCAAATCATCAACATACAAGACAAACAACACACGACCAGCCTCGGAAGTGTGCACATAAAGCTGCGGATTGGCCTTGGAGCGCCGATATCTCAACTTTGAGTGAAGAAACGAGTTAATCTTCTTGTTTCATGTATGTGGAGCTTGCTTGAGGCCATGCAAGGCCTTCTTCAGCCTGTAAACTTTCCCATCGGAGGATCCAAAGCCAGGAGGCTGCTCTACATAGATCTCCTCTTGCAAGTCACCATTGAGAAAGGCCGACTTCACATCCAACTGATAGACAAGCTATCTCCTATGGCCAGCCAAGGCGAGAACAACTTGAATAGTCACCATATGAGTAGTGGGGGAAAAAGTACCATGGAAGTCAATGCCTGGGCGTTGAGCAAAATCTTTAGCAACAAGGCAAGCCTTGTGCTTGTCCAAAGAACCATTGGTAAGGTACTTGGTCTTGAAGACCCACTTGACACCAATCACCTTCTTGTGAGAGGGACAAGGCACAAGGAACGAAGTGCCATTCCTCTCAATAGCCTCCAACTCGGCTTCCATAGCCTTCCGCCAATGGTCAGGCTGCAAAGCCTCCTTCACAGAAGTGGGCTCTCGATCTTGCATAACATGGGTTATCAAATAATAGCTAGAGCAAACAAGCTCCGTAGAATGTGTCGGATTCCTCTATGAACTCCGCGGTCCATCCTACGGTTCCCACTTCTCAGGGACCCCCTTGATCCTTGAATCTCGGAGTATGTCATGGGCCCAACGAGGAGGAGGCCGGACCGCTCACTATTTATTGAAGACTTGGGTACATTCACTGGCGGAAGCTCCATTGGGGGGCCCGGTGTAAGGGAAGACTCTGAATCAAAAGAAGAATCTCCATCAAGAGGTTTTGCCTCCAAAGGAATTGTCTCGGGAGCCCAACTCTCCCCTGGATCTCCAAGGACGGGGTGCTCCTCACCCCCCTTTGTAGCCGGAACCTCCACGAACTGCATGTGAGAGAGAGAAGAAAATTTCTTGTGTGTCTTACTCACCTACTAAATATACCCTCTTCCCACCTTCTAATCAAGTCTCTAGGGCTTGTTTTCATGGTGCACCCAACCGGTGTTTCCAAATAGACAAGTCTTGCCCAATTTAGCAAGAATTCTGAGGGTATCCCTCGAGCTTCGGACCTTGGCACTTCTTGCCCTTGTCCAGGACACACTAATTAATGGCCGTCTTGGGCTACTTGCCCGCCCGAAGGTTATTATGTCTGACATTCTCTCTCCCTTTCAAAAAGATCATTGTCCTCAATGATTAGTGATGGGAAGTGTGGTCGAATCAGAGCTTCTAATTCCCATGTAGCATCAGTAACTGGTAGACCCTTCCAGGCAACTAGATACTCGTGGAGAGTATGATTACGCAACCGTTTCTCTCTCCGATCTAGTATCTTGTCTGGTCCATGGTCAATAATTGAATCTTGTTCTTGCAAAGGTACCATACCATCAATTAGATTATCATCACGCAAGATATACTTTCTTAATTTGCTAACATGAAACACTGGATGAACATGGCATCCAGGGGGAAGTTCCAATCGGTAAGCTACATCACTTAGCTTCTGAATAAATTTTCACGATCCACAATATCTTGGAGATAACTTTGGACATTTGCCAATCGATAAACTAGATGACTTGGCTACTAGTACTTGGAGAAAAACTTTTCTCCTAATTCAAAGATCCTACTTGACCTTTTCCTATCTGCAAAATGCTTAGCCCTATCAGTAGCTTGCTGTAACTTGGCTTGAGCAGTTTTAATATTAGCGTGTATGTCAGTAAGAAATTTTGCCGCAGCTGGGCATTTCTCATCTGACCTTACTGTACTAGGAAAACTTGGATTCATTCCATAATTTATTTCAAAAGAAGACAAACCTATCGCCTTATGAGGTCTGTTGTTACACGCAAATTCTAACAAAGACAAATGCGTATCCCAATCTGTTTGTTTATCAGATACATATGCTCTTATCATGTCTTCTAGTATTTGATTGACTCTTTCTGTTTGATCATTTGTTTCTGGGTGATCACCACTTGACATGTTTAAAGACACATTTAAACAACCAAAGACATGACACAAAAAATGACCAGTAAACGTGACATCCCTATCAGGCACAATGGACATAGGTAGACCATGCAACCTAAACACATGATCAATAAACAAATCTGTGACTTGTGGAGCTTCCATACTTTCATGAGTGGCTATAAAATGAGCCATTTTACTAAAGCGACCACTATCTCTAGGATAGTGTCTTTTTGTCTCTGGGTTTAGGTAAGTTGACAATGAAATCCATGGAAATACTTTTCCAATTAGATTCTGGAATTTGTAATGGCATTAGTAGACCCAGACCTGGTGGCTTCATCCTTTTTGCTTTATTAACTTGACATTGAAAGCATTGTTGGACATATTGGCAAACACACTTGGCCAACCTTGGCCACCAAAATGTCCTTCTAACCAGCTGTATGGTCTTATCAATACCAAGATGTCCCGCACAAGGCACATCATGGTTATCAAAGAAAACTTTCTTTCGTAGTTCCTGTGCACTAGGAACATAGATCTTGTCTTTTCGTTTAAGAAACCCACTCTCAATTGAAAGGTTCTTAAATGAACTTGCCTTATCAGAAATAATAGTAGGTAATGAAATAGAAGTATCTGGTCCATCCCTAATCAAAGAGTCTCGTTCTATGGCCTGATAAATTTTTGCCATATAAGAGTCCTCTAACTGTGTTTCCCTTATTTCTTGAAGCAATGAGCTTTCTAAAATTGTAAAGCTAATTTAATACATTATACGAGATAATGCATTAGCAACAACATTATCCTCACCCTTTTTGTATAGAATTTCCATATGAAATTCTTGCATCATTTTAGCCCATCAAGCTTGGCGCCCTCAAAGATCTGGTTGACTACAAAAATACTTAAGAGTATGATGATTTTTAAAAACTTTAAAATCTGCACCATATAAATAGTGCCGCCAAACTTTAAGGCAATGAACAATAGCGTAAAGCTCTTGTTCATGAATTGGTCAATTCTGTTGGCTTGGGGAAAGCTTATTGCTTTCAAAAGCTATAGGTTTGCCTTCTTGGCTAAGGATTGCACCTATCGCGATGCTACTTGCATTTGTTTCTAAAACAAATGGTTTCTCAGGATCAACTATCTTGAGAACAGGGGCAGTAGAAACTGTTTGTCTCATAGCCTCAAAACTTTCTTGTTGCAGTGATGTCCACTCATAGGGCACTATAGCTTGCAACAAATCTGTCGTAGGAGCAGTTATATACGAGTATGCGTATATAAATCTCCTATAGAATCTTGACAATCCCAAAAAGGAACAAAGAGCTGTTTCATTTTGGGGTGTCGGCCAGCTAAGTGTCACAACAACCTTCTTGGGGTCCATCTTGATCCCATCGGCAGATACAATATGACCTAAATACTCTGTCTTTGCTAAACATAGAATCGTCTTGTCTGGGTTAGCATAGAGTTTTGCTTCTTGCAAAGTTTCAAAGACTGTAACCAAATGTGACTCATATTCATGGATACTCTTACTATACACAAGCACATCGTCATTAAAATCTACAACGAACTTGCCCTTGTATGGTCTTAGTAAATCATTCATTAACATCATAAAAGTAGCAGAAGCATTTGTTAAACCGAAAGGCATAATCAAATACTCATATTGACCAAATCTTGTTCTAAAAGCAGTTTTAAAAATATCTTTATCTCTTACTCTAATCTTGTGATAACCACTTTTTAAATCAATCTTACTAAAGATAGAAGCACTACCTAGAGCATCCAAGAGATCATCAATACGAGGCATAGGATATCTATGCTTGACAGTTATTTTATTTAAAGCCCTGTAGTCTACACACATTTGAAAAAAAACATATTTCTTTTTTACAAGTAAAACAGGGGCTGCAAAGGGTGAAAAGCTAGGTCTAATCAATCCTTTGCCTAAGTACTCATCCACCACCTTACGGACTTCATTCTCCTCTTGTAGACTCATCCTGAACGGGGATCTAGCAACTGGATTAGCTCCTGGGACGAGCTCAATCCTATGCTCCATGTTCCTACGAGGAGGTAAACCAAGAGGTAGTTCAAATTTAAATACATAAAAAAATTGGGCTCTTATTTTACTTGGTAAGGCCGAAGGGATACTTGTGGAACTTCCACATTTATCCGTGTCATTCTTTGACACACATTTAGAAATATTTAAAATATAACAAAAGTAAAGAGACTTACAGTCAATCTTGAGCGCCTTGGTCATCGAGAGAATCTTCGCTTCTTGGAGATCTGGGTCTCCGCGAATCAACAATCGTCGGCCCTCGTGCTTAAATTGATAAATATGAAAAGAGAAGCTAATGATAGGTCTCTTCCTTGTGTGCCACTGTTTGCTCAACACTAGGTCGAATCTTGCAAGCCTTGTAATTTCGAAATCCAATCTGTTCTCATAGGATTGGCTCTGTATAGGGAGGCCAACAACTTGTTGATCCCATGTCTTTGTACCCATCACGTCAGCTAGCTCTACCGAATAACTATATTCTGAAGGGGTAGTCTTGAGCTTCAGCTTCTTGACGAGATTAGAGCTAATAACATTATGTGAATAGCTTGTATCAAATAAAATATGCATAGGACATCTTACCACTATGCCTTTCATTACAATGAGCTCAGTGTCAGCAAACTAGTACCCCTTTTGTGCCTCAAGCGATAACACTGTATCTGGCACAGTTGGTACTTTCTTTGTTACTGTGACGGCTAGGATCCATTCATGATAACCAGAGTCATGTGGAGGTGACTTATCTAGGTCATCTCTCGCCTTATCCACATCCCGCATTAGATTAAGCACCATTTGAGCACTGACTCTTGCCTTCTTGGGACAAGCCTTAAATTTAAGCTGCCCCAGGCATCCGTAGCAGAGTCCTTCTCTCATTGCTTTCTCCCTTTGCTGTGGAGTGAGCATGGATTTATTGTAGGCTCTCTTAGCCATAGCAGATACCTTCCTCTTGGTACCTGACACCATCTTGATCATATGCACCTCTCTAGTGTCCTTCGCACGAGGAGCACTAGATGCAACTGCAAGAGTAAAGATAGGGCGTGCACCTCTAGTCCAAGGAAATCGCTGGGCCTTCCCATCTTCAAGGACCAATGCAAGCTCCACTGCCTCATTCTAGGTTGTACATCTCTCCTTGATAAGTGGCTTTATGGTTTCTTTTAAGCCCACGACAAATTTATGCACTTGCAGAAAGTTAGGAATATGTCCAGGGACCTTTAACAAAATCTCTCTATACTTGCCCGCATATTCCTGGACAGAGTAGCCCTTTTGAGCTATGAAGAACCATGCATCTAGAGCCCTTGTTCGCTCATCTGGAGGGAAAAAATTATTATAAAACAATGTCTTAAATGCAATCCAAGTAGACGGCTCTGCATGATCCTGCTCAAATTTCCGCCACCAATGGTGAGCGGCATCCATGAGATTATATGTAGCTTGCTGTATCTTTAAAGCATCCTCATGAATATGGCATAACTTACAACATTGCTTCCATTTAGAGAGCCAGTGTTCCATTGCATCTGCAGTCCTTTGTGCCGTCGTGCCATTGAACTTAGGCAGCTTAAGGTCTTTAAGTTGCCACTTAGCTTTTGGCAACGGAGGAATGACTACGGAGGCGTCATGTACAACTTGTGTGTCAAGCATACATGCATTAGGTAAACTCTCATCTAAAGGTCTCTTGCCTTTATCCAAAGCATTTCAAGTTAAAATTTGCATTTGGTCAAGCAAAACTTGCATAGTGCCTTCCAAACTAGAAAGACGATTATGCATATCAGTAGTGTTGGGAATAAAGGGCCATCGTGCCTTTAATATGTGCACGGGTGTGAACACACCCTTAGCACATTGTACTTTCATACATATATCTATCTAAAAACCTAAAGTGGTACACTCGTCATTGTACCGAAAAACGTGTTCACTCTCTACTCTGCTCTCTTGCACTCTCTCTGTCTCTCTCACTGCGCGTAAGGTCTGTCTACCTTGATCTCCATGCCTAACCTTACCCGACAAACTGGTATCAGAGCTAGCAAGAAACAACCAAGGTTTTGCAGGAGTTTGACGAGTAGCAGTTGAGAGGGAGTCGAGAAGAGCAACGAGCAGGTTGCAAGCAGGTTCGTGTGTTGCAGGAGTCCGACGAGGACAGTAGTTGTCGGCTTCAGCGGGTGACGGCTTCAGTCCGTGACGGTTTCTTCAGCAGGTGACGGCTTCAGCGCGTGACGGTTTCAGCGGGCTGCACGGATGCGCTAACGGGCGACCACGCGACGGGACAGCAGGCGTGAAGCACAAATGATTGCACGACGGGCACGGCGACCAGTGCAAAACGGCGAACAGGTGGGTGTCACAGCGCACAACTGACGGGTACGTTGACCCGTCATATTTTTTTCAAAAATTCAATCTTTTTTTGAAATTTCTTTCACCCACTGACGGGGTTTCGCTCGGGTAAGCACAAGATCTCAGATCGGTGCATAATCGGCTAAAAAATTTGGGGCTTTTCTCAAATTTGGGGATCTCAACACAGAATTGGACAATCTGACTCAGAAATTGCAAAGTCGGTGCACATTTGCCTGGGAATTTTGGGGCTTTTCACATTTTAGTGAAATTCTTTCAATTTCACTGAAATTAATGCACGCAGGACTTGGAAAATTTGGGGGATTTGTCTAGATTTGGTGTGAGCAAGATGCAACAATGACATTTGTCTTGGAAATTGCAGGAATTTGTGACATTTTGTCCTCGACATTTGGGGCTTTTCATGTACATGCACAAATTGGGCTGAAATTGACCCAATTTCTCGACATTGAGGCACATTGGACCTCGTGCAATTTGGGGCTTTTGCGATTTGGGCAAAATTTGTGCAGCATTTCGTCATTTTATGTACATGCAGGTTGAATTCTGCGCAATTTGGACATCAACATTTGGTAAAATTTGGGGGTTTTGCTGAAATTGCTTTATTTTGGCAAAATTGGACAGTCCTATGCATGACAGAGGAAATGCAGATGTGTGTTTGATGCTTTGAGCACAAAATTTTGGGGCTTTTGACCGTTCGTGTCAAATTTTATGCCCGTGGGTACATGTACAACAGAAATTGCAGCTGAAATTTTGGGATTTCTCATGTAATGTGATGCACATGCACTTTGGAAAAGTTGTAATGAGTTGGATAATGCTGTAGCACTTGGTTTGGTGCTTCTGAAAATTTAATTACAGATCTGAAATCTATACTTCTGCGTGGTCATTTATTGCTGATTGGTACTTGTTTGTACCTTGGTCACTTGGGTGACAGTTTGGACCTGCATTTACTGGTTTTTTGGTCACATTTGGGCTGAAAACCATGGCTGGCAGCAATGACAGCAGTAATTTGATGCATATAAAGAAGCTTGAAGGCGCACATAATTTTGCAATGTGGCAAAAACGATGCTACAATATCCTGTTACAAAAGAAGCATGCAAAGCCGATCAAAACTAAAGGGGCAAAGCCTGCGGACATGGATCAGGACGATTGGGATGAGTTGAGTGAGTTTGCACGCTCAACCATAGAGCTATCGATTTCTGATGCCTTGCTCTTCAAGATTGAAGGTTTGGATTCTGCATATGCTATATGGACTAGACTAGAAGAACTATATGCACAGAAGAGTGCTGCAAGTAAAGTGTATTGGCTGAAAAAGCTTATGGATTTGCGTATGAAAGAAGGTACAACAATGTTTACTCACTTGAGTGAGTTTAACTCCATTTTAGCCAGCTGGTTGCCTTGAAGTTCATGATTGATGAGGAATTTAAGGCTACTTTCTTGCTTTGCACTCTACCAGAGAGTTGGGATACATTCAGGACTACTATGAGCAATTCTAATGTGATCCTTTTGTATGCTGATGTAGAGAGTGCTCTACTTATGGAAGAGATGAATCGGCAGAACAATGCATCCAGTAAGTCTTCCAGTGCTTTGCATACTAGGGGCAGATCACAGCAAAATGGCAAATATGATGGCAAGGGACGCAGTAAATCACGTGGCAAAGATGTTGAATGCCATCATTGTGGCAAGAAGGGTCACTTTAAACGTGACTGCTACAAATGGAAGAAAGAGAAAGAAAAAGACAAGAACACAGATGATAGCAAGGAAGAGAAGAAAGACAGTCAGTCTAAGAAGAGCAGTGTAAAAATTGAAGAGGTGAATGTAGTCACTCATGACAGTGACAGTGGGAGTGATGTACCCTTTGTCTCTTCACACTTTCATGCACAAGCTTTACTTACAGATACAGATGATGACATGCATACTTGGATTCTTGATTCAGGTGCTTTCTTTCATGTCACCCCTCGTCATGAGTGGTTTTCCGCCTATAGAGAGGGTCAACATGGTGTTGTCCATCTTGGGGACAACTATGCATGTGAGATTGCAGGTATTGGCAGTGTGCAGTTACAGTTACAGTTTTAGCATGGCTCTGTCTTTATACTTCAGTATGTACGGCATGTATCTTAGCTCAAGAAGAGCTTGATTAGCACAGGGTAGCTAGATGATGATGGTTTTCATATCACCTTTGGTGATGGAAAACGGAAGATCTGTAAGGGATCTAGGGTTATTGCCAGAGGTTGCAAGAGTGATACTTTGTATCCACTTCATGTATCTAGTGTGCGTGACCATGTTGTTGCTGTGACCGAGCAGCCAAGCGTTTCTTTGTGGCATGGCCGGTTGGGACACATGAGTTAAACAGGAATGAAAGTGCTTTCTCGTTTGGGTCACTTGCCTTGTCTTCGTTATGCTGATTTTGAGCATTGTGATCATTGCATTTATGGCAAACATGCACAGACGTCACATAAAAAGTCTCTTTCTTTGAAATCTTCTCCTCTAGAGTTAGCGTATTCGGATGTATGTCAAATGCCAGGATTATCTTTAGGGGAAAAGAAATACTTTGTCACCTTTGTCGATGATGCTACACGAAAAGTATGGGTTTATCCTATTTGTAGCAAGGATGAAGTGCTTGATAAGTTTAAATTCTTGGCATTGGCTAAAAATCAGACAGATAAGACACTTAAGTGTCTTCGCTCTGACAATGGTGGGGAATATGTGTCCAAGGCCTTTCAGGCATTTTGTGACAGCAAAGGGATAAAGAGGGAGCTCACTGCCCCTCACAATCCACCACAAAATGGAGTTGCAGAGCCTATGAATCGGACCATACAAGATAAGGTCCATATGATGCTGTCTCATGTTGCATTACCCTATGGTTTTTGGGTAGAGGCTATTATGACAGCCGTTCACTTGATTAATCGGTCACCAAACAAGTCTTTGGGGGGGGGGGAGTTCCCCAAGAAGCATGGTTGGGCAAGCCACCTTCATATGCTCATCTGAAAGTATTTGGCTGCGAGGCTTTTGTGCACATTCGTAAAAAAAAAAAAGAGTAAACATGAACCAAAGTCCTATAAATGCATTTTCCTAGGATATGGTGACGAGGGTGAAATGGGGTATAGATTGTGGGATCCCGAGAAAAGAAAGTAGTACACATCAATGACGTTATCTTTCCAGAAGATCGCATGCACAAACAGCCCGAAAAGACTGAGGAGGCCCGTAGGGTTGTATTCCAGGAAGAATTACCTTTTGGACAGCAAAATGTGCCCGCTGTATAGCAACATATAACTACTGTAAATGAACCTGTAATTGCAGGAAATGATGTTGGAAATGATCAGCCAGCTATCGCCCATGAAAATGAGCCACTACATGTGCAGGAACAGCCAGGACGCCCATGAAAATGAGCCACTACATGTGCAGGAACAGCTAGGACAGCAAGCTGTTAATGCTGATTTGCAGGCTGAAATGCTAGGACAGCATGCTGAAAATGGAAATTTGCAGGAACAGCCAGCAAACAATGACCATTGAGTTAGGAAATCGTCTAGGGCTACTAGACAACCTAACAAATTTGTTCCTGGTGCAATTAATGTGGTTGAGTATGTCATATTGACAAACTGTGGTGAACCGTCTTGCTTCAAGGAAGCAATGGACAGATAGGACAGCAAGAAATGGTATAAAGCCATGCTGTGAGAGATGGAATCTCTTGAAAAAAATGGCACTTGGGACTTGGTGCAGTTGCCTAAAGGGCAGAAAACCCTTCCATGCAAATGGGTTTACAAGAGGAAGGTCACTTTTGGTTCCTCACCAAAGTACAAAGCAAGATTGGTTGCAAAAGGATACAAGCAGGAGCAGCGAGTTGACTTTGATGAGATTTTCTCTCCTGTAGTCAAGATGACTACATTGAGAACCATTTTGGGCTTCGTTGTAGTTGAGGATATGGAGCTCATACAGATGGATGTAAAGACTGCGTTTTTACATGGTGATCTGCATGAAGACATATATATGCAGCATCCTGAAGGGTTTGTTGAACAAGGGAAGGAAAAAATGGTATGTAAACTCAAAAGGAGTTTATATGGGCTGAAACAAGCACCAAGAGAATGGTATTATAAGTTTGATACATTCATGCAGTCCCAAGGCTTTCATAGAAGTCAAGTGGATCACTGCTTGTACACCAAGAAGGCAGTAAATGAGAGCTTGATTATCTTGGTTTTGTATGTAGATGACATGTTGATTGCTGGCAGGGATACTCATGCCTTGGATTCACTGAAGCAAAGTCTTCATGGCAGCTTTGACATGAAGGATCTGGGTGATGCAAATCACATTCTTGGCATGCGAATACTCAGAGATAGATGTAAAGGCTTACTCTATCTATCTCAGCAGGAGTATATCTCCAAAGTTTTGCAGTATTTCAATATGGAGGGGGGGAAAACAATTGGGGTTCCATTGCCTCCATATGTGAAACTGAGTGCAAAGAACAGCCCTACATCTGATGATGAGAAGGCTGAAATGGCCAAGATACCATGTGCTTCAGCTATTGACAGTTTGATGTATGCTTTGGTTGCTACACGTCCTGACATTGCCTTTGCAGTGGGAGTCCTGACACTTGCATCGACGCCCGGAATGGATAGGCGTCCCCATCCACCTTCCGCCTAAGACAATTCTTAGGAACGTGCTCCGCATTGACGGAGAACCATTTAAGGTGCTCATCCCGCCAACGTACACACAAAGGAGAACCATTTAAGGCGCTCATCCCTTTGCGTAGGTGCCACCTGGCAATATATCCCCGGGGTGGGATAGCAATTGTCCTCAATTGCTATTGGCTGGATGTGGAGACAATAAATTGTAAAAAGGTCGCAAATCATGAGCATGCATCCATTGAGCTTCCTCAACAGGGTGATTGTGGAATTTGACAAGATAACGAGGGTAAGTATTTCCAGTTCTAGTGGTCATATAGTCAACATCAATAATTGTTTCAGGGAGTAGGATTTCATGGTCATCTGCAATCAAGGGTGGTGAGTCATAAACAAGGCGAACAGGAAGAGGACCTTTGAAGGGACGTAAAAGACTAATGTGAAAAGTGTTGTGGATTTTCCAATGATGAGATAACTCTAATTTATAAGCATTAGGATTAATACAATGGAGAATTTTAAAAGGTCCATAGAAACGAGGAGCTAATTTTACATTCGGGTTCTTTTCTACACTATGGAGTTTACGTTTTTCAACACGTAACCAAACATAATCTCATTCTTTATAAATCATGGCTTATCTCTTTTTATTCGTTTGTTTCACATATGATTGTTGGGCCTTTGCTAGCATTTGTTTAACTTGCTTATAAATACTTGCATGATTTTGAATCCAATCGTCAACAGAATGTATTTTCTGTGTTAAACGAAATGTGGGAGTTGGCAATTTGTGATCATAAACAATTTCAAAAGGTATCTTTTGTGTAGCAGTGTGAGTGGTATTATTGTAAGCAAACTATAGAAGGTGCAAATGATTATCCCATGTGGCTGGAGAAGAAATTGTGTAAGCACGGATTAAATCCAAAATTGTGCTATTTGTGGCCTCTGTTTCACCGTTAGTCTCTCGATGAAATGCAGAGCTAAAATCAATCTTAGTTCCTAAGTTAGAAAACAATGTAATCCAAAAATTATTATAGAATCGAGAAACTCGGTCGGACACAATAATTTTCGGCAATCCATGGTGCAAAAAAATATGCTTGAGAAATAAGTTAGCGGCTTGTGCAGCAGTTAAGGTCTTTTTACAAGCAACGAAGTAAGCCTATTTACTAAATCTATCAACTATGGTTCATATCATATTATTCTGTGAAGAAGTTTGTGGTAAACCTATAATGAAGTCCATAGAAATCTTCTCCCAAGGTGAATTAGGGATAGATAATGGAAGTAATAAACCATATGACTTACCATGATGCCTTTTTATGCGTTGACATACAATGCATTCAGAAACAAAATTAGAGACATCACGTTGCATATTTGGCAAAAAAAAATCTTCGCGTAAATTTCTAAGTGTGGAGATAATACCACGATGCTCCATATAAGGAGGCTTGTGTACTTCTTGCATAATGAAATGACGAAAAGGATTAGTAATACATAACCTTTTTTCATAAAACAGAAAACCATCAGAAACAGAAAATTTATTAATAGGGATCCATTGATTGTTAGATAAATTTATCCAAACATCATGAAAATCGGGATCTTGAAGATAAGTATTTTTCACTGTGTCTAACAAACAAGTAGAAATGACAGAAATATTGTTTAATGATGGCCTACGGCTAAGTGCATCGGCTACTACATTTTCCTTACCTTGTTGATATTGAATGAGTGGATGAAAGGATTGAATAAATGATGCCCACTGAATATGTCTATCAGATATTTGTGGTTGTGGCAATAAATGTTTAATACTCTACAGATCGGTTTTAATCATAAACTCCGAACCCATTAAATAGTGCTTCCGTATGTGCAATGCATGAACTATGGCTAATAATTCTTTGTCATATGTACTACATTTAACTTCAGAAGGTTTCAGTTTACAACTAGAGTATGCTATAGGGTGATTGTCTTGTATCAATACTGCATCGATGCCAGAACCACTTGCATCAGTAACCACAAGAAAGAATGGTTGATTGAAATCAGGTAACTGCAAAACTGGTGCGTGTGTGAGTGCATGCTTAAGTATTTCAAACAATCGTTGTTGGCTGTCGTCCCAACGATAAACAAGATATTTCTTTAACAAAAGAGTTAACGGTAAAGCAAGCAATGAAAAGCTTCTAACAAATTTTCGATAAAAGCTAGCTAGTCCTAGAAATGAACGAACTTCATGTGCATTTTTAGGTGTTGGCCAATACTTAATTGCTTCAATTTTACGTGGATCTACGTGTATGCCTTTGGCAGACACGATATGATCTAAATATTCTATTTCAGATTGAAAGAAAGAACTTTTGTCAGGGTTAGTATATAGATGGTTTTGTTTTAATAAACTAAGCACTAAAGATAAATGTTCTTTTGTGTTCTTTTTCAATTTTGCTGAAAACAAGAATGTCATAAAAAAAGACTATTACACAATGTTGAAAATGCAAAAATATTCTATTCATCATTCTACTAAATGTAGCTGGTGCGTTAGTAAGTCCAAAGGGCATTACTAAGAATTCATAATGTCCAAATTGTGTACGAAAAGCTGTCTTAAAAATATCAGTAGACATACGAACTTAGTGATATCCTGATTTTAAATCAATTTTACTAAACACTGTTGCTCCTTGTAATTTATCTAGAAGGTCGTCTACTCTAGGTATTGGATACCTATTTTTAACCATTATTTTATTAAGTGCTCTATAATCTATACACATGTGGTAAGTTTGATTTTTCTTTTTAACTAATAATACAAGAGCTTCAAAAGGCGAACTACTTGGATGAATTAATTTTCTACTTAGAAGTTCTTCAATTTGCTTCTGAATCTCTTTTTGTTCTAATTGGTTATGGCAATAGGGAGCTTTGCAAGGTGGTTGACTACTAGGAAGTAAATCAATTTGGTGGTCAATTGGATTCTTTAGCTCCAAGAAAATTCAAATGCGCCGTGGGTTTCTTCCAATCATGGGTGTTGCCCATAGGACAACGACTCGCAATATGACTAGGACGCTTACAATTATAACAAATTACAGGCCTCATATGGAGTCATGTCTTGTAAAGCTGAAGTTGGAGATTGGTTGCGGATGTGAACCATAGTAGCCATTGCCTCACCCCAAAGGAATGAGAAAGACCCCTATGCTCCAACATTGATTGAGCCATCTCCAGCATGGTTGGTTTCGCATGCTCCACCACCCTATTCTCCGAAGGCGTGTTTGGATGGGTATACTCCACCTGAATGTTGTGATTGCTGCAAAACTGAGAAAAGAGGTGAGAAGTAAACTTGCCACCATAATCTGCTAGTACGCCATGGACTTTGAAAGTAGTCCCTATCTTCACAAACACCTTCCACTCACAGAATCAGGAGTACGCCTCGCTCTTGTACTTGAGAAAATAAGGCCACAACTAATGGTTGAAGTCATCGATAATCAACATCAAATACTTGGCTTTTTCAAGGGAGGCCATGCCCATAGGATCCGCAAAGGTCGGTGTGCACCAACTCTAGTGGTGTAGAAGCCCTCCTAGTGGCAAATTGGGGATGTGGCTGCTGATGCTACTTGCCCCTCAAGCAGCTAGGGCACAAAGTGTGAAGAGGAGGAAAATCAAGAGTTCCTCCACCATCTTCTTCCAAGAAGCCCACCGAATTGCATCAAGGTTCAGATGACTATAACAAGCATGCCAAAGCAACCCAAGCTCGTGGAAAGATTTGGTGGCTAAGGCTATGAGTGTATAGAGCCCACCCTCCTGCGCACTTGTCCAAAGACTTACACTTGTAGAAGCATCCTCCATGGTAATTGCATCCTGAGTAAAGAAAACTCGGGTACTTAGCTGTGTCAAACCATGAACAGGTAGTAGGTTAAACCCCAAATTTGGTACATAAAGATCCCTGGCAGAAGAAGATGGCCGGTTAGGCAATAAAGGAGTAGTCCCCACTTCTCGAACGGGAACAATAGAGTTGTCACCAATGGTGACGGTGCCCCCTTTAGAACAAATATCCTGAAGCCAATCCTGCCTATAGGGCATGTGAGAAGAAGCCCCATTATCCACGAGCCAAGACATCTTCGATGCGAAAGAAGCAAGAGTTGTATCCTCCTCGTCAAAGACATGGATAAGAATAAACTCTGTTGTAGCTGGGGTCGCCTTTGAATCCTTTGAATCCTTCTCCTTTGGCTTCAGACGGGGATACTTCTACCAACACTTCTCCTTGGGGTGACTGCGCTTTCCACAATGTGGACACGATGGTTTCTTCTCCTTAGAATCCTTCTTGTCCTCTTCCTTCTTGTTCTTGGCCTTCTCCTTTTGCTTCTTCATCTTCCCTCCACCTGTACCTACAGTAAATGCCTTGTTGGAGCTAGAGCCATTTGCCCCCACCTCTTTGAGTCACTCATCATGCTCCAAGACAAGCGGTGAAAGCTCCTTCCATAGGAGTTTCTTGCTGGTCCTTTAGGTGATAAGGCTAGTGTCAAAGACATCGAATTGGGAAGATGGCAATTGAGTCAAGAGGATCATAGCCATATCCTTAGAAGAGATTTTTTGTCCAAGAGAGGCACGCTCACCTCATATCCTCCATCTTCGTGATGTGCTCCTTCATAGAAGGAGAGTCATCAAGACAGAGTATCTGCAACTTCTTCTCAAGGGAAATATTATGGGTAAATGTCTTGTGTTGATGCAAAGATGCAAGCTTACTCCACACTTCCGCTGCAGTCCTTAACCTGCGAACATGCACAAGAATAGAGTTGTGTAAACTCATGAAGAGAAAGGATCGAGCTCTAGAGTTGAGTTGATCCCATAAGGCTGCACAGTCCATGGAGGGCCCATTTGTGGGATCCTTGTGGGGATGTGGAATAGGTGAAGAAATGAGCTCCCAAAGATCAAAGGTGTACTCCACCTTGCATGACCACAATGAATAGTTGGAACCATCGAGTTTGTCTTCTTTGGGCAAATAAGGGAGAATGGGAACCTGAATAGAGGGTATCAAAGAAGGCATCTTCACATCAGACGGAGCCCGCACTTCAGATGGGGTCCGCTGTGAAAGATGAGCAGAAGAGGGAAGGGTTGTAGGAGACTCACGTCAAAAATCCCTATACTCACATCTTCGCTTAGAAGAGTGATGAGACAAAAGCTCCTCGTTTGAGTCATCAAAGCCTTGAAATTGATGGTAAGACATCTTTCAAATCTGCAATCACCTAGAAATACTGCGTTTGATGGAAACAGTGCAGAGGGAAGAAAGCAATTAGCTACAAGAGGTGAAGATGTGCTGCTTGCACAAGAAAAGACTATTGCCTGTAAGCCAAAGGGGTGTTGGTGAAAGAGGAAAATTGGCTGCAAAAGCTGATGTGGCATGCTATTGCCTAGGGGACAAAAGCTGCCACTTGGGGGATGAAAGCTGCCGCATGCACCAAATAGCTGACGATTGAGCACCGAGTGTCGCCTTTGCTAGAAACCTCCTGAAATGGCTGTGCTTGTAGCAAATGCAAGGTGCGAGGCCTGTGTTTGATGGCTGGGTATGCTTCTTTGTAAAGAAATGTACACTCTGTGCTCTCACTTAGGCGATGATACCCTGTAAGAGTGCACAATGGAAGTAGGAACAACAACTGGCCGACTACATACAAGAGTATATCCTAAACCTAGCCGATTGTGTAGGGGCCGATAGAGCACGGCGATCAAGGCAGACTGTCCTACGCGCAATGAGAGACAGAGAGAGAGCGAGAGTAAGCAAAGTAGTGAGTGAGCACATTTTCTTTTGGTACAATGACAAGAGAGTACCTCTAGGTTTTTAGATAGATATTTATGTGTAAGTACAAGTGCTAAGGGTGCGTTCACACCCGAGCACATTTAAAGGCACGAGGCCTTTATTCCCAACAACCTCCCACCTAAAGGCAACGTGCCTTAAGAGGAGAAAAAAAAATCAGCTAAGTCTAGGTATGTACAAAGCTGAAGTACATATATCTATCCAACTCCCATCATCTGTCCGCAATGGGAAAACCACTCTATTGGAAGACCCTTCGTGAGAAGGTTTGCAGGGTTATCATCTGTATGCACTTTGACAAGCTCAAGGCTTTTGCTGTCAAGTACATCTCTAATGAAGTGGTATTTTATCTGTATGTGCTTTGTCTTTGCATGAAAGACAGGATTCCATGCTAGCATGATAGCACTCTGACTATCACAATGGAGAACAAGTAACTCTGTGATGCCAAGCTCTCCCACCGGATGTAAAAGCCATAAAGCCTCCTTGCATGCCTAAGTGGCGGCCACATACTTTGCCTCTGTAGTAGACAAAGCAACACACTTTTGTAGCCTAGAGATCCAAGAGACAGCTCCTCCTGTGAAAGTAACCACATACCCAGAAGTGGACTTCTTGCAGTCCGCATGACCAGCATAGTCTGCATCTGTAAAGCCAACAACAGATGCCTTCTGCTTTCCAAAGCAGATGCATAACTCCTTTATGCCTTTGAGGTATCTCATAATACCTTTCACTGCATCCCAATGCTTCTTGCCAAGGGTTGCCATGTATTTGCTAACCACTTCCATTGCAAAGGCAATGTCAGGACGTGTAGCAACCATAGTATACATCAAACTGCCAATAGCTGAAGCACATGGTACCTTGGCCATTTCAGCCTTCTCATCATTAGATGTAGGGCTGTCCTTTGCACTCAGTTTCATATATGGAGACAATGGAACCCCAATTATTTTCCTCCCCTCCATATTGAAACGTTGCAAAACTTTGGAGATATACTCTTGCTGAGATAGATAGAGTAAGCCTTTTGATCTATCTCTGAGTATTCGCATGCCAAGAATGTGATTTGCATCACCCAGACCCTTCATGTCAAAGCTGCCATGAAGACTTTGCTTCAGTGAGTCCAAGGCATGAGTATCCTTGCCAACAATCAGCATGTCATCAACATACATAACCAAGATAATCAGGCTGCCTTCTTGGTGTACAAGCAGTGATCCACTTGACTTCTATGAAAGCCTTGGGACTGCATGAATGTATCAAACTTATGATACCATTCTCTTGGTGCTTGTTTCAGCCCATACAAACTCCTTTTGAGTTTATATACCACTTTTTCCTTCCCTTGTTCAACAAACCCTTTAGGTTGCTGCATATATATGTCTTCATGCAGATCACCATGTAAAAACGCAATCTTTACATCCATCTGTATGAGCTCCATATCCTCAACTGCAACCAAGCCCAAAATGGTTCTCAATGTAGTCATCTTGACTACAGGAGAGAAAATCTCATCAAAGTCAATTCCATGCTCCTGCTTGTACCCTTTTGCAACCAATCTTGCTTTGTACTTTGGTGAGGAACTAGAAGTGACCTTCCTCTTGTAAACCCATTTGCATGGAAGGGTTTTTTGCCCTTTAGGCAACTGCACCAAGTCCCAAGTGCCATTTTTTTCAAGAGATTCCATCTTTGACAGCATGGCTTTATACCATTTCTTGCTGTCCTGTTTGTCCATTGCTTCCTTGAAGCAAGACGGTTCACCACAGTCTGTCAACATGACATACTCAACCACATTAATTGCACCAGGAACAAATCTGTCAGGTTGTCTAGTAGCCCTAGACGATCTCCTAACCCAATGGTCATTGTTTGCTGGCTGTTCCTGCAAATTTCCATTTTCAGGATGCTGTCCTGGCATTTCAGCCTGCAAATCAGCATTAACAGCTTGGTGTCCTGGCTGTTCTTGCACATCTAGTGGCTCATTTTCATGGGCGATAGCTGGCTGATCATTTCCAGCATCATTTCCTACAATTACAAGTTCATTTACAGTAGTTATATGCTGCTGTACAGCGGGCATATTTTGCTGTCCAAAAGGTATTTCTTCTCGGGATACAACCCTACGGGCCTCCTCAGTCTTTTCGAGCTGTTTGTGCATGCGATCTTCCCGGAAGATAACGTCATTGCTGCATACTACTTTCCTTTTCTCGGGATCCCACAATCTATACCCCATTTCACCCTCGTCACCATATCCTAGGAAAATGCATTTACAAGACTTTGGTTTATATTTGCTGCGTTTTTCTTTACGAATGTGCACAAAAGCCTCGCAACCAAATACTTTCAGATGAGCATATGAAGGTGGCTTGCCCGACTACGCTTCTTGGGGAACTCCCCTCCCAAAGACTTGTCTGCGACCGATTAATCAAGTGAACGGCTGTCATAATAGCCTCTGCCCAAAAACCATGGGGTAATGCAGCATGAGACAACATCGTACGAACCTTATCTTGTATGGTCCGATTCATAGGCTTTGCAACTCCATTTTGTGGCAGATTGTGAGGGGCAATGAGCTCCCTCTTTATCCCTTTGCTGTCACAAAATGCCTGAAAGGTCTTGGACACATATTCCCCACCATTGTCAGAGCGAAGACACTTAAGTGTCTTATCTGTCTGATTTTCAGCCAATGCCAAGGAATTTTTAAACTTATCAAGTACTTCATCCTTGCTTCAAATAGGGTAAACCCATACTTTCCATGTAGCATCATCGACAAAGGTGACAAAGTATTTCTTTTCCCTAAAGATAATCCTGGCATTTGACATACATCCGAATGTACTAACTCTAGAGGAGAAGATTTCAAAGAAAGAGACTTTTTATGTGACGTCTGTGCATGTTTGCCATAAATGCAATGATCACAATGCTCAAAATCAGCATAACGAAGACAAGGCAAGTGACCCAAACGAGAAAACACTTTCATTCCTATTTGACTCATGTGTCCCAACCGGCCATGCCACAAAGAAACGCTTGGTTGCTCGGTCACGACAACAACATGGTTCACGCACACTAGATACATGAAGTGGATACAAAGTATCACTCTTGCAACCTCTGGCAATAACCCTAGATTCCTTACAGATCTTCTGTTTTCCATCACCAAAGGTGGTATGAAAACCATCATCATCTAGCTACCCTATGCTAATCAAGCTCTTCTTGAGCTAAGGTACATACCGTACATGCTGAAGTATAAAGATAGAGCCATGCTGAAATTGTAACTGCACACTGCCAATACCTGCAATCTCACATGCATAGTTGTTCCCAAGATGGAAAACACTATGTTGACCCCTTGTATAGGCGGAAAACCACTCATGATGAGGGGTGACATGAAAGGAAGCACCTGAATCAAGAATCCAAGTATGCATATCATCATTTGTATCTGTAAGTAAAGCATGTGCATGAAAGTGTGAAGAGACAAAGAGTACATCACTCCCACTGTCACTGTCATGAGTGACTACATTCACCTCTTCAATTTTTACACTGCTCTTCTTAGACTGACTGTCTTTCTTCTCTTCCTTGCTATCATCTGTGTTCTTGTCTTTTTCTTTCTCTTTCTTCCATTTGTAGCAGTCACGTTTAAAGTGACCCTTCTTGCCACAATGATGGCGTTCAACATCTTTGCCACATGATTTACTGCGTCCCTTGCCATCATTATTGCCCTTTTGCTGTGATTTGCCCCTAGTATGCAAAGCACTGGAAGACTTACTGGATGCATTGTTCTGCCGATTCATCTCTTCCATAAGTAGAGCACTCTCTACATTAGCATACAAAAGGATCACATTAGAATTGCTCATAGTAGTCCTGAATGTATCCCAACTCTCTGGTAGAGTGCAAAGCAAGTAAGTAGCCTTAAATTCCTCATCAATCATGAACTTCAAGGCAACCAGCTGGCTGAAAATGGAGTTAAACTCACTCAAGTGAGTAAACATTGTTGTACCTTCTTTCATACGCAAATCCATAAGCTTTTTCAGCCAATACACTTTGCTTGTAGTACTCTTCTTTGCATATAGTTCTTGCAGTCTAGTCCATATAGCATATGCAGAATCCAAATCTTTAATGTTGAAGAGCAAGGCATAAAAAATCGATAGCTCTATGGTTGAGCATGCAAGATCATTCAACTCATCCCAATCGTCCTAATCCATGTCTGTAGGCTTTGTCCCTTTGGTTTTGATCAGCTTTGCCTGCTTCTTTTGTAACAGGATATGGTAGCACTGTTTTTGCCACACTGCAAAATTATGTGCGCCTTTAAGCTTCTTTATGTGCATGAAATTATTGCTGTCATTGCTGCCAGCCATGATTTTCAGCCCAAATGTGACAAAAAAACCAGCAAATGCAGGCTCAAACTGTCACCCAAGTGACCAAGGTACAAACAAGTACCAATCAGCAATAAATGACGACGCAGAAGTACAGATTTCAGATCTGTAATTAAATTTTCAGAAGCACCAAACCATGTGCTACAGCATTATCCAACTGATTACAGGTGTTCCAAGGGCATGTGTATCACATTACATGAGAAATCCCAAAATTTGAGCTGCAATTTCTGTTATCCTTGTACCCACGGGCATAAAATTTTATACGAAGGGTCAAAAGCCCCAAAATTTTGTGCTCAAAGCGTCAAAGACACATCTGCATTTCCTCTGTCATGCATAGGATAGTCCAATTTTGCCAAAATAAAGCAATTTCACCAAAACCCCCAAATTTTACGAAGTGTTGATGTCCAAATTGCGCGGAATTCAACGTGCATGTACATAAAATATCGAAATGCTGCACAAATTTTGCCCAAATTGCAAAAGCCCCAAATTGCACGGGGTCCAATGTGCTTCAATGTCGAGAAATTGGGTTCATTTCAGCCCAATTTGTGCATGTACATTCAAAGCCCCAAATGTTGGGGACAAAATGTCATAAATTCCTGCAATTTCTGAGACAGATATCACTGTTACATCTTGCTCACACCAAATCTGGACAAATCCCCAAATTTTCCAAGTCATGTGTGCATTAATTTCAGTGAAATTGAAAGAATTTCACTAAAATGTGAAAAAACCCCAAAATTCCTAGTTAAATGTTCACCGACTTTGCAATTTCTGAGTCGGATTGTTCAATTCTGTGTTGAGATCCCCAAATTTGGGAAAAGCCCCAAATTTCTGGGCCAATTTTGCACAGGTATGAGACTTTGTGCTTGCGCGCGCGAAACCCCGTCAAGAAAGGGGTAGAATTTGAATTTCTCTTTGAAAAAAAAAGGAAAAAATTGGAACGTGATGGGGTCCGTTGGCCTACGTCAACGTCAGGCATCACGTTGCCTACCCAGATGCTGTCCTGTTGGTTGTGCGCCCGCCTGCTAGTCCACGACCCAGTCCCGTTGGTTGGGATCATCAGCGCCCGTGCGCTGGTCCACGCCTAATCCAAACTCGTCAGCTGCTCCCGTTGTCGATTGGTTTCTAGCTTGTTGCCTATCGCCTGTCGACTATGCTTGCAGCCCATCACGCCTGCTACTGCCCGTTCGCTTGCTCCTCAACAGTCCACAAGACTGTTACATGAGATTCTGCGTGTCACTTGCACCTCTCAACAGCTTGAGTGAACCATTGGCTCTGATATCAGTTTGTAGGGGCCAATAGAGCACGCCGATCGAGGTAGACTGTCCTATGCGCAGTGAAAGACAGAGAGAGAGCGAGAGCAAGTAGAGTAGTGAGTGAGCACTTTTTTTTTTGGTACAATGACGAGAGAGTACCTTTAGGTTTTTAGATATATATATATATATATATATATATATATATATATATATATATATAAGTACAAGTGCTAAGGATGCGTTCACACCCGAGCACATTTAAAGAAACGAGGCCTAGGCCTTTATTCCCAACAGACTGTAGGAGATGAAGGTACGATTGTAATAAATGCAGTTTGATTGCCCCATAGAAAAAATGGAAAAATGGTGACAATCTCTCATAGGCAGTCATGGATGAGAAAGACAATGGTAGGAGGTGTCAACTGATTGACAGACCATGGACATGCTCAATAAATGTGCTTAAAACAAGAGAAATGCACTCTAGAATGCTAAAGCTCCCATGTCTCCATTAGACTTTGACAAGAGCTCACACATAAGAGATGACAGATTGACATGACTAAAATAGGCAAGTTAACAATTGTTGCTAAAAAGCCAACAATTCATTTGCTAGTCTCTCCACCCTTGCACTTACCCCTTTCTAGCTGGGGGCATGTGAGTGTGTAAAGCAGCTCATGCCCGTCACGTCGCCAACTGCCCCGCTGTGTCAGATCGCCCGTCCTAGATTGATCGCGCTCATTCGTTAGTGCCGATTGTGAGCGCCCCCCCCTCCCACGCCGACTCCCCCCCACCCGACGACTCGCAACAGGCGCCCCATCATCTCTCGCAACTGCCGCCCTGTGTTTCCAGCCGCCCCACCTGCTCGTCTTTCGCCCCTGCCCTGACAGTCCGCCCCTCCTGCCATATCCTGCCATTTCGCCCCTGCTCCTCATGTTTCCAGCCGTCGCCTACCCGTCTTTCGCCCCCGCCTGCCCATCTTTCCCCCCGCCCTGTTGCCCTCCATATATCCACCCTCCACCCTGCTGTCCCCCCCACCCTCGGCACGCTGCCTCTGTCCGCGGTATTCAATATCCCCTGCCAAAAAAATAGCAAAATCCCCCCTCCCCCCCCCCCCCCCCCCCCGTGATTGGTAGTCTCTCAGAAGGGACGCGCAATGGAAACCTTTGGTCAAACGCCAGCGCACTCAACGAGTGCCCTTCAATCAAACACCTTGCGTGTCGTCCTCTCTGAGAAGTAGCTCTTAGCCGTCCAAGCTAAGGAGCCGGAGCTAAAGGAAATAGCAATTTATGGTCAGGTAGTAGGACACTCCCCAGCCAGGGCCCAACTTCGAGATTGGCTTCAGTCCACGTGCTGCGCATCAGCACATCGCAGATCGTGGAGGCGGTCCTAATGGGCCAAGAGATCTTCATGGTCAGGCTCAGCTCGCAGACGCAGCTCGCGAGTTGCTTGCCAGTTCACCATATGCGTCCACGAAGGGGGTCATATACATGGTCCCTTGGTACAGTGGCTTTACAGTGGAGGCATTTGTACTCCACAACAGGTTTCTTCGGCACCCGGTCACCCTTCTTTTCCCTGGCTTAGCGATAGAGTATCGCCAACTGGTGGAAGACTTTGGACGGCTCTTCGGCACTATCCTTCCCGCGTCCTTCGCAGATGCAATGACAGCTGCAAGAGTCCCCAAGGTACGGGTGGCAGTGAAAGAGGTCAAGAATATCCCGTAGTTCCTAGAGATTGAGGCAGGCGGATACTCCTTCAGGCAACAAGTCATTGTGACGGGGCAGCCAAGGCAGTGCTTGCACTGCCATGACTTTGGGCATCAAGCAGCAAGTTGAATGTGTTTCGGAGCCAAGGTGGCTCTGCTGAGGACAAGCCTGCAAGTGGATGCTGACGGCTTTACACGGCCAGAGACGACAGAGAGGGAGATGGCAGGAGGGGTGCAGCCAGCGTCTCAGACCCAGCCTCGGCAGCAGGGAGCAGGTGGGTGTGTGATGCTCCCTCGGTAGAGCACTCCACAGCCCCCCCTGCCCGCCCCACCCGGTAGGACCCTAGCCCCCCACATCCACCACCTGCGCCACAGACTACCTCTCCTGAGTCCCCACAGCCCCCACATCCACCTCCCTCCACATCCCATGCCCCCCCCCCCAACCACTCCCCGTACCTAGCACCCTTTCCGATCCGCACCTGGCTCAGGCAATCCCCCTCAGACCCACTCCCCCTCCTCCCACAGGAGGTGATGAGCCACACACGCATGCATCCTCTTCGCATCAGCTACCCCTCCCCCCCCCCCCCATTCAGCCACCAACTCATCCACCCCTATCGCCCGTCAAACTTTGCCGAGACAGGCACACCTGTTGCCACAGGAGTTTTTTCGCCCATTCAGCCACCATCTCATCCACCCCTGTCGCCCGTCAAACTTTCTCGAGACAGGCACACCTATTGCCACAGGAGTTTTTTTGCAGTGGCCCATGGTCCTACTTGAGAGTTGCAGACCGTGGAGAGTTCGCACTACCTCTAGAGGTGGGGATCTTTGTGGTTCGTAAGTCAAGGAGGGGCAAGGTCCATCTACTAGCACCACCGGATGGACCAAACTACACTTTTTTTCTCCAATCCTCTCACTCAGGGGAGTGGACGACGACATAGATAGAGGAAGAGTTGAAGAGTCAGGTGGCGGACCACACCTCCCAGTGGATGGGAGAAGGACTAACATTGTTTGCACAGTAGTGGCCTAGTTGCATGATGAACATTAATAGGTGGGCTGGTGCCGAGGTTCCTCACTTGAGCATTATCTTTCGAGCCCCTCCACAATGGAGAGCTCCGAGGGATGTGATCAAGTGGCCCTTGACACAGGCGGCCTGTTTCTACCAGTGCACAGAGTCTCGACTCTCAGCATGGCTGATAGATGCGTTGATAGTACCACTTGGAACTTCTATCACCCCTATGGTCTGACCGAGGGCCACCATGGGGGGATGGAGCTCGTCATCCAGACCGGCGGCAAAGCGTACCTGCATGCCTCATAGCTCCTCCTCGTCATCAGCAACCTCCACACCGAACAGATGCCTGTTCGGTCACAGGTTTCCCCATGAGCTTACACCTTGCATCGTGGAATGTGAATAGCCTCCACTATAGTGGGGCATATGGTTCCAGGAAATTGATTGTTCGGTAGGAGTTGCAGCCTACCCTTGCTGGACGGATCGACATCTTACTTCTACAGGAGCACAAGCTCACCCTCACTCAGGCCCAATGGGTAGGGAAGGTACTTCCAGGCAGCTCGCACACTTACTGGGAGCAAGCCATAGGTGCCCACGGTAGGAGTGGATGTGTATGCACCTGTATTGGTCCGAGTCTTACCTGCTTGTGTTCGAGACCATGGGACCATAGTGGTAGGGAGGGTGCTATGGATCAGATTGGATATTGGGGACTCGTGCCTTGGAGTCCTTAATATCTATGCCCCTACGGAGGTTAGAGCACGTAGCAGGTTCTGGGTGGAGATCGTGGAAGAACTCCCAGAGGTGGACTCCTGGATTGTTGGAGGAGACTTCAGCAACTTGGAGGCTTTGGAGGACCAGCAGGGCAGAGGGACAAACTACCAGGGCATGGCCGGGGAGGAGCAGGAGGCATGGGAGGTGTTTGTACTGGTAGTAGGAGCATGTGATACCTGGAGAGACCCTGCCTTCCACAGGAGGGAGAGGTCGCTGGACTTCTCTTGGGGATACAGGCGGCTAGGTGGAGTCTTGTTGGAGCGGTTGGACATGTTTTATGTGGGAGAGTGGGGAGGCTCTCGGTGAGGCCAGATTGAGCAGTTGGCAGGCACCATGTTGTCTAATCATTGCCTAGTTCTCATGACACTAGATCCCCTAGCATTTGCCCTAGATACACGATCTTGTCGGATCCCTGACTCGATCTATAGGAGGGAGGAGGTGATGAGACAGAGAGTAGATTTGGACCAGAGAGTGGGGCTGGAGGGGCCAGATCGCAGAGGAGGTTGCAGAGGCCCTAGTTGAATCGAGCAGAATCTGCCAAGAGGCAGCCATACAGGCCAGGCAATAGAGCTGGGAGGAGGAGAGAGCAATCCGGCGGGACCTTGCAGCCACGTAGAGATTATTACAGGAGGCACCAGGGGATCCCACTCTCCACGCACAGGAGGTGCGTGTGCGAGCAGCCATTGTTGGCCTAGAGGACAAGCACTCTAAGTTCTCTTTTTGCACCTCAGTAGCTTTCTGGGCGCGGAAGGGAGAGACGATGTGTAGGGAGTTTTTTCAAGTGCACCAGCCTTGCACCTTAGGAGAGCAGATACAAAGCCTTCGAGATCAGTATGGGAGGACCCATTCTAGCCCAGATGAGGTGATGGAGATTGCCACCGACTACTATAGTTGCCTCTTCCAGCAGGAGAGCCTCAGCTAGAGGACAACGATGTAGACAACAGGTCTGGGATAACATCGCGTCCCTTGTCACAGAGGAGATGGGACGCTCCCTCCTAGCCCCCTTCACAGAGAAGGAACTAGAGGAGGCTTTCCACACAGGACGGGTAGAAATGCCCAGGAGAGGATGGCCTCTCCAAGGCTTTCTTCACTACCTTATGGGAAGTGGTGAAGGACCCCCTACTGATGGCCTTTCAGGAGATTTTCACTTCAGGACAGATGCTAGGAAGTCTATCTGCAGGCCTTATCAGCCTTCTCCCCAAAGGGGGAGACCGGTTGGAGCTTTCCCAGTGGAGACCAATCACCTTATTGTCAGTGGCCTATAAGGCACTAGCAAAGACGATTGGTCGGCGACTACGCCCCTTGCTTCTAGACATCATCCATGACACACAAACAGGCTTTGTCCAAGATAGGAGTATCCTGAACAATGTATTCACCTTCTTTGAGGCGACAGAGTGGGCCCAGTATAGTGGGCAAAGACTGGCCGTACTACTCTTGGATTTTGAGAAAGCCTATGACAGGGTGGACTGGGATTTTCTAGAGGGCACCATGGTGAGGTTGGGGTTTCCCCAGGCTTGGATTTTCGGGGTCTCCGGACTTTACAGATCGGCCACTAGTAGGGTTCTCATAGGAGGGAGGCGAGGGGAGGAGTTTCGGCTGGAGAGATCGATCTGACAAGGCTGCCCCTTGGCCGCGTACCTGTTCCTTCTCTTTGCAGAGGCAATGTCTCACTTCTCAGGTCACGTGAGCGGTTTACGTAGCCTCCGACTTCTAGTAAGAGAGGAGACCGAGTTGTTAGACTTAGAGTATGCAGATGATACAACGCTCTACATAGAGGACGATGAGTTGATGCTGGAGAGAGTGAGGTTGGCTCTTGAGGTATTCTGTTCTGCAACGGGAGCAAAAATCAACTGGCGAAAGTCGGTTGGTTTCCTTACAGACCCGGACTCTAGCACGGAGTGGGGCGTCCACCTGGGATTTAGATGGGTGAGCAGAGGATAGATCGTCTGATACCTAGGGTTTGAGGTGGGACTCGACATCACTCCCGCCCAGCAGTTTCTTCCAGTCCTCGATTCTATTCGGAGGAAGCTGACCTACTGGAGCACGGCTCACCTCTCACCAGCCGGCTGAGCCTTGGTAGTTAACCAGGTCCTCCTAGCGATAGCGTGGTACATCGCCTCATGTTGGTGCTTCTCCTCCTCTTGCGTAATGTAGCTTTGCCACCTAGTGCGGAATTTCCTTTGGTCCGAGTCAGATGGCTCCAAGGATTCCGGGGCCAAGGTGGCATGGGCGACCATTATACGACATCGGTTAGAGGGAGGGCTTGGGATCATAGACCCAGAGTATCAGAGTATGGCCCTCTTGGGCAAGCTAGTTGTTCGCGGCCTCACACTAGGAGGGCAGACCACAGATCACCCTTCCTACGTAGCTTGCTCCGCGTGTGGCAGGGCCTCCGTAAGGCCCTAATCCAGAGCCTCCCAGGCTGCCAAGAGGAGATAGACCGTTAGTCGGTGATTTGGAACCCCCAGGTCAGGGACCGGAAAGTGGCACAGATCGGCAAGGGCCCCTACATCCAGTGGGCTGGTTGGGAGGCTAGCTCGGCTCGTACCATCAGGACATGGCGGGAGGTGTACAGGATGGCAAATGAGGAGGTGTTGCAGCAAGTATCAGGCTGCCACGAGGAGTGGAGCTGAGGAGAAGGGAGATAGATGCAGCAATACCTCAGGAGTGGCTTGCTCTCCCGATCTGAGAGCTGATAGACCCCGGGGAGGTATGGGCCGCTAGGTTTTCACTAGCAGGCATCCCCTTACAGGTGGCAGGAAGAGTGGGTGGCGCTCCACTTGGGACCTTTTTCATAGTGCAAGAGGGGGGGCGTCTAGCTCTTGACAGAGGGCAGTAGGACGAGGGGATAGCTGTCCTTTCATGGAAGAGGATCCGGGTGGTTGGCCTTCAAGGGGAGACATGGCGGCTGGACCCTTTGGTGTTTTGGTAGGAGCTTAGGGAGTGGCGCCTCGGGATCTGGGAAGGAAGGCCACTTGATGAGCTGGAGTGGGATCTGGGAGAGTGGCTTTGGCCGGCCACTGTGGTCGCCAAGAAGCCACTGAGGTTCCTGGAGTACATCGCCAGGATTGGCAGACACGTATTGATATAGGAGGATATGGATTGGGCGCTGTACGTAGCAGGCATTGGGCAGAGCACAACATCACGGAGCCGTTCCGACAGACCTTCTGGCGCCGCCTATGGGATAGCTGGAGGCTAAGGAGGGTATCATATTTTTTATGGCTGGTGGCACATGGAGGCTTGGTGGTGGGAAGCTGGCTTGCCCAGGTGCAGAAGGAGGGAGTTTGTAAGTGCTACACACAACAGTCTATGGAAACCCCAAAGCACTGCCTTTGGTTGTGTGAGGCCGTGTGGAGAGGAGTATGCCGCACCCTTCGCCGCGTAGCACCCGGCCTTGGATGTATCTCTTGGGGTGCTTTCTGTTGGCAGTCGGTCAGCCAGGGCCGTCACCTTCTATATGAGGTCGGGATGCAGGATACAATATTCATTATCGAGGCAGGGTCGTGCGCAGTGGTGGGTTTAGAGGCTCTACCCATCCGCTAGGTACTGGAGCCCACAGCAGACCGCTCTGAGGTATGGGAAATCATAAGGAGTCTTACTGGTTGGCATATCTGGAAGGTGCGGTGTTAGGTGGCTTTCGGTGGAGAGATAATTAGTACATGCGACCTTAGCAGAGCTTTGGACCTCCGTCATCCACTCCCTTCGAGGCCGATGGGATCAGGTGCAGGGCTCGTCCAGGAGCTCTGAGGTCATTTCATGCGCACTTGGGGCGGCCAGGACATGTTCTTCGTGATGCAAGCAGGCAGCCCCAGATGGCGATACACCCCCCCTCCATGGCTTCTTACCCCTATCCCCCCCAGACTGCCTTGAGAGGCTTGTATATATGATGTATCTGTGACTTTCACCAGCTCCAGCTTGGTCTGTTGAGCATGAGCACTTCTTTGTATTCAGGTCTTTTCTGAAGTAATATTATTAGCCACACTTTATTTGCAAAAAACAAAAACAATTGTTGCTAGATAGACGTTGTGATGCGTTTTAGTAAAAAAAAAACCCCTAAGTTTGCTTTGGGTAGCTAGGTTTAGGGACCTTTGCATGTTTGATTAGTGTTTTCATGGTTTACTAACCAATAAAAACTTTGAACTTTTATAGGTTAGGAGTTTCAAACATGACTTTGATTTGAATTTCATTATGCTTATAACCTTTTCTTATCAGAAATAAGTGTTTGTATAGGTGTATAGAGGAATTTGGATGGAAAGACTAAGGTAATATAAGGATGTGGTTTGTTTTCTAGAACTCTAAACTTGTTGTACCTCACTGGGGAAAAGAGGGATACAAGCACTATAGGCACTGCACATTCCTTTGGGCATAGCACTGGGGCTTCTTATACCCCAACTTATCAACGATTTCCATGCCATTGGGATGATGCACTGAACTGTACCATTTTTTTTATACATTGGCATGGGATAGGCTTGTTGAGGCTATATTCAACAACCCTAGATGCACTTGCTTGAGAGCTTATACCATCATTGAGTAGACACCTTCTTTGCACATTTGTTTGGGATATCTCCCACTAGTTAGGATTTTTGGAAAGAGAGAGAAAGGAGGTTGGGTGAGTTGAGGGCCATGATGGTTTGCTACAGCAGCAAGAAGGTTTTCTTGTCATCTTTGACTCCATCAAGAGGGTTGTGAGAGTAGGGGTAGAGCGGATTTTCATCTTCCATTTGAGAGGAGAGGCTTTGAGTGTAAAGATCTTAAACACAATCAATGAACCGTGTGTGCATATTGCATGGTGCACTGACACATTACATTAGGTTAGGCACAACTTATTCGGATGTATACATATCTCCTTGGTGAACATAAAATCCCTTGACATGCATGGCATACTCTCAAGTGCATTCCTTTTCCTACAAAGCACGAGTGTTTGGGCATATGGTCCAACAATGGCATAAACATGTTTTCTTTGATAGAATGCACAAGGGGTGCAAGAAGATGCAGTAAAAGGGTGCTAGCAAATCAAACTATTCATTGAAGGGATTTGAGAGGGGTATTGGGTTTAGTGTAGGCCTTTCTCAACAATTCCAGAGGTAAGAAGAAAGGAGCATTGCTGGTTCGTGTGTATATGAAAATATTTATATATTATGGCCTCCAGTTTTTGATGACAATGAGAATATCTTAGACTCTCTCTCTCTCTCTCTCTCTATATATATATATATATATATATATATATATATATATATGCGCGCGCGTGTGTGTGTGTGCATTTATGTGTACTTGTATTTTTTGGAGGTCTAATATATGTCTGTAGTGTTTTATGAGTATATATCAATGTTTGATATAAAGAGCATACTATGAGTTTTTTGTGGCATGATTGCATTTATGCAAAAGTGTGTGATGAGTCCCATTAGATTAATGTATATACGATTAATTATTTATATGTTCTTGAATGTAAGTATTCACTTGATTATGCTCTTGTACAGCCTTGCATATGAACAGGGGCAAAGCGATGCCTATCGAAAGAGCCCTCATTTGGAATAGAAGGAAAAAAGAGATCATGGAAAGAGGAAAGATTACAGAAGAGGGGCAGTAAAAGGAATGCAAGAGGGGATTTCATGATATTGGAGGGGCTACTACTGGGAGAGGAGGAGACTTTGCTTCTCTTTGGACCTCTGCAAGCTTCTGAAGGGAAGCTGTCCTCATTGGACCGATCATTTGAAAAACAGGGTGGCCTGTTATGTAGATGAAAAAGAGCATTTGCAAGAAGGCATGAATAGGGGGGATGTTGGAGGGAGGCTGTGCAGGCAATATGAAGGCAGGGTGGCACTAAAATTTTTACTTGGGGGAGGAGTGGTATTTTCTTATCAGAGGGCAGTAAAGGACAAGGACCAACAGGGGCATATGATGGACAAATTGGTTTGGATATATGAGCAATCCTGGAGGAGCATGATTTTTGTGGTATAGAGGCACAATGTTTTTCACATCATCATGATTCTTTGAATTTAAATGCAGCAGCAGTAGCAAGTGACTATCCAGGAGAGGATCCTTGTTTTGATGAGAGAGATGCTCACTTTTCTTGGAGGGAGCCTGAACCCCTGGGACCAAAGAGCCGCTATGCAAGAAATAGGACATCATAAGGACCAACTGGTTTGGTGGGCTTAGAGCTACCTGGTTTAGCAAGTGGCCAGATAGTTGAAGCAGGGGACTATTTTGATTATCCAAAGGGCTGCTTGGTGGAGCTCATACATCACTAACATGGCAATCAAGTACGCAGTGGCATCCTTTGATACAAGATGGCAACAATGTGGTAGATAGGTCAAAAAAGAGTCGGAGCATCAGCTCATTCAATAGCTCTGATTTACAAGGCTGAGATTAAGAAGAGGATTACGAAAAGGACAAAGAATCTCCTATTCCATGTCAACTGCAGCAGATTAGCACAACCAGCAGGGACCAGTGGGGTGAATGCCAGATCTTCTGGAAGAGGGGGTGCTGTTGTGATGGGATGGCTGCTGCTGTTTTGGACTGGGGGACTTGGCTGTAGGTAGAGAGAGGGGATAGCGATCTCTAAGGGACTGCAGCAGAGAGGCACGATATTCTTCATAGCTTCAGGTTATTCTAGAAGTTTCAGGATGGTATTTTCATGAGAAAAGGAGGTGGCCGTTTGAAGAGGAGGCCATGAATCTATCTTTGGAAGCTCTTGGCTGGCTGTCTGTGGCTTCCTCTGTGGAGGCACAGTTAATGAGAACTTGAACAGAGAAGGCCTTGTGATTTCCTCACGATATCAATGGAAGCTTCCTGCAACGAGGGTCTTTGACATGCTGTTACTGAAGTGAATTGTCATGGGGGTTGTCATCCCTTCAGTGGAGCTGAAGATAGAAAAACGGTTGCTGGACTAAATAGAAAGCAAAAAAGATAGTGTAAAAAGAGAGAGGCTACATGGGGACTGGCACAATATGCTGAGATTTCTCAAGACAACAGCCTGGTCTCAATCGTGGAACCAGAGGTTTCTGGATGGAGATCATGGCATTGATAAGATTCTTGAAGTTGCAGAGAAGCTCTGCTCCATGAAGTTCACTCCATCAGATGTACATGGAATGAGGAATAAATACAATACTTTAAAAAAATATGGAGGATACTTCAAGGGTTGTAGTTGATAAATTTAGCTACAAGCTGCTCTAAAATTGCAGCATCTACTAAAAATGTAGGTTATGGGGTGCTGTAGTTGGGATTAAGAGCAGGAGCTAGGCGCAATTTTGCATTTTGGAGCTGAGGGTAGGGAAGAAAAGCATATCATGTTGCTGCTTATAGGTATGTGCAGTGGATGTATTTCCATTTGCTCTAGACAATGAAATCAAACTTGCATGTTGCCTACATGGACAAGCTTGTTCAGTGAAAGAGCTGAAGATTTGAAAAGGACAGCTGCAAATTATATGGAGGAGTGACGCTGCAGGTTATTTGTTGACACACTCAAGTGGAGCAGATAGCGCTTCAGTTGCAGCTGTTGTTGGCTGTATGTGCCAGCTAGTAATCAAACTTCAAGAAAAGGCAGCTTCAAGGGAGATAGATGGGGAAGGCCAATAAGCAGGAAGTTCAACACTGCACTGGAGCACATGCCACCTATGACTGCCTGCAGTTGATGTTTTAAATATGACAAGGAGGGAGCCTATGAAGTACATGGAGCAGCACATTGTGGAGTTAAGAAAATGATAGGAGATTTTCAGCTGGTGAGAGAGCTGGAGTCCCAAGAATCAAAGAGGAGTCACCCCATTGTCTACGTGAAGTATGCAGGCAACATAATTCATACAAGGTTTACATGTTATTTCACTTGGCATTTGCAGATTTATATATCATTCCTTGGAATATCAGATAGGAGAACATGAATAAATCCAGATGACACCCATGTTGAGAAGTGAGTGAAGTTAGAGGCTTGGTGGAGTTGTGGCATGTCAAATTCAGGTAAATTTACCTGTTGGCTCTTGTAAGGAGCCTAATGCTAGTGGGAGTAAGCAACAACTAAATAGTACTTAAGAGGCTGTAGTTTAAACCAGTTGATGTTGCTGTTCAAACCAGACACAATTGGTGCCTGAGCCCAAATCACATGTACTGGTCCACTATGTGCTGTTGATCCCATCAGTTATGTGCAACACTAGACTACACTGTTGGATTGAACCACCTGTGAGGAGCAATCAAGTTTGAGACACGAGCAAGGCACTGACAGTAACAAAGAGGAGGCAGCCTCTATGGTTTTAGATTCTACGGCTTAAATAGCATTATCAGTTATTTTGATCAGACAATTGTTTTGACCCAGCCCAATTGTCAACCTTAGCCAATAGCCAGGTCAACTTGCACTTATCCCTACTCTTCTATGTTTTGTAGTTTTGTAGTTTGTACCAAGTCTGTTTATGAATGACTTCTAAGGGCTCTCCTATTTGGGATGAGTAAGGGGAAGGCTTGGTAGTGGTATAGAGAATAGAGAGTGCATAAATGATCATTGCCATCAATAATTCTTCGGTAGCGGTTGGAGTTATGGCTGAATCAACTAGGAGGTCAAATGTAGCTAGTTATAAGGGGTAGCAAACAGACGTGTGAGGGCCATGAATATCTTTTTGGATGCAATATGAGTTGATTGGACCCCATAGGTGAGTTGATCAGCATTGCTATGGCTTCACTGGTGTTGAGGTAGATCAGCTTTGAGGCAAGGAAGTAGTTTTAACAGGTGCCCATCATCCTGGAAAAAGCATTTTCCATCGTCAAAGACAATTTTGATCAGATCATATTGACATAGTAGGAAAAAATCATTGACTACCTTAGAGATAGATTGTCAATGCAGATGTGTCAATTTTTCTCATTGGACAACTGGCACAACTGGCAGAGTATCTCCCTCCTTAGTCCCTACACAAACTCATTTGTCCTTTTTGCATAGAAGCAGAGTAAATGAATACCTAAGTACACGTGGTTACAGGATCCAAATGTGTGCACGATCAAGTGTCCTCGTTTTGTCCAAACCAGTGTAAAAAATGTTGCATACCATATGCCACAAGAGGGACACTCACAGGTTCATGATATTTCACACAAGTATCAGTAGTGGTGTGCTTAAACATTGTGGATTGGTCTGCTAGTGACATCATGCGGCGTGTATTCAATGCAAATATAAAGAAATACTCCAACATAAAATACAAAATACAAATGTTGGGGCCTGAATAGCATGTTAGTAGATGAATTGGGTGGCTGGCATCTATCAACCACCTAGCCAAAACCATAGGAGAAAAGCCAAGGATCACAGATCTCAGGATTAGCTTAAACCCTACACCCTATTGCAACTTGTAAATTGCTAGATATCTAGCCCAAGTACCACATAAATCAGACTCCGCTTCTTTTTATAGTATTGATAGGCTGAAATCTGCACATAACTTTTGTTATGCAAGCTGGATCAGAAAACTTTATTTTTGAAAGTCCAAGTTTAGAAGGTGCCCTAGAACTCTCCAGAAGAAACCTCACACAAATTCTGAGAGTAGGCGCACCAAATCTGCCGGCCTTGTTTAGGCTGTTGTCTAGAATTCGTGCATGCTGTTTTGTATACCAGTTCGACTTCGAAGCTTCCTAACTTGTACATACACGATCCAAATGATACCAAACTTGAAACAAGGATTCATAAGGTACCAAGGATTACTAAAACAACTATTTAACATGCTCAGATGTACACAAATCAACACCAATAACAAGTTTTATGTGTACAAATTAGACTGTTATCATTGAGATAAGGCTTGGTGCGTAATTGATATTTACCGCCTTCAATCTTCACTTGTAGATTAATAGAACATCAACTCATAAATACCATAATGTGAGAATACACTAAATCATAATAAGCTTTAGATGAATTCAAATAATTGTGATCAATACCAAATGGAGTCATTATTACAGGCACCTCCATTCATTCTGTACTTCAAGCTTTGATGGCCATTTAGACTACTGTTCAGATTTTCATTTAGAAGTGGAAGACATTCCAATCCACAAAACATAAATATAAATTATAGAATCAAATGTCAAGAGAATATAAATCTCACTATTGCATGCTAAGCTTGACTAAGCATCAATGTAAAAATTCTTTTATGTATCCGTTCAGTGCATTTAAATCTTCCTAGGATAGCCATGGCCACAGTACTATACCACCACAATACCACCATATATATATCAAAGAGAATACTACAACTGGAAGTTGGAATACATTCACTAGCTTTCCAGGGGATTGACAAAGATACAGAGGATATAGAATAGACCATTTAACTTTTTTTGTGGCTACAATGTCTAGAGGAAGTATGCCAAGAGCAACTAATTCAAAATCAGCATTTGCATGACTAACAAGTGCAGAAATTGCACGGATTTTAGCAACAATTAGATGAATAGATGGATATTCAAGTGTTTCTAGGGGGGCAAAAGATTATGCCAATATGGACTTGGCAAAAGAGGATGGAAAGTATATGTAAGGATTGATTAAGTAGTAACAAGTAGACGTGCTCATGTTGGAAGAAGATCAAACTACTATGCAAACTCCAGACTTGGAAAGTGAGGGGATTGCCATAATTCGTTTTAGGAGACTAAAAGTAGTGGCCAGTATAAACAAGGCAAGGAGTTTAAGAAGAAGAAAGTGCTTACTTTGACAATGCAGAGGAAGTTCAAAAAGGAGCATTCCACACAAAGTATGCATATGAAGATTGCTATTGCAAATATAGTATGGTCTTATTACAAATATAGTATGGTCTATTGATGGTACATACATAATTCCCATCATGATTTTTGGTAGGATGATGCAATAATGTTTGATGACAAGAAATAAGTTGTTGAGTGTTTATAAGCTTGGGATGGCTATATGTAATCATGGATGACTTAAGCACAAGCTTTAGCAAATTCGAACAGTTTTAGTTGTTGAAATTTGGGATTGAGTAGAAGGTTGTTGATGGGATATGATATACTTTGACTATGATTTGGGACCTAACAAAGGTCCCTACCAAGTTTGGTGACAATCTGCATTAGTATGGGGAGATACATGCTCTAGAAGTGTGACAGCAAGACAAAATTGCATGTGGGAAAATTATATCGCAGCATGTGCATAATTTTTTTGGAGAATAGCTTCTAGAATTTGGTCATGGTGCCTTTTGGAAAGTTGTAGTTTGGAATTTGGCTACAATTTTCCTTCAAAAAACTTCGCGATCTGAGCTACGGATCAAGGGTTCTAGACAATTTTCCAAAGGGCCATCTTAACAACATGATCTTTTGATTATGAAAAATAAGGGTTTTATACCCGAGTAAAAGGCTACTCCATTGAGCTTTTTGAAGAGAGAGAAGGCATAAAATTGTTGAAGCTAATTGCATAATGGAAGCCAAGATTTAGAACTTGTAGTTGGAAGGTTGAGTCAGGCTCCCTTCTCTGTCAAGCTCTTGGTTTGTGGTCTATGGTTAAGGTTTGTGGTGCCTTCCTTCCATCCCTTCTTTTAATTTAGATATATAATGGCTTTTCTTGGTCCATGCACTTCTTTTCTAATTGCAGTGTTGTAGTGTCTAGATTACTACTACTCTTTTTGGGATAATCTCTCTTGATTAGATTTGTGTATGTCATGAGCCTTCCTGCAGAGACCAACATACAACAATCCTGTTTTTCAATTTGAAATAAGATCATTGTCTTGTTGATTATGTTGGAGGATTGGCTTGTGTACTATATTGAATAGTAGTAGGGATTTCATGCATCAACAACTAAGATGAGAACAACATAATAGATTTGAATATGCAATGTTGGTCACAATAGGTCCCATAATAGTAAGCATTTGCATTCTAGGAGTTTGTAGGTTGAATCAAAACAAGTAAATACCATCAAATAGAGTATTGTTTCTCTCTCTTTGATACAAAAGGAATGCAGTGTTTGCTTTTGTAGAGGAAATAATATTTTATAACAGTAAATATAATAGATTTCGGCCTTTCATACCACATTACGGGTTTGAATTATCAAATTAGAAAGAGGATCTGATTACGCTATCTAATCAGCCTCTAATAGTAGCAAATTGAACGCAAGTATTAATTGCAAGGCCAATTTGAATCAAGACAAAAGATTTGACCATCCATCCTCGTATGTAAACTGCAAGCAATGGTGGGTCTTCTTGCTTATTGAGATGGATCAAAGTTTTTTTTCTCTTGCTACATGTTGAAGATCTTGATTCCTTTGAGAAATTGCAGATGTAAGCAAATCTAAATGATAGTAGGTTTGTAGCAAGGAAAAATAAGATTATATTGTGCTAAGCCACTACAATAGAAGATTACAAAACTTGCTATATATGTCTAGAGTTGTTGGCTTGTAGTAGATTGTAAATAGGCTTGACACAACCATAGCTAGTTGTACTTTCATGATCTTAGAGTTGTAAGTTCTCTTGATTTGTGTTTAGTTGGCGATGTAACATGATTTTCAAGAAGATTTATATGTTTAGTCTGCAGCAATTCCATATATATTACTTTCTATGGAATGTTTCATGCTTTTTATGATTGAGACAAAACTTTATGGATATGCAAACAATTAAACTATAGCAATTGAATGTGTATTTCTTGTAAAATCCTTCGTTCTTTTTTATCCTATTTGGGATAATTGAAACTTGTCAATTCAATCTATACTTTTTTGTTAGTGGATTGTACATCTCATGGGCAAGTCATGTATTTACGTGAGCCTTTCTCTATATTGTAAAAGAGAGTAGTAAAGCTAGTTGCCTTGATTTTGGATGCCAGTTCCTCAATTGCCCAATTGGTATTTGGGCATCTGGTTGTGGGCTGCTCAACTGGTCATGCACTTTGGTATTTTCTACGCCATATTATAGGCAAGCTTCTTCCGCTTTTGGTGGAGATAGAAGAATGTGTCAATTGTCGGCGACTCAAAGCTTAAGCTTTGGATTATATTCTGTGTTGGTATATGGATTCCATTTCTTGAGCATATTCTTCTTGTGTTCCTTTTTTCTTTGTAGTGATTCTTTTCTCTCATTGTGTTTGTGTAGTTTATTATTGTAGACTCTCATGCCTCCATTATGGTTCCCTATTTTGATATGGTATAGGATGTCTATATTAAGAGTTTCTAGTGTTGTTTTTCGATGTAGGTTTGAGTTGTTGATTTGTCCTGCATTTACTTGCTGTCGATGATTGCTCTACACACTTGCCAAGGTTGGGTGCCATCCATATTTAGTGATTTTCCCTATTTGTTACACCATATAGTCTATGTTTGACAATTAGCCCCTTGTGTTTTATGCACAACACCCTACATTTACTGACTTTGACCTCTTACCAAGCTTGGTGACTACTCTAGTTGTTGTATGACTTGGTTTTAGACCTAGAAAACTTGTGTTTGCTGTATTAGACCTTGCATTTACAACTACTGTAATCATTAGATTGAGTGGGTGATGGGGGCCTTCCATGTCGGTGGTTAATCATATGTTGTTGAATGAAGCTAAAAAGAAAAAGGAAGTGCACCTACCTAGGGGTGTATCTACCTCACCTTGCAGTGCATGGTGCCTATGCTAGTGGAATTGGGAGTTGGGTTGACGAACCTCACAAAAGCTTGAGGTGTTGTCCCACACTTAAGGCCCTAATTTTTGTACAAGAGGAGGTGCTATGGGTATGACTTAGGGAGAGATGTCTAATTGTAGGTGATTGATCATAGATGAGTGGGAGCTCCCTAGGTGTGACCTACCTTAGATGTGCCCTAAGTATGTGAAGTAGGGGAAGGGGCTAGAATGACGTAGTGCTTCGAACTTAATGTTTTTCAATCTAGTGGTTGTGCTTATGATTTAAGGACTACCCTTGGGTAATTTCTTTCTAGTTATGAGTTATTTTTAGGCTATGTTTCTTCATTTTTTATGGTAATTTTGACTTTGGGTTGAGGTTTTTCCCATTTGCAACTATCGACTGTTCTTTTCTTAGCTGGATAGACCTTTGTTTTGCTCTTTTGTGTTAGAGAGGATTTGTGCCTAATTGGTATTGTGATTTCACATTACTCTTTGTATATTCTTGATCTTGTCTCTTGTGCTTTTACTTGAACTGCATGAACTCTTGAAGTTGTATTTTTGGGTAGAAGTCTTGGCATGCACTTATCTTTCTCACATCCCTCAACGTATTCCATCTTCTTTGCATCTGCCTCACAATGGGTCCTACAGATTCTGCTACTGACGATAAGCTTCATGATATTGACTACCCATCTTTGAGTGTTCTTTTGGAAGTTTGTTGTATAGATTTAGGTTCATTTGTAGATGCTATTTGTAGCTATTATTCTTGATGCTCAAGCTTTTCTAACTTTTAAGAGGGATGCCATGTAGAAGAATGTAGGATGTTATCATTGTGGCAAGAAGGGACAAATTTGAAAAATATTGTAGGACATTAGGGGCACAATGATAGGATAAGAAATAGATGGTGGGTACCAACTCCTTTGACAAGTCATCACCATCTTCAAGTTTTGGCCATGTGGCC
Organism: Lygodium microphyllum; assembly: GCF_053477565.2. Taxonomy (NCBI): domain Eukaryota; kingdom Viridiplantae; phylum Streptophyta; class Polypodiopsida; order Schizaeales; family Lygodiaceae; genus Lygodium; species Lygodium microphyllum. Next base: position 129,123,257 of record NC_141154.1, read on the forward strand.
AAGGTGTTGGTTGGATAGGTCTCCCCTTTTGTGGTGAAGGCAAAGGCAGTGAAGGCCTCCTTTTCCTCCTTGTAGTTCTAGTGGTGTGGTCATCCTTGATGATCTCTATTGCAAGAGAGCAAGCGTGAGGGAATGGTAGAGGTGGGGGCATTTGAGCCTCATTTGTATGTAGGGGCAATGGACCTAGAGTATAGCTTTCCATATGCATTGGTGAAGTAATGAAAATTGAATTTTTGGAGTTGGGATCGACTTCTCGGTTCATGTGGACTTGTTTCAATGAGAGCGAGCTTGGTTTTTGAGGTTACATGAGGGGACAATTTGGTAGTTCAGTTGAAGTTGGTGAATCCATGGTTACATATGCTACTATAGAGGCATTGTTGCTAGGCGTGAGAGACTATTGTGACTACTTGTTTTCAAGGCTTGGTTTGATTTGACATCAATGTTAGTGCCTATATGTGGCGCCTTGGTGGCGACTTACACATCCACTACTTGGGTATACATTCTCCTATTTGATGATCATTATTATATGCACTATGAGTCATTATTGTTAAGTCTTTTATTGTATCAATCACCCATAATTTGAGAGAGGGTGTTAGTACATTGTACATCTCCTAGGCGAGTTTGTGTATTTATGTGGACATTTCTCTATTTTGTGCCCAGAGAGGGTTGAGGCAAATCGCCCTAATTTTGGATGTCACTTCCTAAGTTTCCCAACTAGCATTTGGGTGCCGAGTTGTGGGTTGACCAATTTATTATCGAATGCTCCCCCCTCAATTTTAGTCATCTCATTCACCATAGTTGCTTATTGGCAGAGAAAGGGGGATCATGCCCATTGCCAATGACTCAAAGCTTGAGCTTTGTATTGTCTTGTGTATTGATATAAGGATTCCATTTTTTGAGCATGTTTTTTTTAATGTTCTTCCGTTCTTTATAGTGTGTTTCACTTTTCTCTATGTTTTTGCAGTCTATTACAATAGATTCTCATGCTTTCATTGATGCCCCTTATTTTGACATTTTCCATATACAATTGAAGACAATATATTTTCTTATACTCCATAATTTGGTTATATTGTCATATATTACAATAGAACACTTTGTAGAAGTGCTCTCTTAATAAAGCTATAGATCTTAATCAATACAAGGTTGGAGTTGGGTGAAGAGGTGATATTACTAGGTTTTTGTTGTATGTCTTTGTGATTGCTTTCCATTGGTTCTACAAGATTAATAGTATTTGGGGTTTGTTTTGATAGCTTTTCTTTCTCTCCTCATTAGGACATAAAGCACCACTCTAAAATTTTATTGATTGACCATGTTTTAATTTGAATGGTATAGAACGAGTCATAAAAATATATCTCCTCTCAAATTTATATTTATAGAAGGGATATAACTGTTACCTTCAAAATTCACAAAAGGGGTATATAACATGGTATAAAGATTTTAAAAATGGGTTTTTAAAATACCCTTTGAAATTATGTTATATGGAGGGCTTCTCTAAGGTGCACCCCTTGAGGGCACTGTGAACCAGATGTTAGAGTGTGGTGTAGATGAAGGTTCTAGAATACCATTTTTATTCTTTCATTTAATAGATGTATGAGTTTGGGCAAGTGAGCTCTAGGCATATGATAAAGTGATAACGCATCTCAATATGTTTCATCTTTGCATGGAAGATCAGATTCTTGGCTAACTGGATAGCACTTATAGAATCTAAATGTAGTGCAAGGACCATATTAATAGTATCAAGGTTCGCCAATACCAAACGGTCTAACCAGAGAGCCTTCTTGTAAGCCTCAATGGTTGCAACATACTCAGCGTCGATAGTAGAGAGGGCTGTGTATTTTTGTACCCTAGATATCTAAGAAACAACACCTCTAGCAAAGTTAAAGACATAGCCAAAGGTGGACTTCCTATTGTCTGCATGTTTTGCATAATCAAAGTCAATGTATCCCACACTCCTTTCTATAATCTTGGCTACCATAATACATGCACATAACTGCTATGCCCTTTAGGTACCTCCTTATGATACTCTTGATGGCATCCCAATGTCATCTACCAGGTGTAGCCATATAACGTGCCATAACTCGCATTGCAAATGCTATGTCAAGATGTGTGGCTATCATGGTATATATCAAATTGCCAATGATGGATGTATAAGGGATCTTGGCCATCTTAGCCTTTTTCTCATTAGATTGCGGACAATTAGCTTGACTAACCTTTATATGAGAAGGTAGAGGACAATCAATAGGGTTGCCATCTTACATAGGAAATCGCTCAAGGACCCTTTGGATATACTTCTTCCGTGTGACAAATAAAGGAGGCCCTTAGAGTGATTGTGTGTGACGTGCATCCCAAGAATGTGTGAGGCCTATTCCATGTCCTTAATCTCAAAGCTATTATTGAGTTGAGTTTTCAAGGCTTCTAGCTCACATCATGAGCTCTTCCAATAAGCATATCATCCATATAGAGTACCAAAATTATAAGGCTGCAATCACGAGCCTTCTTCGTGTATAAACATGGATCCATAGCATTACGACTATATCCATGTGAATGTATAAAAGCATCAAACTTATGGTAAATGCAGGAACATGATGATTTAGAAGAGAGTTTGCAGTATGCTTAGCCATGTAGGCTTACCCCAACACTTTTGGGCTAAGCCAATTGCTACTATTGTACACTTGATGAGATCTATATATAGCAACCTAAGGGCTTTGAAAAAAAAGACATGGAACACCTAGTGTGCAAGTTGAGAAAGAGCCTTTATGGCTAATACTGTTCGAGAGAGGGGTGTAAGCGGCGATCAATTGACGCTCAATACCCCACTCATCCAAAATTGTTCAAAAGCCTTCGAGACATAGTTACCTCCATTATCAGATCTTAGGCATTTTAGCCTATAACCAGAGTGGTTCTCAACAATATCAAGCCAATGATGAAAGGTAGATAAGACATCAGATTTTTGCTTTAATAGAGTAAGCCTAGACCTTATGTGAGTAATCATCAATGAATATGATAAAGTACTTCGCACCACCTAATGACTGCTAAGGCATGGGGCCACATACATCAAAATGAACAAGAGCCAAAGGCTCACCCATGCGCTTCATGCTAGACTTATTATGTGTACTACATGTCTAGTTGCCATATAATTGATGGTCACAAGACTCAAAACACTTATAGTCTGGGGGAAAAGATACTGCAAACTAATAAGCATTTTCATTCCTTTCAAAGACATGTACCCAAGGTGATGATGCCAAAGAGATACATGTGGAACTACAGCTATAGCCAAAACATGGTCATTTGACCTAGATACAAGCAAAGAATAGAGGGTACTAGACTTAGCACTATATGCAAAAATAAGATTTTCATAGGAAATCTTCCATGAGGGATCACCAAAACAAAAGCATAACTTGTGTCATCCAAGGTGCCAGTAGAGATAAGGCTCTTTGTGAGAGTCGGTACATGACATATATCATGAAGAGTGAACATACTACTTGAACCAAAACATAGCTGAATATCACCAATACTAATGATCTTAAATGCTAGGTCATTATCCAAACAGACAAATCCAGTCATATTGTGATAGGAGTGAAATCTCTCTATATGAGGGATCACATGAAAGGAAGCCCTTGAATCTATCAACCAACAATGAGTATATCCTGACAAAGTATGAGTTGGCTGTGAAGCATTCAAAGAATAAGCTACCAAGTCAAGATCATTAGATATATCAGGTTGCACCACATTAATCTCCTCAATCTTGACAGTGGACTTACTAAACACAATGTTGCGATCATCATTCTTGTCCCGCACTTTACCCTTTTACTTTTCCTTGCGTTTATCTTTGCACATTTTATGGCACTATGTGGTTGAATATGACCTGATTTTTCAAAATAATGACAAGTAAGATCAAACTTATAGCCACTGACTTATTACGAGATTGTCCACATGTCTTAGATGATTGAGACATGTTAGAGTCTCTACCATGGCCATTTCCATCCTGCCCCAGCCTCTAACAATCAATGCATGGGATGTACATGAAGAATCCACATTCTTTCTATTCACCTCTTTTGTCAAGAGAGCACTCTCAAGATCCTGCAATTTCAGCCCATAGTATAGAGAGCCGTACAAAAGTGTCCCATGACTTAGGTAGAGTATCAAGTAGAAATAAAGGATGCAAAGTATCCTTGAATTGATCTCTTGCGAAGCTAAATGGACGATAATGGAGTGAAACTCATTCAAGTGTGTAGACATAGAAGTCCCTTCCTTCATGCGAAGGCCCATCAACCGTTTCGATCAATACATTCGAGATGCAGGAGTCAGCTTGTCATGAAGATTCCTAATTTGTGTCCAAAGCTCATATACAGTCTGATTTTTAGTTATAACATTATAGTGAATCTGCTTAGGGAGTGATAAAATGATTGTGGACTTGCATAGCTCATCTAACTCATTCCAATCCTTAGGTGCAATATTCTTGGGTTTGGCACCCCCATTTTTGATTTCTGCACGAAAACCTATTAGATCTGGGTTTTTCAATAGATGTAATTGGTCTCATGTAGTTTCTCAATATTAAAGATAGGATTGTCGTGAGAACCACTAGCCATAATGAGACCAAGTGAGTACATAGAAGGGCAAGACATGTTGCTATAATACCCTGCAAATCAGCCCCAAAACCATTGCTAAATCAAGTGGGAGATAAGAGATACTACCAAAGTAATGAGTTGTCCACAAACTATAAGAAAAATGTCAAGACCAAGTGATTGTCCTCAAATAGAATGCATAGACCTGAAAACATGTTGATGCAATAAATTGCAGTATTATGCCAACAACCAATTGTGAGCAACCAAGAAGAAAGAAGCCAGGAACAATCGACATTGAAAGCTATCACAACTGCAATGTGTTAGAAACCATACATGCAATAGGCATAGACATCATGCATAGGGTAGGCCTAAAAAATAATGAAGAAAAATGCTAGATGCATAACCCACTGGGCAAAGCTCAATACATAATCCTGAAGAATATAAATACCATTGACAATACCTTGATAGACATAAGTACTGGGACTAAGCTAAGAGATCAAATCAGCCCACAATAGGGTAACTGCATCGAATAAATATCAAGAGAGAATGTACATGTCACAATGAGTGCCATTGTCTCATTGTGATAAGCTCAAGCTCAATTGCATAAGCCAAATGTTTTGTAGTACATCCAAGTGCCAACATGGCTCATTACATAAAGTGGAGTAGCTCCCACTAAAGCAAAAGTTGAATGCTAAAGGATCAAACGAAGCTCAAAACGTCATGTGAATGATATCCAGACATTCAAGATTCATAGAGCATACATCTGGAAGCATAAAACTCAATATGTTCTTCAAGCCCATAACTGTATAACTCACTGAAGTAGCCAAGGCATGTAACCACAACCAATATCAATGTAATAGAGCTCAAATCTTAGCTCCAAAGCATGCCATAGCATATCGAAAAGAATACATAACAATCGAAGAAGTGGTACATCCACTGAGTATCCCATAAAGCATCAATGAGCATTAGGCATAAGCTTTTTATTGATAAATAATTCTTGTACTATTATTATAACACTAAAATGACAATGAAATCTAAGCTATTTTAAGCTCAAATATGTCCCAAAAGCATAATCATACCATCAGGGCACCAATAAACATGCTTATGGAATTTATTGTTTGTTGTCCAAACTAGAATAGTCTGTTTTTTGTAAAACAGAGAACAAAAAACTGCACATAATCAACTTTATGAGTGCCTAGATTTGTAGCTCTCTTTTCACTCTTCATTTCTAGCTATAGAATGGCTAAATCCAACACTGTGTGTAAAAGTTATAACCAAAATACGATAGTGCTATCAAGCGGCCATAGCTGTCCAGAACTTCTATAGCATGCTTTGTATCCACTCAAAAGGGATAAAATTGGTTGCTTCTCAGCTTAATAAGCACTCAACAAGGCTCAGCTAGTTGTTGGAACAAGTCAAAAGAAGGAAAGACTCAATGCATATCTCGAGAGAAAGAAACAATGGCTACGATAAAACCTTGAGTCGAATATTTGATTCTAGGCTACAACAAAGGATGAAGAAGCTCCTCGAATGGTTGGTTGTGATACCAGTTGAAGGGAGTGAGTCTGGAGTGGAAGCATGTGAGTGGAAGCAAGAGCTATATTGGAAAGAGCAAGAACGAGAGAGAGAGAGAGAGAGAGAGAGAGAGAGAGAGAGAGAGAGAGAGAGAGAGAGAGAGAGAGAGAGAGAGAGAGAGAGAGAGAGAGAGAGAGAGAGAGAGAGAGAGAGACAATATGTGGGAACTCCAATAGTCACAATGTATGACTAGCCTTCTCTTTATTCAAATGTCATTGAAAGAATGAAGAATTAAGTGTCATAGATGGATGCCTACCACCTGAAATGTATAGGTGTGTGGGTACTATCAATGTAATAATACACAGGAAGCTAGGCACATGCCCCTTTTTCCCCAACATTTTTCTCCTCAAGTATCATCATAGAAATCAAATATGCAAAGTCAGGGATATCATAATTGGTATTCATAAATAACTTGAAGCTCTTCTCTTGTACTCATCTCCAAGTCCATCTAAACATGCTCACACAACATCATTATTAACTACTAAATTGATAGATCCAAAAGTTTCCATAATACTCTTGACCTTTAATGCATAGTCATTGATGGATAAATTCATTTCTGGCTTTGTATATATCTCAAACAACCTTGTCAAATTCTTCCAAGAAAGAGAGAGGGTTTCAGATACTTGTAAATCACCCATTATACTATCTGGGATATTCATAGATAGCCAATACATCACTTTACTATGTGTATTCTTGTAATCCTTCTTAGCCTTTATTTGTTCTACAGAAGCATTTTCTTAAGAAATGTCAAGTGTCACTGCCATGTCTTCTTCAATTTGTAGTTTCAAATATCTTTATCCTTTAAGAAATTTATCATCCTAAAATTTCGTGCATGATAATTATTCTTATCAAGATTCTCATTGACAATTTGGTTAAAAGTGTTAGACATTGTGACAAGAAAAGCAACCTTACAAAACACCAATCTATAACCAAGCCAATACAGGTGCATTATAACCAAAACACATAACTTTTTTTCTTATTGCACAATAATAATTGCAATATGCAAATTTTATGAATCTACCCTTTGTATTTGCAATCCAAGAAACACACGAGACCTTATAGATCCCGAATTTTATAACCTCTACCGTTGTAAATGGCAAATATAGTCAAATCTATAGTATGTCTAGAAATTGCTTTCAGCGAATTTGCACGATGAGAAGGGAGGCCAAAATGACCTCAAATGGTAAAAATCATTACAGATACTAAATGATATTTTTGTAGTATATACTACCATGTTTCACTACAATCAAGACTCCAACCTTGCTAGTGTAAGAAGCCTCTTTCACACTTATATTCTAAGGTAAATCGAACAAGATGGAAGAGCTTCTTACCCATTTTTTTCTTGCTTATCTTAACCTTTGATTCAACTTTTTTTCCTTTATCTCATCCTTTGATTGAGCTTTGTGCAACCATCGAATTGCTCTAATACCATGTAAACATATGAGAATAGAGACTTCTCCTTTCTTCTTTTTCTATATGAAAGAACTTAGTTTACAACATGATAAAATATTGATATGAAACTACTAGAATATATCTACATGCAATCACTAAATGTGAACCTGCTAAAGATAGATAAGACATCACAATAAATGTGCCATAACTGAGAGTAGACTATGTGGGTGAAATCTAATTGTAGAATCATTGGCATATCCTCCATGTTGGTCACCTAACATATTAGTGAGAGTAAAGTCTTGCTACATCATCAAGACATGTAGTGAATGCTAGCTCTCATGTGAAGCTCAGCATCTCAATAAGGGAAGATGTTAATCCTCTTCCCTAGGCCACATATTTTATACGAAGTTAGGACCATCCATGTGTTTGAAATTTGTGCTATGTGCAGGGAGTTATTGGAATCAACACATGTTGTGGGCATCTTCATGCATGACTATAGTCATCAATACCATTTCCTTTGCTTAAGTGTAGTTTTGTATACTAGTGGATTTTATGTAAAAGAGAAGTGCATCATTGAAATACTTATGAACAATTGCAAAAGCATGGATCATTGAGTACCACAATGTGAAGATTAAGTTGATGCTATTATCCATAATGGTGATTTTATATGTAGATTACAATGTTGATTTGGAGTGATCATGATTTTGGAATCACTTGCAATTATTGCGCAGATGTGAAACATGTGGGAAAGGTTATCTAAGATGGAAAGACTACAAATAATGTGAAGTGTGATGACTGAAGACTAGTAAAGTTTGTTGCAAGTAATATGTTTGAGGACTCATATAGTATGGAGAAGGTACATGATGTCTTATGAGGCTTGAAGTTTGGTGGGATGGAGGAGAAGGAGGGTGTAGTGGAGTTGGATGGGAACACAATAGGGGATAGCTAGGGGAGCTCCGATATAGAGGAGAGAGCGATTGATGGAGGAAAAAATAACTACGGAGCTAGTGCTTCTAAACTTGTGATCATCAATGATGACATGCTAGGTATGGAGCACACAGGCCAAGAAAGCCTCTTTTGAACTTGTGAATGCTTTTGAGCTTGTGATCATCAATGATGACATGCTAGGTATGGAGCACACTAAGGCCAAGAAATACTCTTCCATTGATGAGGTGTTACTAGATAGCATTGAGGGTGAGGGAAAATCTAGATGCTAGTGATACCAAAAGTAGGGGAGGGTCTACTGGTGGAAAAAAGGGGTAGCATGGAGGCTAGTGATGAGAAGGGAAAAGATACCAAAGAGGGTATAGTTCGTGTAAGTGGCAACAAGTTGGCAAATGAGGTTGAGGGGGTAGAGGGTTGTGAGGAGACTGCTAAGGGAGCAAGTATTGGTAGCAGAGGGCCTAGCTATTAACAAAGAAGGTGATATTGTAAGAGCTGTCAAGGTAAATGCTAAATTGAAGGAGATGATTGATGCAGTTGCAAAATCTCTAGGTGACTGGACCTTATCAGAGTTCTTTTATGCAATAGGGAAGAAGTGCCCTTGTGGTCATTGTAATAAGCCTCATGCTTGCAAATTGTAGTTGCTACTATAGCTCTTTGTACTTGACCATGTTGATTGTTGATCTATTGCATATGGGTTTTTGGTCTCCTTACATTACCTTCGATTTTGAAAACAAGTCATGATTTCCTTTTTGTCTTGTGCACTCTCCTTGATCCTGGAAGAGACATTCGATTTTAGACTATAGTATTAAAGTTGTGTTGGATTCTATAATAGAGGAATATTTTTGGTTTGGTTCTAGCTTTGCGAATGTCCAATACCAAGATGGAACTTTGTTATAACCACACTTGGTACTGTGTGAGATTTTGGTTGTGAATTGAGTCACTATTCTAATGCATATTATGCCTTCACTATCTCTGCTTTTCTCATCTCATTATTTATTTTGGCATTTTAGTAATTAATCCTTAGTGGCTAGACAAGAAATCATTGAGCTATTGAAGGATGTAGTTACTCATGCCTACCCAACAATATATGGTTGCAAGCACCTATTATTTGATTTGGAAGCCAATATCTCCCCCCCTCGTTGCTAAACTTCTATTGATTTGATCCCCTTGACATTGGTGATACATTATACCATGGACCATACTTTGTATATGCACTTCTATTGTAATGAAAATCCATTTCTTATATTTATTGTCTTGTTCATTGCACTATCTTTGATACATTTTTAACACTATATTTGATGTTTATAATCTTATCTAGTGATAGAAGTGGTGTTTTATCATATCTCTTGTATTTTTTTTTTTTTGAAATTGTATTACTTTAGCTTCATGCTAGAGTGGCACTTCACATTACTAACTTTGGTATTATAGAGTATCAAATTTGGTACTCTCTAAGTGTACCAAATTTAGTAATGTAGTGCAAAACTCATAGTACCAGAATTGCTAATGTGGTGTGACATGGACATTACATAGGTTCAAATTGACAAAATTGTTGTTTTGAAGTAGCTTATATTGTGTTTGTCTAAAATTTTCAAACGTTTCTTCTAACAATTCGACATTACACAATACCAAATATGGTACAGTCAAGTACCAAGTTCTTCTCTAACTAGCACCATATTTGGTGTAGTTGTATTCAATTGGTAATACACATGACCAAAGAGGTGGTACAAAATGTATGGAATACCCTATGTTGTATTTTTCTAAAATTGAAACTTCTTTATTTTTGGACTATCTTACAATGTACAATTACCAAAGTTGGCATTGTAGGTACAAAAATTGGTAATATATGTACCAAAACATGGAGCGAAAGGTTTCAAAATTTGATACCAAAATTGTCAAAATATAAACTATAAGTACTAAATTTGGTATTGTAGGTATTCATTTTGAAATTGCAAGCACTAATTTTGGTATTATCTGTTTTGATACTATAAGTACCAATTTTGGTACTATAGTGCAAGACTGATAGTACCATATTTGATATTGTGGTGTGACATGGACAGTATGTAGGGTCAAAGTAACAGACCTTGTATTTTGAAGTAGCTTAAATTGTGTTTCTCTATCGTTTTCATGAACACATCTTTTAACAATTTGACATTACATAGAATCAAATTTGGCACTATCATGCATCAAGTTTTGTTGTAAAAAGTACTATATTTGGTGCAACAATGTTCAATTGGAGATGCACATGACCAAAGAGGTAGTATACAATGTTATGGACCACCCTACATCGTGTTTTTCTAAAATTGTCACTTCTTTGTTGTTGGATAATCTTATAATATACAATTCCAAAATTGGTATTGTAGATACCAAAATATAGAACTAAAAGATTTCAAAATTGGTACTACAGGATACTAACATGGATATAGAGGAGGTCCTATCCATTAAGCAAGGGGATGCTATATCAAAGGAGCTTAACATAGTCAACTTGAAAATTGGTAATCTATCTAAAGAGGAGCATAAATACATACCAATGTCTATTGAGTCTCTCACTTTGGCAAATCTCCCTTCCTTTTCCATTTTGGGGTAGGAGTTCCTATTGCTTAACGATATCCAAAAATTCACAAGAATTATTTTATGATGATGATAGTATCCTAGCTTGTTATGGTGGCACAACAACCACATTTGGGGCAGAATTTGGTGCTTGCACATTACCTTCCTAAGGTTGATCTAAGCATTATGAAGATTTACCATACAAAGTATTTTGACAAACCAACAATGCCAATATTTGTTCTCAAGACTTTGTTGAGATAATTAGGGTATTACCATTATCTACAAATAGAGACAAAGTCATACTAATTGAAAAGTATGCTTCAAGAAGTGGATACTTCTTGTGCTATAACACTTATGCTTTGGTAACTAATCCTTAGAAGAACCCCCCATTGCAAGGCTACAAGAGATAAAGATACCTCTTATAGAATAAGAGGAGCCCATTTTTGCTTGAAGACAAAGAGAATGATGGGGAAGCAGAAAGTAGCAAAAGAAGACAATCTTTTGTTTGAACTTTGAGCAATACAAAAGAATAAAATCACATGTATTATATAGCCTTGCTGTCAATAAAAAAGGCTGATTGAGTAACCTCTACAAAATAATGTGATTAGAATCACACTATAAGAAGTTGAAAAGACATGTATTAGTGAGATACTTATTAATAATAACTTGTCACATTGATATAGGTATAAAAGGTGTGAGACATGTAAAATTTGACATCTTTTTACCATAATACAATTACTGCCTCTCATCTCACATGCTTGTACTTAGCTTTCATGGCTTCTCTTTCTTATTTCCTATCTTTCTAGTCTTTCTCTCTCCTCGTCACTCATTATCTCTCTTATTTTCTCTCTTTTCTGCTCTTCTTTCTCTCACCTCTCAGCCCTCTCCCTGACAAGTGGCATCAAAGCATTGGTCTTTGATCCATTTGGTTCAATCTTTTCTTGGATTTGTTTCACAATCTAGTTACCTTCTGGGTACTCAAGGATAGGGTATTAGCTTGGAAAATTGATAGGTGTAGTGACTAAGGAAACGAAGGGCAGCCTAGTCACAGAGTTAATTGGATTACTTGAAGGTAAAGTTGGAGGCATCTTGGACGTGCATCCATGACAAGTCATTTTGGAGGTAAAATTTTTAAAGGAGGGGAGAATAGAGTTAGTTTTGGTTAAAAGTCCATTTATATTTCAGGATAGGCTTTCTCTTTCCTCTCTCTTTCAAGATTTTGGCTGAAGCTTTCATGGTGGTTGCCAATAAATTTTATCTCTTTCTCTTCAATGATCTAATCTCACTCTTTGACATTGGGGAAATGATTCTTGACATTCTAAGCATTAGATAGAGCACCAAAGTGTTAGCAATGATTGAGTGATTGCTCTAGGATCAGGCCTTTGTAATTTATGGCACAATTTTTGTTGATCACATTGCTCTAATATCATACTTCTAGTGCTTCCAATCTCTTTCATGCTTGTTAAGCAGTCTTGGTATACTTAGTTGGTAATTTCTACAACAAGCTTTTATAAAATTTGAGCCCAAATCTTCATTCTCTTGGTTGGAAACCCTAAAACACATCAGGTCAGCCATAGCCACAAATTTGGAAGATTCAATTTCTTCCATATTTGGCTCTTCCTGACCTCAAAGGCTTCTCTATTATCATTTGGGAGAAAGATTGGCTTCAAGATTGAAGACATTACAAAGATTTCAGCACATTGAGCCTCTTGAAGCTTATAATGGAGTTATATTTGGGGCTTTTGTTCAAAGAGTTTGAATCTATGTCATTCAAGTGTTCAAGTAGCCTTGGGGCATTGAATCTTCAAGGATTTAATCTTCTTCAAGCATGTATGGGGTGAATTCCATGGATTATTGGAGCTTTATGATGGATTATGGAAATTTCTTCAACCATTAGACTAAATCTTGATTCCAAGAGAATCAACCATCTTCTTCAAGCTTGATAAATGTATTTTATTTCCTTAATCTTTGAAATCTCTCAACATCCACTTGTTCAAAGCTTGTCCACTTATTGATGGGAGATTCTTGATCAATTAATTCTTTGAATTGATCAATAGATTAGAGATTAGTGTTCTTCTCGTTAATCAAAGCCTTTCAATTAAAATTCAACATTCATTTCATTCCAATTTCATCATGAATATCATTTATATTGTCTTGATGCATAATCGTGATTTGATTGTATGATTCTCTTTGGCCATGAAAGAAATATTGTAAAGGGTAAGTACTTGCAATTAGTGAGTAATTGAATTGTATTAGTAAGACCCTCAGCCAATCTCTATTTCTTAATTCCAATTTTCATGAATCAAATCTTACATATCATCGAAGGTTGAAAGATTTTTTTAGTTATGCGTCTCATCCCTGTTTGCTTAATTGAAATGCTCCTACCATGTTAATATTCCCACTAAGGAAAAAGGTGGATATTGACAGAGATAGTGGAACAATAGAGAGGTGACCCTCTCCCACTATTAAAGATCATGAAGAGGTGCAACCAATTGACTATTGAGATGGCAAGCTCAATATGCGTTGATATTGATGATTGATCACCTAGCTAGATGGTCCGTAAGTTTACACTTAGCATACCGGTGGTCATTAGAATCCTTACATGGCCAACGACTTATCACTTATCATATTTAGCTCATTGCACCTACCTATAGCTGCCATAGTTGTAGTGCCAATCGATTGTCAACTATATACTATTTGACTTAGTGGACCACTTTTCTTTATGTTGTGTCTTATCTATACTTTGTGTATATTTTTGTTATGTATGGAAGAAAAGAAAAACCATCAAGAAAATGTTATGGCCTTCATCTCTCTTCTTCTATTCTTGAGTGAGCTTCCTCTTGTGTATATGGTGTGTGTTTGATGTAGCAACTCAAGCAAGTTCTTCCACCACATGATTCTTGACATTGTATTAGAGTGGTGCCACTAAGAGAGGCCAATTTTATAGGATGAAGTGAAGGAAAAGAAGCAAGGATTCAAGTAAGCAAGCGATTAGTATGAAGGTCTCCCATTCTTTCACTCTTTTTCTTAGATAGTGCATATGGAGGCACCGGAAGTAGGGCAGATTGAAAATCTCAAAAGGTTATGAGATTTGGTGTGCAAGTAGAGAACTATATAATCTATAACAAAGCCTTATAGGGCTTATCTACTGCTTTTTTGGCCATATGAGGTTATTTCGAGCCATGTTTTAGAGGCACAAGGTTGCGGATAACAGTTTCAGGGTATACTACGGTTTTGGTTCTGTTGATCAAAAGTGGGTGTACATATTACAGATTTCAAATCTATAAGTCTTGAGGTATTTGCTAAAAAGCAAACACAAGTTCTATCTACAAACAGGTTGTAGATTACATGTATTATTGAGCATTTAGTGAGAAAGACTGCTCGGTGTATTGTTGTGCATTTGTTGGGAAAGGTTATAGAAGTCTCGCTTGTTGTTTTGTATCAACTTTGTAATAATGGTAGATAATAGTGGAAACCCCATCATTGAGAAGCTAGACAAGAACAATTATACATCATGAAAGTTTTGTGTGATGAACTTTCTTATTAGAAAAGGCCTTTACGAATTTGTTTGAAGTAAAGAAAAGGAGCAAGAACTAAGTAACCTTAGGATTGCAAATGAATTAAAGGCATGTAAAGAATATAATGAAAAGGATACAATGTGATTTATTGGCTATCTATAGTCTTTGACAATACTATCGTGGGACATATTAGAAATGTAGAAACTTGTTACACCTTTGGAAGTCCAAGATGGAATGGAAAAACCCAAAAAAGTTGAAAATGAAGACAGCCCAAGGCGAGAAAAAATGTAAGAGAAAGGCAATCTTAGAAAAATATAAGAAAAATCTCAATTTAAAATGAAGTACACAATAATAAGTGCACCCAATATTCTGGCAAGGAAAGCCATGGGTGCATTGTAATTCATTTTGTAGAAGAGCACCAAGCTTCCTTCTATGCAATTTGTAAATGTAGATGGGCGTGGGTGAAGAAACTGTGAAAATAGGAAGGAATAAGGAAAGAGGACCTAGGCCAAAATGGCCGATCATGTAAAAAGGGATGGGCGCCCAAAGACGAGGAGGGCATGTATAAAAATGCGAAAAGTGAATGAAGAAGATCATTCTTGTGTGTGGCCAAAACTAGCTCTTCTCTTCTTCTTCTTCTTCTTCTTCTTCTTCTTCTTCTTCTTCTTCTTGCTTGCTTGCTTGCTTGTGCTTGTGCTTGTGCTTGAGAGAGTGTGTGAGGGAGTTAGTGTGTGAGGGTGAGGGAATGTGGTGGAGAAGCTCCCCATCTTCTTCTCTCTTCTCCTCTCTTGTCTTCTCTTCTTTTGTCTTGTGTGTGCGGCAATGGAACATGGAGCTTGGAACTTGAGGATTGAGCTTGGTCTTGTACCTTGGATCGTGGAGCCATCGGAGAGCTTGGGGGAGGAGGCAAATCAATCGAGCATGAATGTAAGCTCACTACACTCGTAGGTGTAAGAGCACATATCACTATGTGAGAGGCAGCCATTGCACTTGGCTTGAAATTCTTGAAGCAATAAGTGGTCCATGGGTCTTGGTGGTTGAGCGAGAGCTCCCACATTTTGGTTCCATTTTTCGGGACAACAGATTTAAGCATCGAGTGCTTGCGTGCTTCAAATCAAGTGATGAAGTAGGAGTTCAACTTCAAAATGACACTTGGTTTTAGGTAGGAAGCAAGGGAGTCAGAGGCTATTTGATCTCTTTTGTGGATTAGTTAAGGGTTAGGAAGCTTTATGTGCATTGGTTAGAGTAGGAGTTGTGCATTTTCTTTTAGATTTGGGACACTAAGGTTTGGAAAATAAGAAAAATATAACTTTTTGGATAACCGAAAACAAGGAAATAGGGGAAGAAAGAAATTAGATTTTTCATATCCAAGAAGGAAAATAGAAGGTAAGGGGAGAAAGAGAGAACACAAAAGGTAAAGCAAGGAGGAGAGGGAGCTCATTTGCATTCGGGGAGATTTAGAGAGAGCTAGTGAGTGAGAGATAGGGAGTGATAAGTCCACAGGCTGCTATACCAATGGTTCTTATCCTCGATGCTTCCAAATCTTCTAGGTATGTTTTGAATCCTAGTTGTTGATTGTTGTATTGATCTAGACTCCTAGATAAATTAAACAGTGACATTACATCATTGAATATAGTATTTTTGCCATTTGACGAGTTTTCAGTAGTAGCTGCTAATCAAATGACGACCACAGGACTTGGACAACTGAATCATAACAATGGCTTGATGTTCGAGCCACTTAAGTGACCCTCTCAGATGTCCAACTTGAATGGAAACCACTCGGCCTCGGATGGTGGCCAACCTCAGACACTCGGCCTTGGATGACCTCTCTGACACTTGGACAGGCACCCTTGTCAATGTGATTGCTTGAATGTCTGAATCATTTCATTGACTTGGATGGATGAGTCTGAGACTAAGACCAATTGTCTAGAGCCATGTTACTGTAGGACTCTTTGCACCTAGAGAAAGAAGGAGCCTCAACCTAGCAGTTTGTGGGGGACTAAAAGATCTCACCCTTGGCCACTAATTGATTAGAGACCCAAGCTAACTCACTAGGTTGGGGATGCTTGACAGACCACCTATCGTGACCCATAGAGAACCCAGTTTCAACTGGTTAGGAGTAATCAAAACCCCTTCCAAAAGCATCAAGATTAGGAACTGATTGATGCAATTGACTCCATCAAAGGTCACACTTGACAATGTAGGCATTTAAGCACATGTGAAAGCTAGAAAGCTTGATGTTGCACATCGCACATCGAGATGCACTACTAGTATATAAGTGTTATGCAAATATAAATTGATGAATTAATAAGAAACACACTAAGGAGAGTTAACCTACCCACCAATAGGAGTACCACCAAGATTAGGGATACATCTCTAGCCAACTTAGTTGACCTCATAGACACACTAGTGGGCCAGGAGGCAACTACTATGGTAGGCACTAGCTTGAATGAGAATAGTCTAGACCTCGACCTTAACCTTAGCATGGGTGAGCACCCTGACAACATTCGATGACTTGTCACACAATATGACTAGAAAACGAGGATAGTGCACCATAGAAGATCAGTGGTGGAAGATGTCATAGCCGACCTTGAGGAAGAGAGAAAATTGGCAAGGATAGCATTGTAGTGCATTGCAAGTTATAGCCAGGAGCAAAGGGCTTAGAGGGCTACATCATGAGAGAGAGCTCAATGAGGTTCATAGGATCGTAGCCATATTGGGTAGGGATAGAACGGGAGGCAATGTCGATAGGGATAGAGTTCTAGAAGCCGATCTCACACTAAGCGAGCTACTCACTTAACGATTGCTAGATAATATCAAGTTGAGTAGAGTGGTATAGCCGTGGCGCCATCATTGTTAGCTAGAGGCTAGGAGTCACCTCGACTGCTAGAAGCCAAATAAAAATACCCATAGAGCCTTGGCGGCATCATTGCTATTTGGGAGTCCCCCAAATGTTAGAAGCCAAACAAAAATACCCATAGTTGCAAAGCAACTTGATAAATACCAAGCTGAGCACCTTGACAACATTTGGTGACTTGTCACACAATACGTCCAGCAAACAAGGATAGCGCACCATGAAAGATTAGTGGTGTGGCAGATGTCATAGCTGACCTTGAGAAAGAGAGAAAAATGGCAAGGATATCATTGCAGTGCATTGCAAGTTATAGCCAGAAGCAAAGGGCTTAAAGGGGCTACATCATGATAGAGAGCTCAATGAGGTCCACAGGATCCTAGCCATATCACGTAGGGGTAGAATGGGAGGCAATGTTGATAGGGAGATATTTCTGGAAGCTGGTTTCACACTAAGCGAGCTACTCACCTAGATAATACCATGACTGAGTAGTGTGGGGTAGCCTTCAAAAATACCCATAGTTGCAAAGCAACTTGATAAATACCAAGCAAGCAATGACCCCTATAGCTTCATCAAGAAGCTTGAGCAAGTATGTGAGGCTAATAACCTCATGTACCCTGCTCAAGGAGCAGAGACATTTGATCTTTGCATGGGAGATAAGGGGCATATATGGTTTACTAGTCTAGACAATGCTGAATGCAATGACTTCACCCAATTGAAGGACCTCTTCATCAAGAGATACTTGGTGGGTTACTCCGATAACCTCATTGTTAAGTTAATGAATGTCATCGAGAAAGACAAAGAGGACATACAAGACTATGCCACACATGTGAGGAGTCTCTATAAGAAGATACTTGTAGTGGAGCAACCCAATGAGAGAGCAGTCTCTACGATATTCATTAACGGAATCAGCAAAGAGGAACTGTATAAGGCCCTTGCAAGCAACTCGAACATACAAAGGGATGTGCTTGTGAGAGTCTTTGAGGAAGCCATATGAGTACTTAAAGATGTTGTGAAGGTGCATACAAAAGTATATTCCATGTAGTCTTGGATGTTATTCAATTGCAAATGCAACTTGGGTAATGATGATAGTTTAGTGGACCAAGGAGTATTAGTAGATATTATTGAACCATCGATTCAATCTCATAAGCTAGAACAAATCTTTCCACTTTTATGATTGAGGATGAAAACTCTTTTAACTGGAGTGAGTAATATCAAAACAAGTGGCTTGAGTAGAAATGGTCTATAGGATAGCTCGATCATAGTGGTAATAGCAAGAAATGAGCCAATATACTAAGGCATTGATGGGGTTAAGGGGTCAAGGGATAGCCTATATTAAGGCACAAGGAATTATGGAACAAATGGTAAAAAGATAGGTGATTTGTGTAAGTGAAATGACTAAAACTCTGTCTAAATATAGAGTCTACAGTTCCATCTAAAGATACTAGTGTGTTACTAAAAGAGATATCATATTGAGTGATTGGGAGGTTCATTAAGATTTTTCTAACTTTTGTATTCATCACTGGTGGAGGAAAGGCATCCACACACTCAAACTTTCATTGTAGTCCACCATAAAAGAGAGCTTGATGGCCTCATGATCCATTTATATGCTTCTTGTATTCCAACCCCTAATTTTCCACCAATACACTTCTCTACAACTTGTAATGAAGAAGAAAAATAAAGAAAGAGGAGAAGAGTGAAAGGTGAGAAGGATCGAAGCCTGCTTGAAAGAAATATGGTGGGAGAGCAAGAGCAAGAGAGAGAGAGACACAAAATGGGAACTCCAATAGTCACAATGCATGACCGGGCCTTCCTTTATTCAAACTATCACTAAAAGAATAAAGAATAAAGTGATGGTGACAGGCGCGCACCACTTGCAATGTACAGTGGTGAGTATTGTCAGTGTAGTAATACACGGGCGGCTAGCTAGAGGTGCCTTTACCCCCAACAAGCTTCCACTTAAAGGCAAATTTTCCCTAGTGAGGAGTGAAAAGAAAAAGAAAAGACAGTACAATGTACACATGTACAATAGGATGAGGAAAAATGTCATCTCATCCAATGGCCATCAATCTCCTAAGGAAGGCAAAGCGCTCAGTAGTGAGGCTTTTTCTGAGCATATCTGTAGGATTTTCATCAGTGGAGATCTTGACAAGGTCAACAGACTTGTCCTCCACGACCCCACGTATGAAATGATACCTCACCTCAATGTGTTTTGTCTTAGCACGGAAGACCGGATTCTTGGCTAGTTGAATAGCACTCATAGAATCTGAATGCAGTGTAGGTAGAGAATCAATCCCAAGGTCATGAACCAAACGGCCCAACCATATTGCCTCCTTGCAAACCTCAGTGGCTACAACATACTTGGCCTTAGTGGTAGAGAGAGCCATACACTTTTGAACCCTGGACATCCACCATAGGTGAATACATAGCCGAATATATAGCCAGAAGTAGACTTCCTATTATCCGCATGTCCTGCTAATTGAAGTCTTTGTACCCCACAAATCCTGTATCCTAGCTGCCATAGCAAATACACATATTTATTGTGCTTTTCACATATCTCATGATACCCTTCATGGCATCCCAATGTTTCTTGCCAGGTATAGCTATATAGCGTGCCACAACACCAATTGCAAAGGCAATATCTAGACTAGTGGGCTATCATGGCATACATCAAAATTCCCACGACTGATGCATAAGGGATCTTGGCCATCTCAGCCCTCTGCTCATCTTTCTACAAACAATCGGCTTGTGAGACCTTCACATAAGAAGGTAATGGATAGCCAATAGGCTTTACATCCTGCATGCAGAAGCGTTCAAGGACTTTATGAATGTACACCCGCTACTGGGAGAGATAGAGTAGTCCCTGATGCCTACTATCGCACTTAATGTGCATACCAAGAATGTGAGAGGCATGTCCCAAATCCTTTATCTCAAAGCTCTTCTATAGTTGAGATTTAAGAGCATCCAACTCATCATGAGCTTTCCCTACTATCAGCATATCATCCACATAAAGTACCAAAATAAGAAATGAGCCATCACATGCTGTCTTCGTGTAAAGACATGGATCCATAGCACTCCTGCTATAGCCGCGTGACTCCATAAAGGCATCAAACTTATGATACCACTCCCTAGGTGCCTGCTTCAAGCCATAAAGACTTTTCTACAACTTGACACTAGGTGCGCCCTGCCACGTTCTGCAAAGACCTTAGGCTACTCCATGTAAATCCATCATGAAAATCCCCATGCAAGAATGCAGTCTTGACATCCATCTGATACATGTCCAAGTCAAGCTATGCGACTAAGGCTAAAACCAAGCATATGTGGTCATCTTGACCATAGGAGAAAAGACTTCATCAAAGTCAACTCCATGCTCTTGTTTAAAACCCTTAGCAACAAGTCTTGCCTTTCAAGCCAGCTTGGGGTGCCCAGGGGTACTTTTAGCTTATACACCCATTTGCATGGCAAAGCCTTATTGCCATTAGGCAATGTAACCAAATCCCATGTCATATTCTTATGTAGGGGACTCCATCTTAGACTGCATAGCCCTTTCCCAAGAGTAACTGTCACCCCTGCACATAGCCTCATCATAAGTGAGAGGCTCTCTTGCATCTGTAACCAAGACATAATGCATCGAGGGCTCAAATCAATCAAGTGGATGTCTAGCTCTAATAGACCATCTCACTGCAAGCTCTGTTGCATGTCTAGCATCCTATCCAACACCCTGGCCATGTGTACCAAATGTTGCTGCAAGCTATCCAACTGGCTATACAGGAGCACGTGGCTCCTCCTTGAATATAACCTTGCGTATCTCTACCACCTTCTCAGGCTGCCTATGCATCTTGTCTTCATGGAAGATTACATCATGGCTGTGGATGACTTTCTGCACCTGCGGATCCTAGAGGTAGTAACCCATCTCGCCTACATCTCCATAGCCTTGAAACTCTTAGGATCCAACTTAGTCCGCTTGTCCTTGGGCACATGCCAGAATGCCTCACGTCCAAAGACACATAGATGCATATAAGACAAAGGTTTCCTAGTCCATACCTGCTCTGCAACCTAGAAATTCAAACCACTGGAAGGTGATCTATTGATGACATGCATATCTGTATTAACTACCTCAGCCTAAAAGCTCTGTGGTAGACCTACATGGCTAAGCCACTCTTGGATGGTTCCATTCATCTGCTTAGCCAAACCATTCTAAGGTGGGATATAGGGGGTGGTCAACTGACACTTAATACCCTTCTCGTCACATAGCTGCTCAAAGGCACATGACATATATTCTCCCCCATTGTCAGTCCTAAGGCATTTTAGCCTATACCCAATTTGGTTCTCAACCGATGCAAGCCATCTCTAAAACACAGCCAAGACATCTAACTTAAGCTTAATGGGATAAGCCTAGACTTTACGCAAAAAATCATCAATGAATGTCATAAATGCTTTGCACCACCCATAGACTGAGAGGGCATGGGTCCACAGACATCCAAATGTACCAATGCTAGGGGCTCACTCATGCATGCCCTACCAAACTTCTTATGTATATTCCTAGTTTGCTTGTCATAAAGACAATGCTCACATGAATCAAAACATGCATAGTCAAGGGGCAGTAAGTACTACAAACCAAAAAGCATTTTCATTCCCTTCAAGGACATATGGCCCAAACAGGCATGCCAAAGAGATACATGTGGGATGGAACTGACTGACAAAATATGGTCAACAAAGGACCCATCAACTACAAGAGGATAGAGGTTGCCAGCCTCGGCATCTCTAGCAAGCACAAGTACTACCAATATAGAACTATAGCCATATATCCCCAATGCCAACAATAACAAGTGACATGTCATCACCTAAGTAAATTGAACCAGAGACAGTGTGGTAAGAATGGAACCACTCACGGCATGGTGTAACATGAAATGAATCAGTAGAATCCAAAAGCTAGCAATGCGGATACATAGAGTGAACCTCAGTCAACGGCATAGCATTACAAGAACTAGCTGCAAGTATGTACTCCCCATCGGAATCATCAATCTGCATGACATTTATCTCCTCGATTTTAACACTAGATTTTGCAAGCATAATGCTGCAATCAAAGGACTTTTCCTATACTTTGTCTTTTCGTTTCTCATTGTGCAACTCATGATACTATGGGCGTATGCGACCCTTCTTGCCGCAATGATGACATGTCACATTAGCATTTCTTCCACGAGACTTGCTACATGACTTACCACGCAACTTAGACCTAGACTTCTGCAAGTCTCTGTCATGTCCATACCCATGGTCATTCTTTCCATTGCCATCTCTGCCTCTAATAGTCAAAGCATGTGACACACGAGAGGCATCCAAGTTCTTACGGTTGATCTCTTCCTACAAAAGAGCACTCTCTACATCAGGTAAGTTCAAAATAGTAGCAGGAGCACATAACCCAGTGCAGAATATATCCCATGACTCACTCAGAGTCCCAAGAAAAAAAAATGGAGCAACCTCATCATTATAGGTAATGCCCTGCAAAAAGTTCTTGAGGATAGCATAGAACTGGCTCAAATGAGTAGATATCATCATATTTTCCTTCATGCGTAGGTCCATAAGTTGCTTTAGCCACAATACATCTGACTTGCTGGAATTTTCTTGTCATAGAGATTCTTGATTTTATCCCAAAGCTACCAAGCACTCTATGCTTTCTGAATGACATTGTAATGCACCTGTTCAGTGAGAGACAAGATGAGGGTGGACATGCATAACTCCTCAAGCTCATCCCATTCGTCATCAGTCATAGTTTCAGGCTACTCGCCATGCATTATTAGTGGCTTTATCTTAGATTTATGCATACCTGCCAAACTTGGCTCTTCCAATAGGCATAGTTCGTACCATCAAGCTTAATGATGTTAAGCATTATCCATCATCAGTCATAGTTTCAGGCTACTCGCCATGCATTATTAGTGGCTTTATCTTAGATTTATGCACCAATACCTGCCAAACTTGGCTCTTCCAATAGGCATAATTTGTACCATCAAGCTTAATGATGTTAAAGATAGCACTGACAGTGGAAGAATATGCCATACTGCAGTCCAAACCGGTGCAGATAGTTCAAAACTGCTTGTTGTATAAATAACTAAAATACCACCAAAACCAAGGCAAAATGACCACAAACTGATAGCTAATGATGCTACCCACCAAGTACCATAAAAAATACATAAAATTAGGATGATTTAGGATGAAAATTCCACTTCAATCCATGAATAATTGCTTGATGTAATAAATTACAACCAGGTACAATGAGAGAAAACTGTAGGCAAAATAAATGCACCAAATCAACCACTGACTGTCAAAGCATAACCAGCATCAAGCAAACATAAATAAACATGTGACAGTCATAGGGACATTGAGGAAACACCCAAGCATGTCAAATGAATCCGTCAGTAAGCTAGTACACCCCCTGTGTAATAGAGCAAAGTGTACACAACACTGGCAAGACTTGACACAAATAGGTGTATGCTTAGAGAGCATAAAGCCCAAATCAGCCCAAGTACATGTATGCGGACCATGGCATATCAACCATGCAACATCCAAGTGAAGAAGATCCCAATCTCAGAATACTCAAAGCTCAATAGCATAGACCGCCTGCTCAATGTCTATCAAGCATCCAAAGAGGCTCCCATTGGCACAAAAGCCATATGGATCAAGCAAAGAAGCTCAAGAAAGGCATATGATATCACTAGTGATGGAAGATTCAAGACCTAGTATCAATAATACATCATGAGCATATAGGCTATGTAGCCTCTAATCATAGCATCCATAGACATCAATTGTGTCCAAAATACAACTCAGGCAAGCAACCTCTAATCATAGCATCCATAGACATCAATTGTGTCCAAAATACAACTCAGGCAAGACAAGAAATATCCCAAGTAAGCTTCGGGAATCCAAATGCAAGCCAAGATAAGGCTCTAGTAGCAATCGGCTCCAAACAATGTAGCTAGCATGTAGTAATGGCATAGGCCAAGCATGTCAAGACCAGTCAGACATAAGTAAAGTACACGCTATAAGTACATTAAAGAGAGAGCATCCAAATACTTTCCAAAGTCAAGCTCAAGCTCAATCAATGATCCTATATGAAAGCCAAGTTCAAAGTCGTCCCTAAATGTCAATACATCATTGCATACA
The DNA here is from genome assembly GCF_053477565.2 of Lygodium microphyllum. Classification (NCBI taxonomy): domain Eukaryota; kingdom Viridiplantae; phylum Streptophyta; class Polypodiopsida; order Schizaeales; family Lygodiaceae; genus Lygodium; species Lygodium microphyllum. The sequence goes on from NC_141154.1 coordinate 129,147,808, forward strand.
TCCAAGACATAGGCCAAAACCAATAGGCATAACTAAAGGCAATCAGAGACAGTTCAGCCCACTATTGTACAATAGTGATTTACTGTTGAAAACTAAGTATTTGCAAGTACAAATCATCGCCAAAATTATTGCAAAGAATTAGCACAACATTCACCAAGCATAGGCATTAATGGCATAGCATACGGGTATGAGATAGTGTATGTAGATGGACTCCAAGACTTGTACACTTCTGTTGTGCAGACATGGACAAACCTGCTACTGTATATTACAGCCAATGTGTGCTCAAATTAGAGTCCCAAAGCTCAAGCAAAGCATCAATGCATTGCAACCAGCATTGCCAAGCATTGCTTTAGTGCCCAATGCAAAGAGCAATGACCAGGGAGCCAAAATCTTGTAGTGGAGATGCAATCCATACCTACAGGAAAACAAGTGCAAACTAGCATGGTTGGGCAACATCACTTCTATGCTTCAACATGGTTGATGGGGGGACTTGGGATGGTGGTAAAGTTGGCCTACAATAGGCCCAAGATAGCCTCAAAGGGATCAAGGGAAGGCAGGAGGCATAGGAGCTCCAATGAGCATGAGATATGGCCATCGCCTTCCTGTAAATACCCCATGTGGCCTGTAAACCAATAAAACCCTGAAATAAAATGGAGAAAAACCTCTTATGTAATTCCTTGAGGGTGCCTAAAGGGGCCTCGGGAAGCCAGGGAGTGACGGAAGCTCAAGAGAGTCAGCTATGGCTATCGAAAGGAGACCCAATGTGTGTAGGTAATCAATAGGAAGCTGAGGGCTCCACGAACCAAGCTCAAGTAGTCATAAATCCATTCTTTGATACCAGTTGAAAGGTGAGAAGGATCAAAGCTTTCTTGAAAGAGCTATGGCAGGAGAGAAAGAACAAAAGAGAGAAAGACACAAAATGGGAACTCCAATAGTCACAATGTGTGACCAGGCCTTCCTTTATTCAAACTATCACTAAAAGAATAAAGAATAAAGTGACGGTGATGGGTGCCCACCACCTATAGTGTGTAGTGGCGGGTACTGTCAATGTAGTAATACATGGGTGGCTAGGCAAAGGCACCTTTACCCCCAACAAAGAGGCTTCTTCATCATAGTCCTTACTCTCTCCCTTGCACCCTCATACTCTTTCTCACTTATAAATGGGCTAATTGGGTGAAGAAACACCATGTGGCATGCAAGAGAATAGAAGAAGAAGAAGAAGAAGAAGAAGAAGAAGAAGAAGAAGAAGAAGATGATGATGATGATGGAAGAAAGAAATGCTTTTCCATCATGGTCTTTTGCATACACACACACACACATGCTCTCTCTATCTCTCTCTCTCTTTGTGGTGCATGACCCTTACCTTGATTTCTCACTATGTTTGTCTCTAGCAACTCTATTTGTCTATCTCTCTCCTTATGACTCTTATCTCAATCTTTCATTGTGTGTGTCCCTTTTCCTCTCCCTCTTTTTTTGTCTCTCATCTAAATATCTCTCTTTCTCCATGTATACATGTGTATGGATACACATGTGTGTGTATATGTATATGTGTACATGTGTGTAAATGGGAAGGGGGGGGGGGGTGCGCAATGAGGATAATGAAATCAAGTCATATTTTTTTAAGAACTAAGGACTAAAGGCATAGCTTTAAATATTATTTCTTAAAAAAACTTTAATCCAACTTTAGTAATTAATTTATCAATGAGATGTGTTGTATTAAATATAAAAAAATTATAATCTAAATTTGAGAAGTGTTACACACACACACACACACACACACACACACACACACACACACACACACACACACACACACACACACACACACGTATATATGTGTATGTGTGTATGTATGTATGTATATACATATGTGTGTGTGTGAAAAAAAAATAAAGGTCTAAAGCTATTAATGTAGGAGAGGCCCAAATTAGTATTGTAGTATTATAGAAAAGAGTTACTAGAATTTTTTACACACACACACACACATGAGAGAGAGAGAGAGAGAGAGAGAGAGAGAGAGAGAGAGAGAGAGAGAGAGAGAGAGAGAGAGAGAGAGAGAGAGAGAGAGAGAGAGAGAGAGAGAGAGAGAGAGAGAGAGAGTGTGTGTGTGTGTGTGTGTGTGTGTGTGTGTGAGCGCGCGCTTTAACTAAAGGTCCAATGCTATTGATGTAGGAGAGGGAAAAGGTAGTATTGTAGGAGAGAGTTGCTAGAATTTTTTTAAATCCAAAGTGCCCCCTTCTTTGGCAAAAAAGAATTCTAGCAACTCTCCTACATTGATTTGAAAAACACCTCTCTAGCCAAAATACTTTCCATATGTCTTTCTCTTCTCTCTTAATGATAATTTTTGAAAAAGATACCTCTCTTTCTCTCATCAATAATTATTTTTCTCTCTTGTGTCTTTGTCTCTCATATCAAAAAGTTATATTTATCTCTCTCTCATGCATCTCTTTTCCATTGAGCCCTAATGGTTCTTTAATTGAAATTCCTCAAATTCAAAGTATCTACTAATATAATTTTTATTTTTTACCTAATTAAGGTGGATCAGAGGTTTTATAAACAATTATCTTTAAAACTATGTCTTTAGTCCTTTGATATGCACAAGAGAAAGTGTGGGGAGAATCTAGGTGTGGAGCACTAGTAATCTATAAAACTATATCTTTAGTCCTTTGCTATACACTAGAGAAACCTACATGATTGTTCTCTCTCTCTCTCTCTCTCTCTCTCTCTCTCTCTCTCATATTAGAAAACTATATTATGAACATGTGTGCACACATGAGTGTGTATATGAAGTCCTAACATATATACACCCATTATTAGCTCAAAGAATGTAACTACATTTTATAGCTAATGAATATTAATCTTACAACAACATGATGTCAGGTTGGCAAAGACAAACATAATAAGAGAGAGATCAAGATGGGGGTTCATAGAGAGAGAGAATATGAAATTGGTCCTAATATTTCTCTTATGCATTCACTTCATGGAAGGACATGGCATACAAATGTGTAAAGCTTAGTAAAGCATGACATGTATAGTAATAAACTTATTATTCTAACATTATCTATTTTTTCTGCAAATAATATTTTAAAAAACAATTGGGACCAGTAAAATAAACTTTGACATTTGGGCTTGTTTTGAATATCAAACCTTTGAGATTCTTATAATGTTACAAATATAAGCAACGAGCTCTAGGACCAAGTGTTGGCCTATATCAAGTGGTCCTAGTAACATTAACTCCTGATATTTATCAATTCAACTATCTATGTTGTCATAGGTAAAAAAAACCAGATCAGTTTACCATACTACACAACTATCATGCATTAAATTGGTAGTCCTTTAGTTAAACTAGAAGCAAAGTGCATGAAACCTTAGAGAGAGAGAGAGAGAGAGAGAGAGAGAGAGAGAGAGAGAGAGAGAGAGAGAGAGAGAGAGAGAGAGAGAGAGAGAGAGAGAGAGAGAGAGAGAGAGAGAGAGAGAGAGAGAGAGAGAGAGAGAGAGAGAGAGAGAGAGAGAGAGATGTTGGTGGTGACCATGGTAGTGGTGAAATTGGTGGTCATGATGGTGATGGTTATTATTGTTGCACCAAAGGGTGGAACAAGTGTACCATCTAGGATAAATATAGAGGGCTTGCCATAAGAAACTTGCTCCAAAAGCTCACTCCTTGTGGATCCCCAAAAGGAACACCAAAAAAATAGGGAATCTACTACAAGAAAATCTATCTTATATCATCAAAAGTCATCTTCTTCATATTTTATGTGACCATGACAAGGACTGAGCTTCATAGAAACAATTCTCCCACGGCCTTAACTTGAACAAAATTGATTATGCTCTTCATATTCTTCATAGAATTCATCAAGAGGCCACAAAGACACAAGAGAATACAAAACTTTGAATGGAAATCATCACATAGTATTCTTGATCAAAGGTTCCATAGCTTTCTCTCACAATTTCTCACTCATAAGTACATTGTTTTGTGTAGATTTTGCTATCGCACACACACACACACACACACACACACACACACACACACACACACTCTCTCTCTCTCTCTCTCTCTCTCTCTCTCTCTCTCTCTCTCTCTCTCTCTCTCTCTCTCTCTCTCTCTCTCTCTCTCTCTCTCTCTCATACATGTTCTCTCTCAAATGTACAATGGAATAGTCAAGAATAATCATCAATAACCCCTCTTTGGTCGTGGATATCCCTCCCAAGAGGTATGTCTGGTATGAAACGTCACTTAGACCACTACATTAGTGTCCCTTTGTAGCTTATCAGTGCCACTGTCACTTTAGTCTTTGCTTGCGTCTTCAGTAGCTACTTCTTCCACTTCTTTGAGCTATTTTGAACTTATATTCATCTCTTCCCAAGGTTGAAAAACTTCTCCAAGCTACACATTTATCCCACATAGCACTTACAGAGGCATACAGAATAGAACAGAACATGGACAAAGGCTCTACAGATGGGTCTATAAAAAGACATCAGAAAACCTTTAGCTCAACTAAAATAATTAAAAACCATCAAGAATAAACCAATAAGCTTCCAAACACTCTCAAACTCCATAAGAAGAAACACTCTTAACCTCTCATACAAAAGAAAAACAGAGCAAAATAGAACATATATAAACAGAACATATCAGAACATCATATGTCCACTATTAAACATCAAGAGATTTTCAAACCTAATCAACCTTATCCAAAACTCTCCCAAAAACTTCCAAAAAAATTAATCATCATACAAAATCCATCAAAAATCAATCATTGAGTCCTCAAAAGCAACCAAAATTAGCCAAAAAATCAAGTCATTTTAACCCTCAACATATCCCCATAGTTAATCAGGGAGCATCCTTGCAAACTAGGAAAAAGAGAATAGAAGCTATAAATATAGCTCAACTTGATCTTCTTCAGCATCTTTAGGAAACACCATCCAAGCATGACCCCAACTCATAACTTGTATCTAATCAAGGCTTGCAACGAAAGGAAAACACATTTATCCATTATCATAACTTAGAAATATAAAAGCATAACAAACTTGTAAAGGATATAAGAGGTTTGTTTTCTTTTTCCATAAGCATCCATCTCATAGATAGAATCATGAACCACCATCAATCAACTTCTCAATCAACTTCATCTTTAGCTTAAACTCCACGCAAGAGGGATAAAACACCACATATACACCATAGAACATATACAAAACTAACATGGACACAAGACAACGTAGTCTAAATGACACATGCTCCCTAAAACTGAAGAGAAAAGAGAAAGAATTTCATTAAAAAGGATTAGTACATCCAAGAGAGTGTCGACGGACTATGTAGGATGAATATATTTTTTCTTGAACTTCATACTCAGCTTGAGATGATCCAGACTCTTGTTCTCATCCACAAAATGTAGAGACACATTCTGAAGAAACTATAAGCAAGACATCCTTTGCAACATGATAATAAACCTAGTAGGAAAAGCTTGTGCAAAATAATATAGAACATCCATCTGAGCAACAATCACATCCTCATTTGAATTAATAATCAAGTTTGGAGTATTTAGGTGAGACTATTGATGCATAAAAGCAAGATACTAGCAAAAATGAGATGCCAAGCATACCAAAGTATCCTTAGAAGAAGTATGTGCTCTAGAAAATTGAATATAAAAAGTAGAATATTATGCAGAAGTGTCCTAGGAACCAGGAATGATAGGCCAATTAAACATTGGTCTTGTTAAAGAATCATGCAATGTCCACTGCCATCAATGGAGGATATCACTATTATACCTAGGAGTATCCAACATGATTGTGGAGAAAGATTAATGTAATAAGATGGAGATGGTAAAGGGATAATAGGAAAATATTGAAGAGGTGGGTAAGATAAATCATAAAATGAAGATATTGGAAGGGATAATGAGGGTGGGAAAGAAGGGAAAGAAATGAAATTTTTTTGAAGAGATTCTGTTGGAAAAACAGACGGAATAGGTTGAACAATAGAAGTAGGTTCAATAGGAGTAGGTAAGGATATAGGATGGGCATGTAGTAAAAATTGGAATGTGAGGGGAAACAATGGGAGTAAAAGATTAAATAGGGATACTATCTAGATTAGATTGAAGAATAGCAATATACAATGGTAATCGATAAGAAATTAAGGAATAAGATAGGATATCATGAGGATCATAAGGATAGATGGAACATTGGAAATCAAAAGCTGAAAAAAGAAATCCTCAGTGAATAAATGATTGTTAGCAATATGATTCAATAGTTGGGATCTCAATGGCTGAATATCGGACTTGTGAAAGACACTCTATTGACGATGAGGATCCAAAACATCATCCTCTAAAGGAGGATGCCAAGCATAACCTTTACACCATAATGTATGCCGATGATAATTCTTCAAGCCATCAACCAAAGTCACTTAGTTGAATGGACATACATAAAGCCTACAAGATCACATCTCCTACATAAAGGTTCATCAACAAATCTACCAAATACTTCTTTGAGTAAATCTATTGACCACATATTCTGCCACCTATCCTTTGGAGGTTCTAAGTCCACATTACTCAAGGAGATGTACAATGCAAAATGCTACTATTGATACTGAATCTAGAAGAATGTTGAAGGTGACACCAATTCAACATAATGGACAAAATCTTCCTGGACACAATTCATACACTGTTGAAGGTGCTCTACCTTGGTAGAAAATCCATCACACATTTTAGCCTTTTTTTGCAAATGATCTAGCCCTTCTTTAGACAACAAAGAAGACATCATGGGGGCCGGAGGAGGGACAGAATGAGTAGCAACTTTCTAATTAAGTTCATCAATAAATCTCTTTTGTGACTCTATAGTCTCTTGAGAATGCTGGAATTGGCCATCACAAATACCAAGCTTACAAGTTGATTCTAGCATTTCCTCAAGAGAGGCATCCTTCTCTTTGGTTAAGGACACATTCAATTCCTCTAAAGTGGCAACCTTAGCTTCTAATTCCTTAATTAGGGCTTGCTGTGAATCCATCAAAGTCGTAGCTGCAATCATTTGTGTATGAATATCACTCAAAATAGTCTTTTCAAAAGCTAAATCCACAAGATCTTTACTAAACTAACTAGTCAAAGAATCCACCTTGTCTTGCAATGAAGTATACATTCCCGTATAGATTTTCTAAAGATATGAAATCATGGAAGTCTCCAAAGCATTTTGAACACCATAAACTAGATGTGATAGCATAGATCCAGATAGTACTGTTTGCAAGGAAGGAGGAATCTATGGATCGATTTGTCCTTCCTGCTGCACTGCAAAGAGATTAGTATAAGACAAGAATGGGAGAAGGGAGCTACTAGGCACCTAAGGGATTGGAATCTGTACCACATGAGTTGGAGCAAGTAGAGGATCAGAAGGACTGTGTGTCCAGCACTTCTTTCAAATGATTTTGGTAGGGGATACATCTACTAGATTTGAATTGACATCCATAGGAGGAGAAGGAGACTACATAAAAAATGGAACATGAGCAGGCATAGAAATGCCACCTGGACGAGGTGCCAAATGAATGATTTTATGTAGAAAAACCCCATAGGACACAGTACTGAGTTGACCTTTCGTGACTTGCTGAAAATGTTGATCCATTGTTGTCAACAAAAAGGTTATCCAATTAAGCTTAACCCTTTCCCATTTTAGGATCTTGATAGAGGCTGTGAAGCGCTCTCAGGAAAAACACTTTGAAGCTGGCTTGCCTGACATAAAGTGGTCTTGGAGGAATTGACACAATTGCTTCCATAAAGGAGAGAAAATATGTGCCATTGATACTCGTGAACTAGTGATAACCTTATTTTCTACCAAAGGAGTAGAGGCTTCCTCTTGCAACAAACCAAGGATCTTTGTAGTGGATAATAAATGATCGCCACTAGGCATAGGAAAAGCTGCAAAAGGCAAAAACAAGGCCTCATTGACAATAATAGGGGATAGACAAAACTGACGGCTATAAACCAAGCCTGAAAGCTTCTTGTAAGTCTCCAAAAAAGAGTAACAAAACTTTGCATCCACTATAGGGAACTTCAAGGCCACAAAGAGATGAAGGCCAACCTTTTGAATACAATTAGCATACAAGAGAAGAGAATAATCATGAACCGCTAATGGTACATGCTGGATCATAAGTGGGGGAGTGGAAGAAGATGCCATTTAGATCACACTTAGAGTATCCACACACACACAAAACTAGGAAAAGAAGGAAGGATTCCTGCAAAACCCACACATATAAGACCACTGAGATAAATAATAGGAGAAACAAAAAATAGCAACAACAACACATTAACTAGACTAGACCAAACCTCCCCAAGCATTCCACATCCTACAAAAAATTTGACATGACCTACGCACATATGAGACCGAAAGCTTCATGCTATGCACCCAAAAACCCCGTAATCAAACACAAGAGAAAATAAAATTCCATGCATAATGTCTCCCAAACACAATACAAAAATCAAGACTAGACCATAGACTCCGACCATCACAATAAATATAGACAAACAAGATATTTGTCTCAGACCAACAAAAATCCCAATCCCCATAATCATATGGCATATACATATGGTGCAGTGAAGTGGGTGAGTGAAAACTACATGACTAATTTTTATTAGATGATCCATTACTCACAATTAATTATTAAATTATTTTATTAATGTACGGTGAATCGTATTATTCACATCCCAATCCCTACTTATTCAAACTTGACTAGCCTTGGACTAGGGGTCTCAACAAATGCAATTCATTTTTGAAAAGTTATATGATCTATGATGCAAAGCGCATCCATGAGTGACTTTGGAGGGTTTATTATTAATTGCAAATTAAAGGTGTGTATAGCGCATGTGCGCGTGCACTTGTGAATTGATTTTTTTAAATTATCAAATTAAATGGGTTATGGTGCTATGTGCTCAGGTAAAGCCAAGATTCCTTTTATAAATTAATAGCTAGTTCTTTTTAATTAAAAATTTAGGATGTGCATTCTATTTATTTCATGGTTGCAACGGTCAGTTGAATTTTAATTACAATTACTTGTGTTGTATAGTGCATGTGAAGGAGAGAAAGAGAAAAACTTGGCAGTGTGTTATGGTGCATGTGAAGAAGGGAGGTTGGCGATGTGTGAATACCCGCAAGGTCTGACATGTAAAATCCCACATCTTTAAAAAAAAAAAAAACCTCATTCGCAAATAATAGGGCAACCAAGTGGCAGTTGGCCTCTTGGAAGTTATGAAAAACCAAATACTAATATAAAAAGAATGGGGGAAAAAAGGGTTTGGCACTTGGAAAATTTTGTGTTGGGGTTTTTGTTTGTTTTGGTTTCTTTTTTATTTTTTTTAAAAAGTAAATAGATTTGGGTGTATGTGTTTTAAGTTGGGTTTGGTTTTGTTTTCGTTTCTTTTCTTTTCTGATTTTGGTATTTATTTTTGGGAATAAATAAATAAATAAATAGATGAACGTGAGTATCCACATGGTAATACAAAATTTAGAAATATGAAAATAATTTTTTTTGGAAATTTTTAAGGCATTAAAACAACCATTTTTGGAAATTTTTATAATGTCTCATTATTAAAGTTGTTTTTTTTTTCAAATAAATCATTTTCAATATTTTTTAAATTTTTATGTATTTTAATGAGTCATAATCATGATGGAAAGTTATTTGAAAATTTCTATAATTTTTTTATTTTTTTCAAAATTTATGAAATTCGTATGACATGTTGAAGTTTTATGATTTTTTTAAAAATTATTGTAAGAATTTTCTATGCTTTATTGACATTTTTTATAAAATTAAATTTTTTAAATTTTATCTGATTTTTTCTTATTTTAAAAAGTAAATTTATTTTTTCAAAAATTAAAAAGGAGAAAAATATGGTACTCGCTCACGTATTGCATGGGCTGCATGTGAACAACTACTGCAAGCTCTCCACTATGCGGACAAAACCACATGCGTGTCCTCGTGTGTGAACGACTGCAATCACGAATGTGCGCAAGGAGGTCAAAAACCCCACATGCGAACAAGACCTTGAGGGCAACACACACAAGAGACGATGGAATAGTGAGTGGTCACGCACAAAATTAGGAAAAACATATGGGGAAAATGGGGTGGTTGGGGCCTTAGGATTTTCTTTTTGTTTTCTTGTTTCTTTATTTTTTTAAAAGAAAGATAAAAAATTGAGATATGTATTTGTATATGGATGAGGGTGGGGGTGTTTTATTATATTGTTTTATAAATTTTGAATTTTGAAGGTTAGTTTTATGTTTTAGTGAAAATTTAATACATTTTTAATTAGATTTTTTTAAAAAAATAAGGTACCTTTTAGGGGGGTAGATGGGGGTATGGTTAGGGCGAGCGCAGGACCTGTTGGGTGGGGTGGGTGGGGGGCCTTTTAGGTGGGGTGGTGGACAGTACGTGGGAGGGTGGGCAGGTAGGGCTTGTCAAGGGCAAGGGGGTGGGGGTGGGGCATGGGGGTGGGCAGGCTAGGGCCACTGTGGGAGAGGGACGAGGGCCACTATGGGCGGGGAAAAGTCGGCTCGCATAGCCATGTTGAGACGGCATGATGCTTCGGGCAGGTCGAGGCAACGACTATGGCGCAAAGCTTGGGGTGGGTTCTCTAGGTGTGGCAGCACTATGATGGGGTGTAGCCAATGGATTGGCGGTGGCAGCAACCCCCTGGTGGGCAGTGTCAGGCATCAAACCAAGGGCGTGACGATTGCTAGCGGGCACGTAGCGTCTTGCTGTGGTGAGCGCCTGCAAGGCTACTGGGACAGCAGGACTCCATGGGCGGCGCGGTGAGCTTCGGTGCCTAGCAGCTCCTAGAGGGCGACTAGAAGGCCATCCTAGAGAGAGAAGAGGGGAGATAGGAGGAGGAAGGAGGAGACAAGGGGAGGAGGAAGGAGAGGAGGAGGGGAGGAGGAGAAGGGAGGCAAAGAGGAGATGGAGGAGGGAAGAGGAAGAGGGGGAGGAAGGGGAAGGTAATGGAGGAAGGAAGGGGGAAAAGGAGGGAGGGGGATATTTAGGGGGGGCGGGGAGAGAGAAAGAGCAAAAAAGGCACGTTTGTATGGAAACACATCAATTTAGTAAAAAATTCTTTGAAAATTAATAACTCATGATCCGTGGCTTGGGACCGAGGATTGCCAAAAGGAAAAGCGGCTAGTTCAAAGGGACAAGCAGGGTTATAAGATTAGACTTTTATTTTGGTGAACGTAGGATTTGTTCATATAGAAAAGCAACAAACAAAGGATAAAGCCAAACAGACAAGGAACGACCCTAGGATGGGGTGAAAATGGGATGGGTGGGTGTGGGGAAGGGAACCCATCAGGGCAAGATCAGGACATCGTATACTTGAATGATCTAATAGAGATATTTCCAAGAGGGTATGCAAAATAGATATGCAAGGATGTCTCCCCATGCTTAAGACCACACCAAATCATATTGACTACTCAATAGGGGCCTATCACTTGTCACAGCCCATACACGTATGTCCCCACACTTAAAACATGACCGACTCTGGCAATCAAAAGGGATAGGATTAGAAAAACTTGGCCCGAGAACTGCAGATGGCCTAGGGGAACCGTTGATGTCATGTGAGGATCATAGTCGTCACAACAGGAGGTACCACGGCTCACCACATCACACTCATCTAGCATGGCAGGGACCATGCAACAACACTCAGGGAGATAGCATTGTTGATGAAGCATTATTTAGGTTTTCGGTGGTGAGGTATACATCACTCAATCTCGACAATCACTCATGTTGGAATGATAGATCGGTCACTCATCCCATAACTCATGTCACTCGAGGGATAATAATTGAAACCCATATCTCACACCTGGTTTAGAAATCAACAAGAGGAATGATTCATAGGGAGTATGCTAGTGTGCACAGTTATTGATGGTGCATCAATGTGTCCCGACCCATTTAGAATAGGTGCAAGAAGGAAGGCCAAGGAGCCTTATATCAGACAGTGCGCCAAACAAAATTATGTGTATAGTGATGGTGGAGAAAGCCCGTCCCATGTGTGCATAAGGAAACGAAAACGTATGCAGAGGCGAGGGTTGAGCTCAAGCTCAAGCTCAAGCCCGTCCCATGTGTGCATAGGGAAACGAAAACGTATGCATAGGTGAGGGTTGAGCTCAAGCTCAATCGCCAAGACCCACAGACCGCTTATTTTTCTAGCATTCCAAGCCGAGTACTAATGGCTACCTCTTACATAGCCATCTTATATAGCCGACGCGCTATCCATCTCTATTAGTATAGTGAGCTCACCTCCATGCTCGATCGAGTTGCCTCCTCTCCCGAGCACTCCAGTAGCTCCATGATCCAAGTGCAAGCTTCAAACGAGCTCCATCCTCAAGCTCCACGCTCCAAGCTCTATTGCCGCGAGCGAGAGAAGAGAAGTCAAGAGAAGAGAAGAAGAGAGGAGAAGATGGAGAGCTTCTCCACCACGATCACTCACCCTTACACACTCACTCCTCACACTCTCACACTCCCTCTCTCAACCACAAGAAGAAGAATAAGAAGAAGAAGAAGAAGAGAGCTACTTTTGGCCACACACAAGAATGAGCTTCTCATTCACTTTTCAACTTTATATACAAAACCCTAAATCCCTTTTGGGCGGTCATCCCCTTATCCCCTTTTTTACATGGCCACTGGCATGCCCTTTTTTCCATTGTCCTCCTATCCTCCTAGCTTCCTTCCTACCACCCATCTATCTTTACAATTTGCATGGGCCGATGCTCTTAAAATAAATCATGCTGTGCCTTGCGCTTTTTCTTGTGCGCCTTTCTCCTTGATTTAGGACTTTTATGCACTTCATGTGTTTTCATATTTTTCTTAACATGCCTTTGTCTTCCGTTTCACTTTTGCCTTGGACTTGTCTTCTGCTTTAGATATTCCGAATTTTCTACCTTGTTCGTCTAAGGGTTAACAACGTACCTATCTCCAATGGTCGTAATGTTCCTTAATCCTCACGTCTCAGTTTGATAAAGGAAAAATCAATCACACTTAGCTCCCCCTCTGTCTCACGCTTTGTTAATGATTGCAGGAGGGTAACCAAGTTCCTCACACCCATCAATATAAGCCTCACCGTCACTTATACGAAGGTTATATGCTTTGTGCACAATTGATGGTACAAGAGTGCATCCTGTCAGTGCCGATATACAGTGCGAGAAGGAAGGCCAGGGAGCCTTATAGTATCATGCACAGGAACAATTTGTGCTTTGTGTGTTGGGAGGCCCAGACCATACATGCAACACTCCATTCACACATCTCACCTCTTTGTTGGATATAAAGGGCAAAGATTGGTCACTCATCCCACCCTCTATCTCATGCTCTGTTGATGATTACAAAGGGCAACCCATACCCACATCCCCATTTGGTTAGGATTATAGCTCGCATCAATCAAGGGTTGTCAATGAAGATCAGCTTTGGTTGGTTGGTGATGTCAACTTGAATTGGTTGATAAAGAGTCATACCTAGGGAGGTAGCCGACAAGTTGGGTACTTGGATTGCATATGGGAATTGCCATCTGCTATAGGAGTTAGAAGGAGTGATGGAGTTGCAAGATTCAACACACCAAGGGAGGTGGCTTTGGAATTTCTTCGGAAAGATCAACAGTAATATTTTCACACAAAAAAAGTTAGTTGGTTAGTTTGAAAGTTAGTTAGTTAATTAATAAGTTAGTAAGATTACTAACTAAAGACTAACTAAGGTAAAAACTAACTAACATTAATAATTAAGGATTTTTATTTAATTAAAAGTATATGTTATAAAAAATTTGAGAGTTGTAAATCTGATATTTTTTTCGGATTGACAAGGATCGTAGCCACCCTTCACGTAAGTTACAACGTGAACGAGGCTTATGAGCTATATTAATTGCTAGTATTAATGTGTATAGTTTGGATGGTCCAAATATATTAGATTTTGGGCAAAACTAGTACATTTTAGATATTTTAGATCTTATAAAAAAAAAGATATGGAGATTTCTAGAACTGGATGTCATTTAAAAGAAAAGACAAGTGATGTTTTAGTTAGTTTTAGAGATTTTATAAAAAGAAAAAAATAAAGAGAGAGATTTACAAAATTACACGCGCCGCAATCGCAGTCTACAGACAGAAAATAGCACTTCAAACAAAGAAAAGAAGAAGGAGTGAACTAAGAGCTTTCTAATCAAGTGTCTTGGGGTTTTACCCCTCTTTCGGAGCCAATGGAACTATCAGATTTACGATTTGAGCATCAGATCACTGATCTTTCCAAGATCCCCCTCCACAAAGAGCTCCTCTTCTCACCCACAAGCCTCTTCTCTAATTCACTATAAATATGAGGCATGGGGAGGCACAAGGGAGGAGCATAAGGAGACCCCAAGAGGCTGTGAGAGAGAGGTAGCGAGAAGAATACCCCTCCAAGAGATTGTGAGAGAGAGCTTGAGAGAGAGAGAGAGAGAGAGAGAGAGAGAGTTACCCCGAGAGGCTGCACAATTCTCTCTATCTCGATTCTCAACTTAGCCATCTTCTCCTACACTCTCCCATCTCAAATCTATTTTGCCTTCTTAATCTCTTGAGTCTACTTGTGGACGATGGCTCCCAAGCGAAGAATGTTGCGTGCGGATGGCAATCCCATAACCAACAATGAAGCTTCATATGAAGGCATCACCGTCAATCCAATTGTAGTTCCAGTCGTAAGTAATGCATTTCCAAATGGATAGATACTTGTTTTGATTCTCGTATGAGATACGTTAGGCCCCATACTATGATGCATGAATATAGGTCATTGGAAGGGATAAATTTTATCTCATGTATTCAAAAGATCGAGCGTGCAAAGTACATCTATTAAGAAAAGTTAATTGCACCTAGTTGCATGTGGCTTATTCATTGATAGAGCAATTACAAGGAAGAATTGGTCAAGGGTTATGAATGGCATAATCATGACATTAAAAATTGTACATACAAGTGTTAAGTAAATTTTATATAGAATCACTCGTTGATCCTAAGGGGGAGATCATATATGCGATGGTAATGTTATCGTTAGTATTCTTGCATTGTTTGGCAAGAATACAATTGGTTTTTTGTTGGTTGAGATCTAACAACATCCTAAATGCTTTTACATTCAACTGGTTGATAGTTGTTGTTTGGATGATTGTTTCAAGTGCTTGTGATTTATGCTAAATACATGGTAAAGGTCTGTGATGACAAGTTGCCATGGGAATAAATGAATGTTTTCCTAGAAAATGATAGTAGGACTTAATGCCTTGTTTGTGCTTGATTCTTAAAGGATTTAATTAAGGAAGGATATTTTGCATGGGTGGATCACCACCCAAATAAGGCATTGCTTGATTCATGGGTTGAAGGTCGAGTGGTGAAAAGGCCAACCACGGGAATGATGTTTTGCTCCTAGACAGCTTACATGTTAGTTGGAGCTCTGGACACCCCTTGCTAGGTCTAGAATGGAGTTGAAGATCTCCGTGGCCCCCAACTTCTGGGCATGTTGGGAGATCCTATTCTAGATAAAGGATTGAATTTGTGGTGCCATGTGAATTGGACCAGTTACTTCTGGAGGGCAGAAGAGATACTTCTGTTGGATAGAAGGGATACATAATTTCTCCTGTATGGGCGGGAGACAAAGATTAACTTGAAGATAAGTTTAGGAACTTGTTTGAACTTGTTTGTCAATAGATTGCTTGCTCTGCTTTCATGTCTGTGCTATAAGTTATGCAAATGAACTATGTTCCCTCTAAAAGGCTTAATTAATGAAGCTAACTTTAAGTGTCACACATAAATGTAGTAGGACCTAATTAGAAAACTAAAGCTATTAAGGGAAGCGGGTGGGCGGAACCCCCAAAGGGTCCCTCCTACGGCAAGGTGGTTCCAGAGAACTGGGAGGCTTCTCACAAGATTTTACCATCATTCAACCTTTAGGTATTGTTAAGTTAGAACCCGATTCATGTCGTTTTAGGGGATCGGAATGGGACTATGCCCTATAGGTAGAGAGGTTGAGCGATGCATCCCTCTCGTTTTCCATTCTCTTTAAACCAAGTGCGGCATGGGTCTGCTTTGGCTTGGGTATCTCTACGTAAAGTAAGATGCCCAGGATTCGACGCTAGAATGCTGTTAGGAGACCTTGGCCACTAGGAGCCCAAATTTCATGTCGATCCTAGTGGGTTCAACTGTGAACGTTCCATTGGGAGGCAGATTCGGGAAACCCTAGGCGACAAAACTTGGAACATTCCATGGGAGTTTTGGGCAGGGACACTTAGATCCATTTCTCGATAGACCACTAAAAGAGTGCTTGGAAAGCCGATGGGTGGGCACCTTACATCAATGATGGATTCAACTATCTTGGACTATAGGATGTTACCACCTTTTCCACAGCCAACTTCCCATCCAAGGGTGTGTACCACCTTTTTCTTGCAATGAGGCAATTTTATGACATGAAATTTCTTCCTTTTCTTCCATAACAACTTTTATTTTTTGTTATTGTTGTTTTTTTCTTTCCTTTTCTTTTCTTTTTGTTGTTGTTTCCACCTTTTCTCAAAGAATAGGTCAGCATGACAAGGACCAAAGTTCTTCTCTCCCATGACCGATATATATATATTTTCTTTGTTTCTTCTTCTTCTTCTTCTTCTTCAAAAAGAAGAATGTCAAGAATACCATGTAGTATCAGAACCATCCTCGCCACCTCTATTGGATCAGACAGAAAAGGAAGCAACATTGGAGTGGAAGGTGGTTGTGAGGAGCTAAAAGGACAAGGCCACCTCAACAATATAAACAAGAGGACTATCAAGAGCAATAAGCAAACCATTACCGATTGACTCAAAAATAATGAAGGGACTATCGATGGTAATTGTCAGGATCCCCAAGGAGGGTGATACTTCTTAAGGCGATGGCTATTAATTAGGAAGGGATCATCTAAAGCATTGACTATCTGTACTTGGACAGATCCATTAGGGTTGATGGCAAGTACCTTATAGGGTCCCATTCATCATTGTTGAAGCTTTCTTGGAAACTTGCCGAATCTTGAATCACAAGCAAGGACTAATTCACCCTCCTTAAACTCATTTTTCTTAATGAAGTTGTCATGATAGGACTTTCCTCGAGCTCGCATGGCTTCCATACACTGTAGGGCCATCCTGCGAGTCTCATCCAGAAATTCCAAATGCAAGAGATGATGCTACAGGGACTCATCATCACCTAGGAATTCTTTGATATCCACGTGCAGAGAGGGTAGCTCTATTCCAACAGGGAACATGGCTTCTGTACCATACAATAGTTGGAAAGGGGTCTACCATATAATAGCCTTATGGGAGGTTCTATATGCCTAGAGGGACTTTGTAAGTTGATGGTCCCAATCACGGCGATGTGTAGCAATCGTTCTTGTCAAAATATTGAGTAAATAATGCAATTGGTAACTTTGACTTGGTCATTGGCTCTAGGATAATAAGGCGTGGACTTATGATGGAGGATCTTGTAGGAATTGAGTGCCTCTATCACTTATGATCTCTAGGGGACTGCCAAAAATGATGATGATTTTCTCATATAGGAACATAGCCACACTGTTGCCATCATCTTGCTTCAAGGCTTTAGCTTCATACCACTTTGTCACAAAATCCATACAGACCAAAATGATTCTGTTCTATTTTCATCTAGTTGGCAGATCAATGTGGCCAATGAAATCGATTCCCCATTTTTCGAACGGCTTTAGGAGAAGGATGGGTTGCAGTGGCATAGCATTGGATTTGGTAGGCTTCCCCATTCTCTAACAAGTATCACAAGGTTTGCAGTAATCATAGGCATCCTTGTGGAGGGTTGACCACCAATATCTTGCAAGCATGGCCTTTCTAGTTGTTGCTTCTCCTACAAAGTGTCCTCTACAGGGCTTGTTATGGAATGCTTTTAACACGATTCCAATCTCGTCTCCTCCTATAGTACATTTGTGCAGTACTTTATCTTTGCCTTTCTTGTACATAGCACCACCTAACAGGTTATAGGGGGTTGATTCCAACATAAGCTTCTTCTTCTCACGGCTAAAGATACCAAGGGGATAATGTTACATTGCGAGGAGGTTGGCTATGTCTGCGTACCATGGGGTTACAATTTCTACTAGAAAGAGGGGAGCATTAGGAAGGACTGGGTCATCTTGCACCTCTTCATTGCTTTGAGTGATTCGCGATAGATGATGATTCAGCCAAGACATGGGAATGACTAGGTTTGGTAACCACTTCAAAATCAAACTCTTGAAATAGAAGGAGCCCTCTCGTTATTCTTCCCTTCACATTTTCTTTGTTCATCAAGAAGAACAGGGCCTCATGATCCACATAGAATTTGAAATGCGTCGACAATAGGTAGTGTCGAAACTTCTCCAAGAAGGCGAACACCATGGCTAGGCATTCGAGCTCCATCACTGTGTAGTTTTGTTCTCTATTAGTTATTTTTCATCTTGCATAATAGATATGATGATCTAACTTCAAGGAGCCTTTTTGGCATAAGGTTTTGCCTATGCCTTCAATGGATGCATTAGTGTGCACATGGAACTCCTTCATCCAATCAGGAGGTTGCAGAATAGGTGCTTCAATTAGACACTATTTGAGAGTGTTGAATGCTTCATCACACTTAGTGGTCCATGTAATCTCTACATCTTTCCTCAGGAGCTTATGCAAGGGGGTTACCTTTGTTGCAAAATGTGCAATGAATCTTTTGTAGTATTCCATATGGCTAAGGAATCCCCTCAAGTGTTTGAGGTTAATTGGCACGATTAAGGCTCCAATCTTCTCAATCTTTGCATGGTTTGTTGCTATCCCCTATGCAGAGACAATGTGGCCCAGAAGAACTCCTGACAAGACTCCAAAGATGCATTTTTCAGGGTTGAGAGATATCCTATACTCTCGACATTTTTCAAAGAAATATTCTAGGTGTGCTCGATGTTCACAAATTATGCTATAGACACATCTAATGAAGTCATGCAGATGGTTTTGAAAGGTGGCCATCATCACTCATTAAAGGTAGTAGGAGCATTACAGAGCCTGAATGGAATCACTCTGTAAGCATAGGTTCCCCATTCTATTGTGAATGTTGTTTTGGATTGATCTTCTTCTGTGATATGGACTTGGTTGTATCCAGTGAATCCATCCAAGAGGGAATAGAGTTCATGGCTCACCACTGTGTCCAACAATTGGTTTGTGAAAGGAATAGGGAAGTGATCCTTCTTGGTCTTAGAGTTCAGATTTCTGAAGTCCACACATATTTGCAGCTTTCCATTCTTCTTGGTACTACCACGATGGGAAAAACCCATTTACTATTAGCCACTGGATAAATAAACTCATCTTCAAGGAGCTTTAGTAGTTCAGCTTTCATGAGTGCAAAGTAATTTGACTCATGTGCCTCTATATTTACCTCATAGGCTTGGCATCAGGCTCTAGGTTGATGTAATGTTGACACATTGTAGGATCAATCCCCTTCAAATATTTGTATGACCATGCAAGCATGTCCAAATTGTCTTTCAAGAGGTCATGCATGATTGATAGTTCTTCTTTCGAGAGGCTGATTCCCACCGTCATGCAATGTTCTGTACCATCAACATCCACAAATGTTAATTGCTTGTCACCTTCCACCTCTCAGATAAAGGTCATGTAGACTACTTCTGGGTAGAGATCCGACTCCTTCAAGGGAGTAGTCTCCTCTTTTGAGGTTCCACTAGAGATCCGAATGCTTCTAGGTAGAGATCCGACTCCTTCAAGGGAGTAGTCTCCTCTTTTGAGGTTCCACTAGAACCGACTTCCTCTTTTAGTGTTAAATTTGCTCCTTGGGAAGTTGAAATGGTATCATAATTGTTTCGGGTATGATTTGGGGATTAGTTATCTCTTTACTCAAGGATTTGTCTTCTAAGTAAGTATCCAAGAATGTCACATAACAAGAATATTTTGAGTTCTATTTGGGTTGCCGCAATGGTGGTTGTTGGAGGCAAGGTGCATCGTCATCATCTTCTCTTAAGAAGGCTAGACTAGGGCAATAAGAGCCACTGCTGAAGGAAGGCTTATTTTTCTTAATCCATGTCTTATAGAGATTTTGCATATGACATGAATCATTAGCCAAGTCCAAAGGGTACCAGAGTCATTCTAGCTAACAGCATGGGATCTTCTACTTCTGAGGCTTCTGGAACTTCTTCCTCATATGTGCCTTCTATTAGTAGGATAGATTCTTCCAAGTTGCTTTCATAGTCTTCTTCTACAATGTCCTCTTCAAACTCTATTTTTTCCTCTGTGGGGGTTTTGTAAAACAATAATAGACTCTCTATTGTATCCTATGCTTCTTCTTCTGCATTTGTCTCTGCTTTTGCTTGTCTCTATCTCTATCTCTGACCTTGCATCAATTTTTGTCTCTGCTATGACCATGTAACAGGGAGAACAATACATCCATGCTTCTATCTCACTATTAGAGGTGAGTTTAGAAGTCAAATCCAATTTAGGTAGGAAGTATTCACCCATTGACAAAGACTTTGCTTATTTTGGGAGTTGGATTGTAGTGCGCATTATCAGGGACCATGCCTTTGTTGTCTTGGGAAAGATTGTTTAGCGGTTTCTTCATCTCCCGAGGTGCCATCTGTTACTTCCTTGGAAGAGTTTGTTAATACTTCAATGGAAATTGATCCATTACCTTTTTGTGATCCATACAACTTCAACACCACTTTGTTGGGTCCTCTATCTAGGGTCAAGGTTCCTTTAAACCAATCCATCCATGCCCTTACTTCAAAAAGCCATGGTCTTCCCAGAAGCAGAGGGTATGGGGTCCCATAGGAATTTTGTTTGACCACCAAATAGGTCATCCAATAGTCTCTTATTGCAAGGGTTGTCTTGACATATGGGAGAACACCCAAAGGCTTTATTCAGCTTTGGTCTACTAGTCTAATAAGCCATTGTGTAGACTATATACCTTGCAAGCCTAGATCCTTCATTGTCACATTCGTCATTATGTTTACTAATGAACCTTCATGAATCAATGCATCTTCTATAAAGCATCCTTCAATCCACACACTAATCTCTAGGGTTTCAGGATCCAAGAAGGTGTTAGTCACATCCACTTCTTTCACAGGATCTGGGCTTTTGTTGGACTTGGTTGTTGTTGAGGGAGCAATCCTTAGGCCTCTTCTTCTGGTCAGTATGCTTTTGAATTTCTTTCGGAAAATAGGAGACAACATCAACAACTATTGGAATGTTAGGTTTTATTTGAAGGTGTCTAGGTCTTTGACCAAGTCATATTCTTTGATATAGGATCCACGAGTTTCTCCAATTGGCTAGGAAATTGAGCAACACCCACTTTTATCTTCCTTTTTTCTTCCAGGAGTGGCAACATCTACGCTTCTTCTATTTTTGGAGGTACTTTGGCATCCTCCATCTCTTGGACCTCTGGCCCTATCTTTGCTATTGTCTCTATAGCTCTCTGTGGCATTGCGGTGCTTTGCAATGCCACTACATCATTTTGCTTTGCACTGTTCTGTTTCTCCTTAGGAAGATTGAACTTCACTATTCTGGTAGAGGGAATATTTTCTTTTGAAATTGTGGGTTCTCCTTTCTTTGCATGCATTATTGCGGAAACTTCTAATTCCATCAAATTGGAGGTAGGTTCTTGGGTCTTCTATTGGGTATCAAAGGTAGCTTTTATAGGAGCAAGACTTGAACAATCTTTTGTAGTGTGGCCTTCTCCTTTGCATCAGCTGCATAAGGGTTTTTAGTCCATGGAACTTCTAGGGTTTGGGCAATTTGGTGAGATATGACCCTTTTCTCCACATCTGTAACACTTTACCTCTGATCTGTGGCCATCGCCAAACTATTGTCCTTTGTAACTTTGAGAAGAGGGAAACCTCATTGGGCCAAAATTAGGACCAAACTCCCTAGGCTTTGGTTCGATATCTTGAGTTGTCATCTTGGATTCCAAAAAGTTAAATCTTGCTTCTTCACCTTTCTTCCTCCTTTCATGCATCTCCTTTAGAGAGAAAATATCCTCTATATGGTTCTTCCTTAAACAATATGAATAGAAGGCTACATGGATGGCTAGTTTTTGGGTACATTCAATAGCTAAATGTCCCACTTGATGGCACTTTCCACACCATGTATTAGATCTCATCACATCTCTTCCACCTCCCATAGAAGTGGATATGTTGGATGTATTTGACTTCACCATCTATAGTTGTTTTGTAATCACATCCATCAACTCGATGCTTGCAATTGAATTGGACATGTAGTCCTTCAAATTTTCTCCTCGTGGAGTACCTGTAGTAGGGTTTTGGGAAGCCTCTGTAATCACCACATAGACTAGTTGGGTTGATCTCAAGGGTCCTCTGTTTTGGTTTTGATTCAAAGCTCCTGATGAGATTGGGGGCTATTGATTCCAGTTGGTAGGGTTCCACTGTTGTTGTTGAGTCACCATTGGAGGAACTATTTGAGGCCATTTTTGTTGTGGTTGAACCATCATTTGAGGTACTGTTGTTTATGGCCATTGTGGATTCGGTGCACTATAATGTGGCATTGTTTACATATGAGGGTAGGGATAGGGAGCTATCCCTAGGACTACATTTGGTGGGTATATCATTCATGGCATGGAAGGAGGTAGGACTCCTCTTCCTGAGGTCATCAACAGCCTTGCTTCAACTTCATCATACACTCGTGCGCCTTCCACTACGGCTTGTAGATTAACTGATCTTCTCAATTCCACAAACTTTGTAAACTTCTGGTTGTAGGCCTCTAAGGAAAACTCCCTTCTAGATGCCTTCATCCAAGTGATGGTTGGTCCATCTCCTCAGTATGGATTCCATTCTAGAGACATATGCTTCCACCCATTTACAAGAGGACTAACTTAAGTTCATGAACTCTTCTCCCATCCACTCTTCAAAACCTTCGTGTCTGAATTTAGTGAGGAAGGCCAACGTTCCCTATGCCAAAATTTCATGTTGCTTGTCTGACATACCACTAAAACGTTGTGCCTTTTGAAAGTGACGAGGAATATCACAAACCAATGCTCAGGGGTTCTGGCATTGTTAGCTACACACACTACTATAAACTCTACTACATGAAGATCAAGGTCTTCACTGTACTCTCCCTTAAAGATGGGCAATGGGACTACATTTGCTGGCCGCGATCCTCATCAATATTTCCTGGACAGATCTGAGTAGAAAGGGGACCTTGAGTCGCCTTGGGGTCTTTTGTAAAGAGTGCCACTAGGGTGTCAAAGGAAGCTTCTACTGCTAGCTCGTTCTCGGCTTTGCTTTTTTCATTCTCTCTTCTCATGTACCTTTGGACTCGTTCTAGTTCTTGCCTCTTGATTGTGTCATTCATTAGGGAGTTAGCTCCATCTAGTTGGTCTATACTCCACAAAATAGAATTAGATAGGCTTCAGTATCTAGAGGACTCTCTTACCAATATTTTGTCTACTTCCTTCTTTTTAATGTCTCTAAATTCAGCTTTCATTCCACTACAGAGGGGAAGATATTTAGTTCTAAAGGTATCAAAACTCATTGTTCTGAGCATTATTGTGGTGCCATTATCATAGTAATGTTATCTTTTAATGGTTCCAATAGTGTATGTTGTGAAGATCTATACAAAAACTTCCAGTGGGTTTCTAATTGGATAAACAAAAATTTTTCAGTGCACCAAGCGTCCTACATATCTTACTATTGAGCATCCACAAACAGATTCCAACTCTTTTCCTTCTTGTTCTTGCGAACTTCCACTGATCATGACTCTTGAAGCTTATTCACAAATTTCCACTTGATGATGTCTGGAAACTCTTAAATGAATGCTAAATCTTCCATAGATGGTCACTCTCTCTATTTTTTCACTTTAGTTTGCTCCCAAACAATTTTCCACCAAGATGCACGTCTTTGTTGCTCCAACAAGGAGAGAAAATATCCACCACATAGAGCCTGCATCATGATGGTAATATGTTTTCGCCATTGTGGGATGAAATTCTTGTAAAAACTAGCTTTGAAAATGAGAATATCCAATTCTTCAATGGTAGAAGAAACTTTGCAAGCATCTATTGAGTTCTTCTCCTCTCAGCAATGCCATTTCCTTCATTTTCAACCTCTTCCAATGCTTGTTGATGGTGGTTTTCCCCCGGCTTGTGCACCACAAACTAGGAGCCCCAAAAGGAACACCAAGAAAATAGGGCACCTATTGCAAGAGAATATATCTTGTATCATCAACAAGTATCTTCTTCATATTTTATGTGACCACAACAAGGAAAAGAACATCGTGAACAATAAATCTTCATGCAACTTCATAGAAACAATTCTCCCATGGCTTTAACTTGAACAAAATTGATTATGCTCTTCGTATTATTCATAGAATTCATCAAGTGACCACAAAGACACAAGATAATATACCATTTTTAATGGAAATCATCATAGTGCTCTTCTCCAAAGGTTCCATATCTTTCTCTCACAATTTCTCACTCATAAGTACATTGTTTCGCATAGATTTTGCTATCTCTCACTCACTTTCTCTATCATACATGCTCTCTCTCAAATGTACAATGGAATAGTCAAGAATAATCATAAATAATCCCTCTTTTGTTATGGATACCCCTCCCAAGAGGTATGTGTAGTATGAAAGGTCACCAGGACCACTACATTGTCCCTTTGTAGCTTTTTAGAGTCACTATCACTTCAATCTTTGCTTAAAACTTCAGCAGCTACTTCTTCCGTTCTACAACCTCTCATATAGAAGGAAAACATAGCAAAACAGAAGCTCAACAGACCCAAACAGACACTATCAGGACATCAACATAACATATTAAAACATCATATGTCCACTATAAAACATCATGAGCTTCTCAAACCTAATCAAACTTATCCAAAACTCTCCCGAACACTTCCAAAAAAATAAATCATCATACAAAATCCATTCAAAATCAATCATTCAATCCTCAAAACAACAAAAATCAACCAAAAAATCAAGTCATTTTAATCCTAAACACATTGCCCTTCCTTGAAATATAACAATAGTAGCCTTATGCCACTATTCAAATCAAGATTTCAAATCTAAAGTTAAGAAATTGAAACACTAGAAGTTAAACAACAACAATGTTGAACCACTAATAATTCCACACTCGAGATTTCTAAATGAATTCCTATTTCTAGTCCATTCATGGATCCAATGTTAGAATCATTCTCAATTACTGTTGTTCCTATTAAACCTATTGAGCAAGTTGTGATTTATCATAATAATCATAGTCCTCAACTATGACTAAACCACCAACTCAGCCAAGGAACAAGCTTTAACACTTTAATGAAAATAAATACAAAAACCTAAGTTAGAGAGTACAACCAATATATCAACTTCAAAAATGTGCTCTTTTCAACAGAAACCTTTAACAAACTCAAAGCCCAAGTTGATCCAAATATCTCTTATGTAGTCTACAAAAGAAATGGTACAAAAATAGATGCTACAAAAATAGATCTCTAACTAAGTGCCTCCAAGAAAGTGATGCTACATGGATGATACTTTCTCAATTCTTTGATCAACCAAACATAGGGCATTGTCTAGAAAATATTAGAAATTTCTAGCTATACTATTGATATCGTAGGAACAAGAACATACATACACCCATCATTGATTGATTGTGTTGAGGAACTCTTGAAGCTCATCCCTAAAGATATAGTTGTAAGTTTCAAATTATTTCTCTCTTTCCACACAATGCTCTACTACAAAAGCCTAGATTCAGTACAAGAGCCAGATTGGAAAACAAGATGACAAAGCCCATTTAAAGGGAAATAATATGCCATCAAAGCTTTGATTGTCATCCTCAAAAGCCTTCTAATGACCATCACTAAAGAAAGGAGCCATAACAACATCCAAAATGCAATACAATGTACATGGCCCCCACTTTCTTATTAGTGTTGGCAATTATGTGCAGCTTTTCATTAAGTGAGTAAGTATTATGGCATTTCTACTTGATAAGCTCCTAATGGAGGAAGAGTTGCATGCTATTAGCCAATAAGGACAAATGACATGATCTTACATGTAAGTGTCTGCATTGCATTCTTGGTTGTTATACCCCATCTTCTTGGCATTTTTCAAGACCTAAAAAAAGCCTGTCGACATTGGCTATAAGCACTAGCTGGGCCTTTATAACACTCACAAGACAACCCCACATGGCCTCGCGGCCAGGAGTGTCTAAGGGACACACTGCCCTAATTTCTAATGTAGATATTGCATTTGTAGTAGAACATAATCCAATGATTACCCTTCCTCGGTCCTCAGAGGGAGATCCCACACATCTTGGTATAATATATTACGTAACACAAACATAAAGGAGGGAACCCCTCCAGTTGGATGCCATAGCCCCACTGCAGCTCTCCTACACCTTGGGGATTGGCCCCAAGATGTGATGCTCTAACATAAAGCACATACAAATACATTCCACTCTTATATATTTCAAACGTTCCAAGATATAAATGTGCCAAAGATTCGTGTGTCTAGCCTACAGCTTGGGTTTCCTTTCACACTCCACGTAGGTCAATGTTTGGAAAGCAATTGCAATGTGTCTAGGTTTGATACCATGTTATGCTCAATGCAAGTGTGGATGACACACCTTGTGCCCAACCATTTTATAATAAAAAACCAGCCATGTGAGGTGAGAAACCAATCCTTTAATTATTTTCCAACTAATCGTATGTGTGGCGTTACTAAAGATTAGCACCAAATTTCTTCGTGCTACTAGTCTCCTTAATTCAAACAATAATCCGTCCTATATGTTATGCATAGAAAATAAATCAAAATTTGGATCATTTTCAACAACTAACCACTCTCACAAACCATCTCCCTTCTACCGATTAGGTTTTGCATTTGTGAGGTAGGTGTAGGGTTCATTTTTATGTAAATTTTCATATTAAAATCAATAAAAACACACTATAACATGGAAAAAAGGCTTGACTCAAGCTTAACCCTCATGCTCTAGCCTTGTTATATGCTCACAAACATAAACTATATTTTTTCCTATTTTTTAAGGTGAAAAAACTAAAATTTTCCTTATTTTTCCTATTTTTTTCATTGATTTGTTCATAAAAATGAGATATTTCAAAATTATGAGTTCTTACTGATCAAGGACACTCAACATCATTTTCATATCAATTTTTATCCCATATGACCCCAAAGCACTAACAAAAACCCCAAATTCTATTATTTCCATACAAACCACAACTTGCGGGTTTTGTGTATTTTGTGGAAAATTGTTATACCATTGTATTTTTTTATTTTATTTCATATTTGAGAGAGAATGCAACACGAAAAAATCAAGAACAATCAAAATCAAGCACTTTCTTCAATCATTTTCCATAAAACAAAAGAACCGCTTACTTACACATAGAAACCGTGATTCCGAGGCTCGTATCTCATAGGCGGGAGACCGTTGACGCTTCTTCGTTGCTGTTGAGATACTGTCTCAGTCTGATCTATGTACTCCATTGCCCTAGCATCATCATTTGGTCCGGATTCTTCATGACAACCCTCCCCCTTCTCTATTGAATTGATGCATATGAACAACTGTTAAGAGGAGAGAGGAGAGAGAAAGACTAGAAAATCAAAATTTTAAGTCCTCCATAAAAGTCAATCTGATTATAGTCATCTCCTTCATCTCTCTGCCCTGATCAGGAATCTCTCTCTCTCTCTCCAAACAGATGAGGAATCAAGCAGTATCGATGAGATTTGGAAGGGGCACAAAAAATCCCCCCCCCCCCCCCCCCCCCATGTTCATCAGTTTTTCATGAGTTTTTGAGGCTTTTATTAAGCATAAGGTTAAAATTTTAAAATAACGAGTTCATCTTTTTGTGTTCACACTATCCCACAAGTGGATATTTTGATTTTGGGTGGGCAAATAGACTCGGATTCGAGATTTGTCTAGATAGGTAGCTTCATAGCATCAAAATCTATAAAGTTTGCCTTTGTTGTACACTTTTTGGCTCTCAGATCCAGTAGCAGCTTTGTAACGCCAAACCTTGAGGGGATTAAATGGGGGGTCAAACGATCTCCACTCGACGAACTGAGACTTGCATTGGATTCTTGATGTCGAAATGCATCTAGGACAACTCCATCTTGGCCATCCATCACCGTTTGATTTTTCAAAAAAAATTGGTCTTTGGCACTTCTCGGCACTTCTTGCTCCAAAAATGGTCTCAAATACTTCAAGCACTGCTCAAAATGGGCTCCTAAAATCTAGCTCTCATTGGTGACCATAGGATAGGGCAACTCAGCCCATCAAATCCCACGAATAGATCTACACATGCATAACCATACAGAGCATCAACCTAAAACTAAAAACAAAACATACCACATCTCTTACCCTACCCCTTGACAAAATCAAGGCATGAAAACCCGTAAGGGATGGGCCCAGCACAATCTGACAGAAATCCAGAGCTAGTCACTAACCAACTGGCTAAAAGGCCCATTAAAGAGGTCATCCTAGTGGTGTTCTAAACTACCTACCTAACTTAGGACAACTCAACCAGGAGCTCCGACTAGGCAAGGAATCCTATAGCCAAATCAATAAATATTTTCATTTAACACGGTTTTCTTCCAAGGTTTCCATACTTGGGAGTGTAAAAACGAGGAAGCTGAGCATAGATGACCCGAGGAGAACATGGCATCAGCCTCAGGTCCTGACTCAGTACCCAATAACCTACCAAGCTCTCGCGAGGTGACACTGAATCCCTTTTTAACACTTACTTTTATTTTCACTCCAACCTTCCTTTCTGTTCTTTTCAACCAGCTGTTACCCCTAAGAAGGCAAGACATTGGCCCTGGGTGTGACTCGTCCCTAGGAGCCTACCACTCCTTTGCAAGGTGATGATCAACTGCTTGTAGGAAATTTTTTCTTTTTCTTTTTCTTTTCTTATTGAGGGGTTAGAACCCCTTTTTACACACCTTAGTAAGTTTTATTTTTAGATAGATTCAAAACTTTCTCTTCTCGTGATATTTTGGCAAGTTTCTCTAACTACCTCCACTATAATAGGGACTCCTAGGACAACTGCCTAGCAAGTAGGCTGGATAGGGTCACAAGGACTACCCTCTAGCATAGGTCTTTATGTCCTAACAAGAGGCAAAAAACTACTCAAATCTCCCCCAGATATATCTAGCCTAAACCCTAGGACTTAACGCCTTAATTACAGGTCCCCAACAAATGAAAGAAAACAACCCTTACATACACATATATCATTAGATGCTTAAGGGAAAAAGACTTGGAAAGGGGAAGAAACCACCTGGAATGGCCACAAGAAGCTCCTCCATAGCAAAGGCTCCCTCTAGTGACTTCGTCAACCTATGTGATACAATCACTAAAACAGAAAACCATTAAATGTACCTACACCAAATAGATATTTGGCCCTCTTGGCCTAATGAAATATCACAATTCACACCTAACAAAATTGTCACTCGCGGCCTAAAGCAATAAATCATTTAACCTCGGTAAAAAATGGCCCTCTTGGCCTAATGGAATCAAACAAAATAACTCGTATATATCCCCCCTTTAGGAATTTTGCTAATATATAACCAAAATGCTCCATTGCAAGGAGGAAATAGGGCTCCTATCCTAAACTAAATGCATCAGATTGTGGCCCATGCCTCTTGCATAAATAGCAACAGGTGTATGCATAATGTGTCATTTGACCAACCTATGGGTCCAAGATAACAAAGGCAAATGGGTCTCGACCACTCTTTGCATCACATGTACTAACCATCGCCTACCATATAGGGCATGTTTTGATAAAAGGCCCCATAATCGACTACGTCCTATCTCATCATTAATAGAGATATCCGAACTAGGACCACACTCGAATAAAAGTTCTTCTTTATAAGCAAATTTTGCTAACGTCCACAAATTGATTCCAATAATGTGGAACCAACTAAAAAGACACTCTCTCAAACCTGTCGACATGGTCATAGTAGTGCGATAATACATAGAAAGAATGGGATTTCATACTGTGTAAGTTCCATTTAGTTGGTTCAATAACAATTGGGAATCCCCCTTTACTAACAATTGACATATACCACCCTTCTTAGAAATATTTAGGCCCATGATTAAAGCTTTGTATTCCGCCATGTTATTGGTAAATCCATCCTCGAGATAAATAGCTAATTTCATCATGACTCTATATTGGGGATCTCTAATAACTACCCCTATACTCCCTTTCTTGTTGGGATCCCTGGACACTCCGTTAAAATACAATGTGTATATCCACAATGGATTCACATAGCCAGTCGTCACCTCTACTCGTAATTATGATAGTCAAAATTTAGCATGTTCAGAGGATGTATCGAAGGTTCCATCCCATCTTCTTTGTTGAATATAACAAGGATGCTTGTCGAAATTCATGAGCAGTGATGATAGAAGGCTTTGATTTCCCAGACAAATGATCTGTCCTCTTGTTCAATCACTTTATATCCCTTACTCCACCAAGTAGGCTTCCCCTGATGATATCTCCGCTCCAAGTAAGGGTGTTCTAAATAAGGAATTAGCCGCCCCATCAACCAATATATTCTCTTGTATGTCTCTAATTACCCCCGCCTTGACCTACAAGGTATTTCTTTCATTAGTGAATTTAGAGATAATGAGGTTTAATATTATTAGGATTAACCTTATTTTTAAATTCCACTCCCTCAAGATCAGCCAGTAATGCTGTGGACTTATTTTTCCCTATTCTAATGATCTTGTAGGGATCATCCCATTTGGGCTCAAGTTTTCGTCGGAATATTTCTCTATGTGCATCATAACATAGAACTAATTGCCCCTTATTAAAGGTATATTTCTTTGCTTTTAAATCATGTAGCTACCTCATGTGACACTTAGCCACTTCCTGTAGCAATAGACTCTGCAATTTAAGCTCATCCAAGTGGCCCAGAGTCGTAAAGCGCTCGAAAAGTGCATCCTCATCACCCAAAGAATGATTGATTGCGAATTTGATATTTGGCAACTCAATCTCTAAGGGCAAAACACACTCCTCCCCATAAACTAGCTTGAACGGGGTGTGGCCAGTGGCTTGTTTAAATGTCATGTTATATGCCCACACCACCACATATGATTTCTTATCCTAGTCCTGCTTCTTTTCGGACACTATTTTTGATAGAATACCAACAAGCTGCTTGTTAGTACTTTCAACTTGCCCATTTGCCTATGGGTTATAAGGAGTTATCTTATTATGCTTAATTTTCCATGCTTCAGTCGTCAGGCTTTTAATCACCTTGTTTAGGAAATGGGTTCCATGGTCCAATACTAATTCTCTTGGCGGACCAAATCGGCATATAATATGCTTGAGTAGGAAGCTAGCAGTCTCCTTTGTGTCATCCTTCCTCGTTGCTCATGCTTTTGACTACTTCATAAAATAGTCAATCGCCACTATGATATATCTCTTCTATGTAGAATATGATGGGGTAATAGGACCCACAAAGTCGATGCCCCACTTCTTGAATGGAAGTCACTACAACATATAGACCCAATAGCGACGTTTAAAGAGATGGAATTATTCATGGAAAAAATTATCCCCATCATCGCTATTCGCATCGCTATTAGCAATGTGATTGATTCATCGCTATTTGCATTGCAATATGTGTCACTATTTGTGTTGCTATTAGCGTCGCTATTAGCGTCGCTAATTGGGTTAGTGACGCAAATAGCAACGCTAATAGCGACAGTTGCAAAGTAAATTTCCAATGCAAATAGCGACGGTTACAGAGGGGAAAAAAAAAAGGTGGCAGGGCATACATCCCTGCCACTCTTCTAGCTATATGCACTAAATATTCTTGCATAATTCATTTGCCAATATCACCTACACCTAATGTCTAAAAATTGTGTATCAGATTATAAAAGAAAACTGAATCTTTTGATTGCAAAAGCAAGATATAATTAATTTGAAAAGGTATTTCGCAAGGAGTTTTTTCATCACTTGCTTAGGTCCGAGAAGAAAAAGAGCTTGTGATTGCAAAAGCTAGATATAATCAATTCAAAAAAGTATTACTCAAGGAGCTTTTTTATCACTTGTTAGGCCCAAGAAGAAGAGCTTCACTTCAAGCTTTCATTATAGTCAGGACGCTAAGGTATGAATAAGTCCCATTGATCTTTTTCTCACTCCAGCTTATTCCAAACTTGTTTAAGTCTTTTTGGGGGAGCATTTGGACATCTGTAAGAGTTATACCATGGTGTTGGAGCCAGAAACACTTATATAGGGAGTCGTAGTGTCTCTAAGCTCTACTTCTTCCTTTTTGTTTTTACCTATGTCTAAGTTATCTTCTATCTCTTTTTTCTTGTCTTCACCCTCAATCTCAATGGATGGAGGTGTTTTAAGATCAAAAGAATCAAGCTCATCTTCCCCCTTCTCAAACTCCATTTCTTGAGCTCAGACTAGTTACTGTACTCCAAGTAGATCCATGAAACAAACTAATTTCTCTTTACCAAGTGATTTGGTAACGATATCGGTTACCTGGTCTTTTGTCTTCACATGAAGTAGATCAATCTGTCTTGCAAGTACCATTTCTTTGATGAAATTGTAATGAATCTCTATGTGTTTGGATCTAGCATGATAGACGGAGTTGCTAGCTAGCATCCATATACACCTCAGGTTGTGTACATAACCCTCACGCTACTCTATATATACCTCTTCATGCAAGTCACCATTCAGGAATGCATTTTTGACATCCATTTTTCATAATTTTCAGCCCTTAGAAGCCTCTAATGCAATGACTATTCTCACCATTTCCATCTTGGCAACCGAGTTGAAAGTCTCCTCATAATCTAGGCCGTATTGTGTGCATATCCCTTTGCAACGAGTCGGGCTTTATACCTTTCCAACAAACCATCTAACTTGCATTTCCCTTTATAAACCCATTTGCTTAAAGACATCAGTACCTTATCCTTGTACTTCCGAATGTACAGCCATGTGTATCAGTTGAAATCATCTATCCAACCGACACTAGATTCTTGCAAATTTTGTTCTGCCATCTGTCCAATGGACAATAGATTCTTGGTAATAGAAGGTACATGTAGTACATCATATAGGCTCTTCTTTCTATCGTCATAACTGTAGCAGTCTACCTTCCTACTGGTGGGCTATCTCGCACTCGTGCCCAAAATCTTTCCATCCCTTTCAGCTCCAAGTCTTGCATGACTTCCCAAACAACGTCCTTATGCTTGATTGGTGCCTACCATGCAAGCTCGAGGAGGGCAAGATGGGGAAGAGATAGAGGTTGGGGGTTCCCTCCTTCTCCTTTGTAGTTGTCCCCTCTCTTTTAGTGGATGTGGTGGCAATGGTAGTGGCAATGGCAGCTTCTCTCTCTCTCTCTCTCCCTCTCTCTCAATCTCCCTTGTGTTGATCTGTCTCCCTTCTTCTCTGTATACATCTCTTCATCAACAAAAAGAAAAAGAGAAGTAAAGAAAAGAGAAAAACAAAGAGAGAAGAGATAATACATTTACCTCAAAGCTTGAAGAAGAATCCTTTCGTGCTTCTCTCCTTCTTCTTCTTCTCCTTCGCAGGTTTCCTCATTCTTCTTTGCAGTTGTCCCCTCTATTTTTGTGGTGAATTGGCGGTGGCAGCGACCTCTCTCTCTCTCTCTCTCTCTCTCTCTCTCTCTCTCTCTCTCTCTCTCTCTCTCTCTCTCTCTCTCTCTCTCTCTCTCTCTCTCTCTCGCGCACGTTGATCTCTCTCACTTCTTCTCTCTATACACTCTTCATCAACAAAAAGAAAGAGAGAAGTAAAGAAAAGAGAAAAACAAAGAGAGAAGAGATAATACACTTACCTCAAAGCTTGAAGAAGAATCCTTTCGTGCTTCTCTCCTTCTTCTTCTTCTCCTTCACGGGTTCCCTCCTTCTTCTTTGCAGTTGTCCCCTCTCTTTTTGTGGTGGATTGGCAGTGGCAGCGACCTCTCTCTCTCTCTCTCTCTCTCTCTCTCTCTCTCTCTCTCTCTCTCTCTCTCAATCTCCCTTGCTTACGTTGATCTCTCTCACTTCTTCTCTCTATACACTCTTCATCAACAAAAACAAAGAGAGAAGTAAAGAAAATAGAAAAACAAAGAGAGAAGAGATAATACACTTACCTCAAATCTTGGAGAAGAATCCCTTTGCGCTTCTCTCCTTCTTCTTCTTCTTCTTCTCCTTCACGAGTTCCCTCATTCTTCTTTGCAGTTGTCCCCTCTCTTTTTGTGGTGGATTGGTGGTGGCAGCTCTCTCTCTCTCTCTCTCTCTCTCTCTCTCTCTCAATCTCCCTTGCGCATGTTGATCTCTCTCACTTCTTCTCTCATTAACAAAAAGAAAGAGAGAAGTAAAGAAAAGAGAAAAACAAAGAGAGGAGATAATGCACTTACCTCAAAGCTTGAAGAAGAATCCCTTCGTACTTCTCTCATTTTTTTTCTCCTTTGAGAGTTTCTTCCTTCTCATTTACACTTGTCTCCTCCCTCTTCGTGGATGGCGGTAGTGGCGGCGGCCTCTCTCTCTCTCTCTCTCTCTTGCTTGTTTAAACACCTGTAAAATGCCATGCTCGGGTTTTGACACTTTTTTATGAAGCCCCTCTCTCTCCTGTTTTTTATTTCTCTCCATCTCTCTCTTCCTTCCCCTCCCTTCTTCTCTCTATTTCTCTCCCTCCTTCCCTCCCCACTCTCACTCAACTCATCTCATTGCAAAGACAATCAAAGATAGAAAATAAAAAACTTAAGAAACAAAGATATTGAAAGAAATGTCACCCCACCTCTCTTTATCTCTCTCTCCCCCCTCTCCCTTTACTTTTCTTTATTAACCTTCTCTCTCATTCTCTCATTTTTTCCCTATTTCTCTCTCCCTCTCTCTCGCTCTCTATTTTTTCTCTATATCTCTCTTTCTCCCTCTCTCTCTCTTCTTTTCACTCTCCTTCCTCTCTTTACCTCACCCTTCTTTTCTACCTCCTCCTCCTCTCTTCCTTCCCTCTCCCTCTCTCTATTTCTCTCCCCCTCTCTTTACCTCTCTATTTCCCTTTCTTTGTTTCTTCCCCCTCTCTCTCTCTTTGTTTCTCTCACTCATCCTCTCTCCCTCCCTTCATCTCTCATTTCTCTCTTTCTCTTTCTCTTTGTTTCCTTTCTCTCCCTTTTTCTCTCTTCCTCTCCCTTCATTCTTCTCCCTCCCTACCTCCCTCCCTCTCTTTCCATGTATCTCTTTGCAAAGAAAAAAAAAAGAGAACAAGAGAACACAAAAATAAAGCAAGAAGAGGCAATGTACCTACCTCAAAGGCCTGAAGATGAAACCATTTTGCACCTTCCCTCCCTTCTCCGTTGCACACTTCTCTTTCTTCTTCATATATAGCGGCGGCGGCGGTGACAATGGTGATGAGCTCCCTCTCTTTCTCTCTCTCTCTCTCTCTCTCTCTCTCTCTCTCTCTCTCTCTCTCTCTCTCTCTCTCTCTCTCTCTCTCTCTCTCAAAGCTTTAAGCTCTCTTGCTCTATCTTTCATTCTTTCTCGCAAATGTTTTCTCGGCAAATGTTACGCTCGGGTTTTCAAAATTTTTTCCTCAGACCGGCGTCACTATTAGCATCGCTATATTCGTCGCTATAGAATTAGCGACGCAAATAGCGACACATATAGTGATGCTTTTAGCGACATCGCTTTTTTGTGTCGCAAATGGCCGTCGCTATTGCCCCATTCCCTTGTAGTGAGTATAGCCATAATCAGAGTAAGTGATTGCTTCCTATTCTCCCTGTTGTCATGTCATTGACAAGTATCGCATCGCTTAACATACTTGAATGCATCTTGGAAAATGGACAGCCACCAATATCTGGCTCTCAAAGCTTTTTGGGCAGACAGTCGTCCAGCAAAATGCCCTCCACAAGTAGAGTCATGGCACTCTTCCAAAATAAATGGAACCTTGTCAAGCATCACACATCAGCGATAGATATCATCAACCCCTGCCGATATAGTGTTCGTGTAATCAAGGAAAATTTCAAAGCTTGGTGTCTAATTTTCCTCTATTCTGATTTTGATAGACCAGTGGCTCCAGCCTCTCCTATTGATAGGTAATGTGTGATAGCAACATACCAGGATGGAATGAAGGCTGCATCATTTATCACTTCCTTCAACTAAATTCTCTTTTGTCTCCCCAAAATCCACAAGGTATTCCACAATACTGTTGAGAATCTGCCAATCACACCCTATGTATGCACCTTTGTATGGAACAACTAGGCTAGAAAGATGCATTTTATTCTAGGAAGAGAGACAAATCCCATAGGCACAGTGGATGTAAAGTGCTACCAAGCTACTCTATAAAATTATGTACTTGACTATCACTTACACACAATATGATAATGCAATAGTACTTGTCTCTTTCTGTTAAGAACTTGTGTCACTGTCTCCTTACACAAGAATGTCTTTATGAGTCCAAGCTTCCATCTTGGAACCTAATTCACTTGTGTAATAGTTGTGGTCTTCAGTCCTTGGTCAATGTCATCATGAGTTCAGTCTATGCCTTTGAGCCGCCATAGCCATGCTCTAAATCCGAATCTTTCACATGGTATCAGAGCCCAGTCAGGCATGGGATGACTCCTTTCTTTGATCTCTCAGTGCCTCTTAACCTCAAGTCAGCTTAAAGAGCTTATCTCTCAACTCATCTCCACTTGCTCCACCTTGGCAGGCAGCCATAGCCAGCAAAGTGGTGAGGCTACAATGAGGGTTTAATCAACGTCCATATCTCGAGCTTCGAGAAGAAGTGAATTGATCAAGAAACTACATGAGGCCTTATTTTCTATAATCAAGCATTGTATCCGTCTTGCAACCCCTGTTGGTAAAGAGACATTTTTGCTATCGTTTTTTTTCCTCCATTCCATGGTCTGCCAGCTTGCCACTAGTCTCAGGCCTCACCGTCATGCCATCCATCTCATCGACACATTCCATCACTCTGTTTCGCCATTTTCGACAGCCATGGTGAAGATTTGCTGCATTAGTGCTGGCTATGTTGGAGGGCCAACCATGGCCATGCTCGCACTTAAGTGCCCCGACATTGAAGTTGGGATTTTAGACATTGCGGTTCCTTACATCAATGCTTGGAACAGTGATCGCCTTCCTATCTTCAAGCTCGACTTGGATGAAGTTGTGAAAGCTTGCAGAGGGAAGAACCTATTATTCAACGCAGATGTGGAGAAGCATGTGGCAGAAGCCGAGATTGTGTTCGTGTTTGTCAACACTCCGACCAAGATGAGAGGGCTTGGTGCTAGAAAGGCTGCAGATCTTACATATTGGGAGAGTGTAGCTCGCATGATTGCAAATGCTGTGGAAGGTAGAGCAGTAAAAGCATTATTTGTTGAGCACACACTCTTTGGAAACCTACTTTTATCATCGACTAAGGACACAACAAGTCATTTATTGGGAGCAGCTGGAGCTGTTGAGGCTATCTTTTCAGTGCTAACTATTCATCATGGTATCACTTCTCCAACTTTAAATGTGGAAAGCCTGGATCTGGTCTTTGAAAGGGAGTTCACACCATTGACTAGAGCAACAGAAAGGCCTGTATATGCAGCATTAACAAACTCATTTGGTTTTGGGGGGATGGATGGATTTCCTTGTTCTAAAGAGCTATCAATGAATCTATTAGAATATTTTGAACACAATCTAGTTGCTACGGTCATCGTGCAAAACTCAAAGATGATGATGTCTTTGCTTGAGGGGGACATAAACATGAACATGAAGATCAGTACAAGCAAAGGCCACCATAAAGAAGAAGACCAAAAAGACCATGAAGAAGAAAAGAAGATCAACCATGAAGACCAAAAGACCACATCATTCAAAGCTTAAGAAGAAGAACCAAAGATGAAAGACAAGAAGATTCTCCATGCTGACAAAGAGAATGTTTATGCTGAAAAATACCACAAGGGCCTATCGGTCTTTGTCTCTCATTTTTTGCTTAAAAAGCATTGTAACTACCTTAATTTTCATTTCATAAGCTTTGTAAACTCCTCATATAGCCTATGCATAATAGCTTCTACACACTTAATGAGCCCTTGTAACAGCCCCTGGATGTCTACCATATTTGGGTGCTACCCACACTTAGCCTTTTTTGCTAGCCTTTTTTGCGACAGCCTCTGAATGCTTCACCTGTTTGTGGCATGCCCACACTTAGCAAGATTCTACACATGACAGCCTATGTACACTTAGTGTTTTTCACAGTTGTAATTGAGGAGGGGTGTTGAGAATTTTCCAATCACACCCTGTGTATGCCCCTTTGTATGGAACAACTAGGCTAGGAAGATGCAGTTTATTCTAGGAAGACAAACAAATCCCATAGGCATAGTGGATGTAAAGTGCTACCAAGCTACTCTATAAAATGATGTACTTGACTATCACTTACATACAATATGATGATGCAATAGTACTTGTCTCTTTCTATCGAGAATTTGTGTCATTGTCTCCTTACACAAGAATGTCTTTATGAGTCCAAGCTTCTATCTTGGACCCTAATGCACTTGTGTAATAGTTGTGGTCTTCAGTCCTTCGTCAATGTCATCATGAGTTCAGTCTATGCCTACGAGCTGCCATAGCCATGCTCTAGATCCAAATCTTTCACATACCCTATAGCTTTGGTGGCTTACTTCTAATCTTATAATCAAATTCCTGCCAAGTAATTAACCACTTTGCTAAATGATTAGGCGGCTGTAGCTTGTTCATTAGCGATCTAAGCTCCTCTGCCTTTGTATAGAAAACTACCTTCTCATAGAGAATGTAGTGCTTGAATTTTTAGTCGCAAACACCATTGCAAGGCATAACTTCTCCATGTAGGTATAGTTAATTTCCGATATGCCCACAACTTTTGACTAGCAAAATCAATCGAGTGGTACCATTTTTCCTCCCACATTTGGGATAAACAACAGCTGATACTATGCATGGTAGCTGCTGAAAATATGTATAATACTTCGCCCCTTTTAGGTGCTTTTAAAACTAGTGCTTTTATTAGCTCATGTTTCACATCATGAAAAGCTAACTTACAAGGGTCACTCCATTCAAATAGATAGCTAAATGATAATAGATTTGTTAGTGGCAACGCTTTTTGTGCCAGGGCATTTATGAACCTCCGGTAGTACCCTACAGATGATAGAAAGCTATGTATACTTCTTTCGGAGTGTGTGCCGGACTCATGGCAACTATGACCTTGATCTTTTCAAGGTCAGTCATGATCCCTACTAAACTGACCACATGGCCTAGCAATAGCCCATAAGGCATCCCAAAGATGCACTTTGGTGGGTTAAGAGCTATGCAAAATTGTCTACAGCACTCAAAACACTTTCTTAAAA
Organism: Lygodium microphyllum; assembly: GCF_053477565.2. Taxonomy (NCBI): domain Eukaryota; kingdom Viridiplantae; phylum Streptophyta; class Polypodiopsida; order Schizaeales; family Lygodiaceae; genus Lygodium; species Lygodium microphyllum. Next base: position 129,187,062 of record NC_141154.1, read on the forward strand.
TAATCAGTTGCCTTTCTCTTATGGTGGCTGCCCCTAGGTCATCGATAAACACTTTCAACTCCTCTGGGGAGATGTCACCAAAGGTCCTGTGTCTGATGTTCATTGCCATGAACCAGGTGCATTGCATAAACCAAGGGCCATCACATGGTACACAAAGGTACCGAAGACAATAATGAAAGTTGTTTTCAACTTATCTTCTTCTACAATATCCATTTGGTTGTATCCCGCAAAGTAGTCCATAAACTAATATATTTCCCTACTTGCTAACTGGTCCAAAATCTGGTCAATAAAGGGCAATGGGTAGTAGTCCTTAACTGTCTACTTATTCAACTCTCTAAAGTCTATGCAAAGCTAGATTTGATTCTTTTTATTATTCTTGATAACCACAGGTGAACACTATTCAGTGTGTTGAACAGTGAAGATCAAACCAACTTGTCACAATTTATGTAACTTCTCAAACAACTTGTCTCTTAGTTCAAAAGGCATATGCCTTACTTTCTGACACACAGGATAGCTACCTTCCTTTAGAGAAATGGAATGGATAGCTAGGCTGGGAGGAATACCTCTTAGTTCATCTAGGCAAATATGTCGTGGAACTCTTGGATAAGGGACACATAGTCCTCCCTTTCTTCCAAATTGAGCATGGACCCTAATTTAATTGGCCACGGATCATTTGGCGTACCAAGATATAGCTCAATCACATCCACGTCTCTTATTCTATCTTGAGGCTCTATTGGCTCATTTAGAGTTATTTGATAAATGTCCTCTGTAGTGGACCCTTCTTTTGATTCATCGCTTGACAAAGTCTCACTAGCAAATATATCTTCTAATGTCTCTAATTCTGTAGAGGATAGAGGAGCTCTTAAAAATAGTAATGGTAAACAATAGTTTTTGGTAGAGTTGAAAGTGACCAAGGGTATTCAGAGTTATTGGAAACATTAATTTCACAAGTTGTCATAAACAATAATTGCTAAAAATAGTAAGTGACAACCAAAAGCCAAAAATAGCAAGGGGAGATCGAATGAGGCTTAGAAAAATAATTGAGCAATCCTCAAAGATATCCAAGGCCTTGAATTCTCTTTAATTGTATCTCTATTTATTTTCCACTCTCAAGACTAGTCCACTATATTTCAAAGTCAATTATTAAACACTCGCAACCTATAGAGAAAAGTTATAATAAAAGTAAAGAGAAAACTCATTTTGGTGCACTTTATAATATCTCATAAAGCCATATTTTGCATTTTTTATTAAAAGTTATATATATGTATGCATATAAAGACTTGTAGAATAAGTGGATCTACGAGCAAGTCCGCTTGTCTACATTGAAAAGCCAGAGGCATGTAAAATGGATAACGAGAGTTGAGAGAGAAAGAGGCTAAAGGTTGAGGCCACTTGCTCGGGAATCCTGTGTATATGTGTAAAAAATGAATGGAAAGTTATGACCACCTAGTGTGGTATCCGTGGAGTTCTCTAAAAGCTTTTCGAATAACATTTGGGCAAGGTCTCCTCAAGATTTGTGAGGAACTCTTGACAGCTCAGTTATTGTCCCCACTATGTTCATTTCCTTATTCTAGTTTGGTCTCATGTTGTCTATTTGTGAAATCTCGTAATCACTCAACTAAATTTTGGGAAGCTCTTGCATTAGCTAGACTCTCTTTTAGGACTTTGTTCATAGGTTTTCCTTCCAATTCTACATTGAGACTTTGGTACTCATTGTGATGAGTCTGCACGTGGTTAGGGATGTGGTTGATTCTTTTCTCCTCCATCTTGCCCCTCTTGCTCTTGTTTAATGAGGCTGTTGATCAGGTTAACAATGACAGGGATGGGAGTATGTTTTAGAAGGCCTTTGTTTATGGAAGACATTTCTGGATGTATATTTCAAAGTCAATTATTAAACACTCGCAACCTATAGAGAAAAGCTATAATAAAAGTAAAGAGCAAACTCATTTTGGTGCACTTTATAATATCTCATAAATCCATATTTTTCATTTTTAATTAAAATTTATATTTATGTACGCATATAAAGACTTGTAGAATAAGTGGATCTGCGAGCAAGTCCTCTTGTCTACATTGAAAAGCCAGAGGTATGTAAAATGGATAACGAGAGTTGAGAGAGAAAGAGGCTAAAGGTTGAGGCCACTTGCTTGGGAATCCTGTGTACATGTGTAAAAAATGAATGGAAAGTTATGAGCACCCTAGTGTGGTATCCGTGGAGTTCTCTAAAAGCTTTTCGAATAACATTTGGGCAAGGTCTCCTCAAGATTTGTGAGGAACTCTTGATAGCTCACTTATTTTCCCCACTATGTTCATTTCCTTATTCTAGTTTGGTCTCATGTTGTCTATTTGCGAAATTTCGTAATCACTCAACTAAATTTTGGGAAGCTCTTGCATTAGCTAGACTCTCTTTTAGGACTTTGTTCATAGGTTTTCCTTCCAATTCTACATTGAGACTTTGATACTCATTGTAATGAGTCTGCACAAGTGGTTAGGGTTGTGGTTGATTCTTTTCTCCTCCATCTTGCCCCTCTTGCTCTTGTTTAATGAGGCTATTGATTAGGTAAACAATGACAGGGATGGGAGTATGTTTTAGAAGGCCTTTGTTTATAGAAGACATTTTCTGGATGTATATGCATTTCTTTCTATATAGGGTGAAGTATTGTTGTTATGTTACATGTGTGCCTTTCCATCCTTAATTGGCTCGATATGTCTTTTTCATTAAGGGGACTCGCTCTTGTTTAATGAGGCTATTGATCAGGTAAACAATGACAAGGATGGGAGTATGTTTTAGAAGGCCTTTGTTTATAGAAGACATTTTCTGGATGTATATGCATTTCTTTCTATATAGGGTGAAGTATTGTTGTTATGTTACATGTGTGCCTTTCCATCCTTAATTGGCTCAATATGTCTTTTTCATTAAGGGGACTCGCTCTTATTTAATGAGGCTATTGATCAGGTAAACAATGACAGGGATGGGAGTATGTTTTAGAAGGCCTTTGTTTATAGAAGACATTTTCTGGATGTATATGCATTTCTTTCTATATAGGGTGAAGTATTGTTGTTATGTTACATGTGTGCCTTTCCATCCTTAATTGGCTCGATATGTCTTTTTCATTAAGGGGAATATGGACTTAAAAATAGAGCCATGTAAGGAATCGCTTAACAAAAGCATTAGTTTGGCTAATATTCTTGGGAGTGGTTTCTTCATTCCAAGGTGGTCTTGGGCCATTATATAAAAAGAAATATTAAAAAGCGTACATAATAATATCCTTTGCAGGCAAGAAAGCACATGATTGGTACTTGGATTAGTGGTATTACAAGTTGGCTGACAGCCTCCTTGGGACTCAAGGTCAAATCGTATTTGTGTGAAATCATTAATTACCTCCCCTACTTTTTGAAAAGGAAGGGGTGTGCTATGCATGTGGCGACACCTGGTTCAATCCCAAGACGGAGCCTTGGGATGCGGCAAGATCTTCGTTGTTCCCGGAATTTGAAATGTGGGACCTTCGCTTTCCTAGTTCTTTTTTGAATAATCCTTTTTGAAATTCAACTTTGAAAAGGATGCTGCATGTCATTACATCGTTTGCTTTGAGCGAAATGGGGGTCCCTTAAAAAACCACTCGACTTTTGAAAACCACCACCTCTCCCACTAATCTGGATAAAATGTGCACATCACCCCTCTTCCTATTGGTCCACCTCAAATCCTTTTTGATTAGAAGGGAGATTAAATCCTAAGCTGAAGGGCCCTTTTATGGCCCATATCTCCCTTAATGGTTTGTGCATATGCAAGAGTATGAAACTTAAGGTGCAGACTTATTGCCGCTTCCTTTTTGGTTTGCATTTTGCTCTTCAAGAGTTGTAGTACTTTTGGTTGTGGACTACCTTTCTTTTCTTTTCTTTTGGTTGTGGACTACTTAAGGTTTATATGGCCCTCAAGTCAACCTTATAGTTTGGATTCTAGGGACATTTTTGTAAGATAAGCCCAATTCACTCAAGGTGGCCATCTAAACAAGTCAAAGTGATTGGAAAACTGTCTACTACAATCGTGCTTGTTTTTGCTTTTGTGATATAGCATGTGGCTTCGTACTTCCTTTTACTCGCTTGCCATGATCAATAAGTGCTTGGATTGGATTCTAGGGTCATTCTCATAAGATAGGCCAAAAAATGACTCATAACCCTAAAATGAATCATAGGATCACTCGTTTGTTGTCCTCTGGATGTAATCCCTCCAGATGCTTTGACTATGTAAGGTGGTACCAAGGATCCTGTATAATGCAAGATCAAAGTGTATTTATTGAATTGGGCACGCTCTGTGAAAATTGGAGACAATTTTGTGAGGCGGGTTTGTTGCTCAAAGTGATCGTGGGTCCAATGAATGTGATTGGGGAGCTATTCCTACTCATAGGAAGCATTTAGATTAGGTCGTGGGTCCAATGAATGTGATTGGGGAACTATCCCTACTCATAGGAAGCAATTAGATTAGGTAGTAACATGTGATGACATCCTAGCTTTCTCTTTTTGGCACAACATCATGATAGCAGGTTTATAGCTATGAAGGATGAGAACATCCCAAAATCCTATAAGAACTAGTGTGTGCATAAGTATTTAAAGATAGCCATTACCTAGAAGAGGCGAGACAATGGTGTTCTTTCCGAGTTCTAAGAATATATAAGTGACGAGATAATCTAGCAAGTAGATGGATAGGTGGAAGTTTTTGGTGAACTCTACTTGCTCCCACACCAGCATGAACCAATAGGTCCGACTCGCCTGTATGCCAATTCTCTAATTTTAAATTTTAAAATTCGCGTACTCGAGAGTCTTAAGCATTCAACCAAGAGGGGTTAAATCTTGTCGCTCATGTTGCTTGCTTGTTAGACGAGTGCACCGTGCTGACTCAGGACGTCACGTGCGCTGCTGCTGCGAAAAGATGGCTTTGGCAGCCAAAAAGCGCCGCCGGCCATGGGGCTCGAACCCATGACCACAAGGTTAAGAGCCTTGCGCTCTACCAACTGAGCTAGGCCGGCTGGTGGGCCCATTTTGGGGGCACTACATTTAAACCCAATACCACAGCTTTCGAAAAATTCCCACCCCCAGGTTTGTAATGTACCACCCACCTCCTTCAATGGTCTCTAACCGAGAAATTCAGCAAATAAAGCACGTGAGTGAATGAAAGAATGGACGTGCAACAACTATAGTATTTGCTTTGTTCGATCTAACTCAAAGACAAGCATTTCCTCGAAGTGAAATCACAAGCATATTTCAAGGCTATAGTTCCGCTTAGCTCGTGCACTACCGATTCTTGGGTGTGTCCAAATTTGAAGCACGTTTTTTGTGTTGCAAATAATAGCTAAAAGTTTCGAGCATAGTTTTAAACATGAAGCTTAGGAAATCGTAAGGTGTAGGACGATAGCATAGTGTGCAACTATTCAAATATGAACATAGTGGAAAGATGTTACTTGGAGTCCCAAATACAACTATCCTGAAATTTCCATTACACATCTTCAAAAGTTTGGTTTCCTCTCATCATATTGTGCTTATGTGTTATTCGAAGCCATTGTCAGTCCTTTCCAAAGCATACCATGCACCACAATCTTATTGCTCGATGCCAAACCTCCACGAACCCCATAGCTTGGGCCAAGAAGGCAAACACAATCTAGGCCCTTACAGAGTCCAAGTCATCATACACCTAAGCCTATGACCTAAACTTAGGAATATGTAAAGCGCATTCCACTCGCTCCACCAACAAAGTCTTGCTACCATCAAGCACAAATACTCTTTCCTCCTCTGCAGCATCATGTCAAATACATCTCTTTCCCTCCATTGCTATGGGTTGCTTTATGGGCATGCTCTTCTTTGTAGTATCCTCAATGGCATAGGTGCAGGGGTGAGCACAAATTGCATATTGAGAACAAAAAGTTCATGGTTTGTTCATCACTTCCTACCTACGAGGCATTTGTAGCTATATGATTGAGTTGTTAGCTAGGGGAATACCCTTTTATGCTTCTATCTCTAGAGTTATTCATTAAACTAGCGTGCAACATACACTTCCGCCACCACTTTCAGGCAGCACCAGGACCATGTACCTCTCTTTGCCTCTCTTTGTAACTCAAGCTTCAAGATGGGAGCCATACATGCAACACCAAATTAGATGATGGATTGATCTCAATAGTTAGGTGCAACACACTACCCTCGACATATACATTGATTATAACTTGACCATTTGATGAGAGAGAGAGAGAGAGAGAGAGAGAGAGAGAGAGAGAGAGAGAGAGAGGTCCACTATGGCCTAGGAAAGGGCACATACAAATGTGCCAGCATTGAGCTTCATATCTTGTAACACATGTGGTCAAGGATGTTATGGGCTCCACGTTTCATTAAGCTCAGCCTTCTTTAATCAACGCGTGCAATCGTCATGCACAATGTTATCCATACTTCAAGTGATGAATGTACTATTTTGCACGTTAAGAACATTCACCTTGGACAATTATCTTCTACATTCCTCCACCCTATAAGCTTTTCTAAGTGGCTTTCAATCTCTGCTTTTTCTCTTTGATGCCACGGTTATTGTAGACATCCAAATCTAAATGGTCCCATAGCTACGTATGTTTAGACCTCAATTTACATATATCTATGTTGTTATGCCAATCAATATAGTATAACGCTAGCTCTATGTTTCCATGTGTATATGAGTTCACATAGTTGACCTATAACATGTCCCATGCTTCAACCAGCATAGCCACAAAGTCCACATATACCCCTTATGGCACAACTTTTGCGCTTGCATCAACTTTGATTGCTTCCGCTTCCTTGATTGCTCTAGATCCAATTTTTTTGTTGCAATTATTTTTCTTCTTTCATCACATTGTATGTAGGTTCTTGCATCAAACATGCCAAGCCAAAAGAGGATATATCAGCCCTAGTTTTCCCCTACCAATGGATCATGTTGAGAATTATGAGCACTTGAGATATTATGCTCATTACAAACATAAAGCAATAGGGGTCGAATTTTCCTCTAGCTCAAGCTAGCTCAAGGCCAAGGCCAACCATTCCCTAATGATATTGGCCTATCTCCCTTCTAGAATTAAGCAACCATTTGAGAATAAATGGAAGAAATGCTACATGCATAACTATTCTAGAGTGTTCAAGCTATGGTGGAAGTAAGAATAACATGGATGACTTTATTTATTGTCACTTTTTCACAATGCCATGCTAGCCAATGTTCAATGTGCAGTGTCCTCCAAGACCCATAATCATGTTTTGGTGTTAAAACTTGTGCATGCATGCATGGGGAAATGAGCATTGTTGGAGCCCATGGATGGCCTAATTGATGATACCATACCTTTCGAAACATATGGAAACAACATAATGAGATGGAACACATCAATGAGCACAACACATCTAACAATTCAGAACTTGCATTCAAAGTAAGCATTTCTTTTGAATTGTTTTTCTATCTTGACAATTGATATAACCCATGAGGGCAAGTTAGGAGACTATATGTAAGAGACTAGGTATTTTTTTGATAAACATTTCTAGCTAGTAGTAATAAGAAACACAATGATTTGAATAAGCTATACTATTTTTTACCTTTGTAAAGATACATTTACTCCTATGTAAAACACTTGTAGAAATGTTGATAGTGCTATGTGCATACACTATGTGATGGTGTAGCAAGGATGGGAAATACATTTCAACGTTGGAGCCAAATTGCTTTATTTAAAATTATGTGTTTTGTTGTGAATCCATATGTGTGCAAAGGTAGGTTCAAGTGAATTAGTAATAGGGGTCAATTTTATAAGAACCTAGACCTTAGTCTCTCAACATGGTGGATCACTTATATTAGCAATATTGTAAAAGAAGTTTCCTAGTCCATATAGGACTCTCTATACATTATGATATCAAACGTTGTTTAATCTTTATGCATTTAATGCACACTACTTTTGGAAGTCTCTAGAAGGTTCGCAAACAAGTGAGTCCTTTAGGGCACAATCCCCTTATTTTCCAACACCAATTATGAGGCTTTTGCAAGGTGAGCCCCCTTTTATCTCACACTCTAGTCATTTCCTTGGGTATGGTTTTGTACAACGATCTTGTAAGCAAGAAATATAGTTTTGTGCTCATTCTTATCCTCACATTATATTCTCCATCAAATTATCATCTTCTACTTTTATGAGATCTATATAGGCAAAAAATCTTAATCTTGCCACGTTTTGATCATGCTCATAATAAATATAGGGGCACATCCCCTTTTCAAGGAGCTACTATGTGCTAGCATGGGTTGAACCCTAAGGCACCCAAAGAGATGTACTCAAGCCTATTAAAATGGAGTAGATAAACAAAACATTTGTAGTGTGTGCATGGATGAATACTCTCTCTCTCTCTCTCTCTCTCTCTCTCTCTCTCTCTCTCTCTCTCTCTCTCTCTCTCTCTCTCTCTCTCTCTCTCTCTAACATGGTCTCAGAGCCAAACCATTCTTACAATCTCTTTAAGTTGCAAACATCTCCATTGTATCTCTAGTCATCTATTTGAGCTCTCAAAGCATAGAAAGACATAACCCATCCAATCGGACTTGATTTTGGATCTCTAATCCTCTATTTGAGCTCTCAAAGGATAGAAATACTTAACTCATCCTATAGGACTTGATTTGCTACCAATATTGCTCATCTCATAGCTTAGATTTAGGAGTTCAAAGGCTCAACATCTCCTTCAACATTGTTGCATAAGGAGTAATATTAGAGAGAAGGACTGTAGTAACAACAATAAACCCTTCACCAAAGGCTAGTTTCAAACCTGAACAACCTTCATAGCCAAAGCTTGTTAAAATTTAGGGCTTCTTATTTTATGAGTTAGGGACTCCAAGTTTCCCTTATGCACTTCATTCTTCAAAGAAAATAAAGTATTTTGTTAAGTGTAAGGGTTCATAAATGTTTGTCTGGAACTATATGTATCTATTTTCATGATCCAACTAAGAGATGTCGATGGCAATCTATATCATTTGAATGAGGCATTGCTTTGAATATCCATGGTGAAGACAATGAAATATTCATAGTGTATATCCCAAATCAAAACCTTGTAAAGAAAAGAGTTTTTATTAGTTCCATGAGACTCAATGAGAAAAGGATATGTGATGTTTGTTTTCCATGTACAAATGCAAAGCCTTGTCCAACTAAAGATGAAGAACATGAAGATTAAGAACATATGAAGTTCGAGAAGTCCAAGAAGACCAATAATAAATCCACAACAACAAAACACTTAAAGATCAAGTCACCAACAAGTAAATGACCAAGTCAGAGTAAAGTCTGGAGCAAAAAGAAAAAGAAAAGGACAAAGAACCAAATACTAGAAGACCAAAAACTTCAAGTACTGGTATGAAGATTGAAGAAAGTGAGGAATGGAATAAAAAGTCAACAAGAGTCCCTCATGAGATTCACTATATGTAAATTCTTTATATCACATATGTTCAAGGCCTCTTTAAACAGGCCCTTCTTTGTGAAATTTTCATAAATAAATAATAAACCTCTTTCCAATTCAATTTGTGATTAAACCTTATATGTGATTTTTTCATAAATAAAAGACACCCCTTTTCTATTAAATTTGGGAATATGGCACCCTTATGTGTGTAAAAAATTGTGTTAAAATAGTATTAAAGATTCCCTTATTTTGAACTCATGTGATATTCTCACATATTTATGTGTGAACCCCCCCCACCCCCAAGAGAGTCCCAAGAAGCTAAGAGGATAATCTCAACTAACAAAAATTGAAGCAATACACTTTTCAAAAACCCTTGAAAATTATCGCTAGTATTGTGTCCCTTAATAGGCCAACCACCTAATAGGGGCTTTCTTTTTCCACTATTCATTGAACTCTATAGAAGCTATTAAGTTTCGAGTTCAATCCTATAGCCTTATGTTAGGATTAAGGGGGCACTATATTTCCACCCAATATAATCAATCAACAAATCATACCTTGAGGGGAGGTGTGAGAATTCATAAGTGTGCAAGGGTAGGTTCAATTGACTTAGCATTAGGGATAGATTTTATAGTAATCTAGACCTTAGCTATTTGCATGGTTGCTCATCAATATTAATAATGATGTAACATATCAATCCTAGTATATTTATAACTCTTTGAAGGTCAAGAGGTGAAGTAAATATATACACATATCCCTTTTTCAGGGAGCCACCATAGGCCATAGGTGGATTAACCCCTTAGGCACCAAATATATGCATTCAAGCATATTTAAAGACTGTAGATGAACGAAGAATTTACCTTGCATGCATTGATTGCTTCTTTCTTCCCCATTGTTATTGATTCCACTTTTGATCTTGTATAGCTTCCACACATACTTGTATTGAGAGAAAATTGGTTGGATTGATAGTAATGCCTCCTCAAATCATATCTATAGTTATATTTTCTATCTTCTTTGGTCAACACTATCAAAGTAAAATATTTAAATCTACTCTTTTATCTCAATGGAACACTGGGTTTTCATTTTGGGGTTAAAGTAATGGATGAGAGCATTCTACTTCCACGTTTCTCCACAAAATGAATGAGAGCACTCTACTTTTGTATTTCTCTATAACATGTCATCATAAAAAATTATTGACTTTAAAACTCATATCTCATCTCAATCATGACCAACATCAAGTTTATGGATAATGGGGACTCTTAGTTGTAATTTCTTTACATAGAAAGGTAATGGCTCTTTACATAGATAACATAGATAAGTACATAGGTAATGTCTCTTTACATAGGTAATGGCTCTTTACATAGGTCATGTCTTTACATAGTTGTAATCTCATGATAGATAAAAAATTCAAAGGATAAACCAAGACCAATGCTATTGAGGATAAGATATTGTGAGCTATACTTTAATGTTTAGAAAATATTTAGGTTTTTCGAAGAAAACCCAACAAGCATAGGATTGTAGGCAAAGTGAAAGTATATTGGACACCATTTAAAATGGGCTAAGTAATTGTGTTTGAAAAAAGACATTTTTAAGACCATAACCCAATAGATGTATGTTATTGTAATAAACAATGACTTAGACATGATTTGTGTATTCCAAGTAGGGAGACACTACTTGATTTGGAAGAATTTTACTTTGGTAAATGATCATATGAATATCAAATGGAACTTTATGCGACTAGATCTAGAAATAAGACAATGAAGGTGGATTGAGGTCTTATAAGAGTATAGCTTCAAGATCAAATATAGACCAGGAAGGATAATGTCATTGCAAGTGCACTAAGCTACAAAGCATTCCTTAATGCTCTCATCTTGGAAGAACCTTTTAGAGCAGGATCACTAACCTCCATTGTATCGGATCCAAAATATAAACAATTGATGAGGGATGCTTAATTTATGGAACAAGTTCCTAAGTTATGGCTCAGTTTATAAAGAATTGTCTATTAAGAAAGAGCTTGCATACTTCAAGAAGAGGATGTGCATCCTAACTAGTAGATGATAGTTGAAGAAGAATATACTTTGAGAGGTAACCACTCTCCATTTTCAAGATACCCGTACTATTCTAAGACACTCAATGCAGTTACGAAGAGATATTCTAGTGGGAGCTCACTCTCAACTACCAAGACCCAAAGACCGCTTATCGCTTCAAGCATTTCAATCAAGCACAAATGGCTATCTCTCACCTAGCCGACGCACCTTCGATCCTACGGGGGTGTAGTGAGCTTACCTTGATGCCCAAATGAGTAGCCTCCTTCCTCAATCAAGCTAGTAGCTCCATGATTCAAGATGTAATCTCAAGCAGCCTCAAGCCTCCTCCTTTGAGCTCCATCCTCCATAGCCACAAGTGAGAGAAGAAGAAGAAGAAGAAGAAGAAGAAGAAGAAGAAGAAGAAGAAGAAGAAGAAGAAGAAGAAGAAGAAGAAGAAGAAGATGATGATGATGATGATGATGACGACGATGATAGAGAGCTTCTTCTCCAAGATCCCTCACCCTCACACACACTCTCTCAAGCACACACAAGCAAGCAAGAAGAAGAGTAGAAGAGAAGAAGAAGAGATCACTTTTTGCCACACACTAAAGAATGAACTCCTCATTCACTTTTCAGGTTTCTATACAAGTCCTAAATCCCTTGGGCACCCATCCCCTTTTTTACATAACCAGGCATCTTGCCAAGGTCGTCTTTCCCTATTCCCTTGTAGTTGCCTTATCCCTTCATCTATGCCCTTTTAGAATTTACAACTTGCATAGGAGGGAGTGTGGCACTCTTATAAATGAATTACATTGTGCCCTGCGCTTTCCTTGTGAGAGCCCTCGAAAGCTCTCCTTCATCCTTGAGAGAGCATCCTTCATCCTTGAGAGAGCACCTTGGTAGAATCTTTGGTGCTTCTCCTTCATCCTTGAGAGAGCAACTTGCTAGAATGTTTGGTGCTTTCCTTCATCATTGAGAGCACCTTTGTAGAATCTTTGGTGCTTTCCTTCATCCTTGAGAGCACCTTGCTAGAATATTTGGTGCTCTCCCACATTTTTTTTGAGCTTGCATTCTCCTCCACTTTTCATGCCGAGGCAGAATGAGCTTCTTCATTCACTTTTTGACTTGGGCTTCCTCTACTTCTTTTTTGCTACATGTGTGAAAATATTGAGGATGCATGATAAGGAGGATCATTGATGAGCAAATAGACAATCATAATGAGGCATAAGCAATGACAAAGAAGAACAACTAATATTATCCAAGCATAATGCAAGTACAACTGAATGATAATGACTGATCAAATGAGTGTGGGGATGAGTGCCTTTTATAGGCTTACAGTAGGTGGTATTGGTAGGTGGAAAAAGGTGGAAAGCGACCATGGTATTCACCAATTGTGGTTTTAATAAACCCTACATACATGACCTAGTCTAAGGCTTTATTTGCAATGTGATTATTTGCCTTGTTGTTCCTTACAAAGAGGCTATAGTGGATGTGATTGCACATTTCTCAACACCCCTCCTCAATCACAAGCAAGAAAGACATTGAGTATATAGAGGCTGTCATGAGTACAACCTTATTAGGTGTGGACATGGAAGGAAACAACCATATAAAGCTAGAGGCTATCAGAAGGCCTCATTAATTGTGTAGAGACTGTAGTGTGCAAAGGTTACATGAGGAATACAAATGATTATGGTAAGAACATTAGGCAAGTACACATTTAAAATTTAAAAAAGTTTATCAGAAAATGAGCTACGAAAGAGGGACTGGTGAGTCCTATCCTTTTGTTCTTGGGTGTCTTCTTCATCTTCTTCTCCATTGTTGTCTCCATCTTCTTTGACTATTGCAATATATGCTCTTTGAGATCTTTTCTTAGCATGGAAAAACTTCTCAATATGCCCAGTTTTCTTACGAAAATCACAGACTATACTCTTCTTCCCTTTCACAAAGAGAAGTTGTTGGCCTCCTCTTGGGATTCTTGTTTCTCCCTTGCCCTTGATCTTATTTTCCTCTTCTAGGAGAGAGGCTTTGATATCCACAAGCTTCGGCTTTGGCATGTTGATCAATGTGGTAGATACATTATCAAACTCAGGTGGTGAGAAGCACTCCAATGCAAATGTCTTCATCCATCTTCAAGTTGATTCCTGCAAGTTGTGTCAACCATCTTTCTATATAATTCAAATGAGTTGCAAGTGAGGTACTACTTTTCATGTCAAGCCTAAAAAATTCAATAGTATTCCATATTTGGAGGATTTTGAATGAGCTCCAAATAGGGTTTCTAATTGATCGCATGTAGCTTGAGAGGTTTCACAATCATCAACATGATGAATGTAGCTATCATCAAGTTTGAGCTTGATAGTAGCTTGAGACTTATCATCATTTTTATCCCATATGACTGAGAGTGCAGCTTCCCTTGGTTTCTTCTCTTGACCACTTGTGATTGATCACAAGCCTTTCTTCATCAGGATCAGTTTGCCATGTGTGGAATCTGACACATGGCATGTGTGGAATCTGACACTATTGAATGCCATGTGTGGAATCTGACACTGTTGAATCGGCACGAGGGTGAATCTTTGCCCATTTTGTTGGTAGTACTAGCAACAAATAACTGAGAATAGACTAGTGGAAGAGTTGAATTTGAGTGTGTCAAAGGACACAAGAAGATTAGTGTTAATCAACACTAGATAGTATCAAGAGATATTATGTAGTTGAAGCACTTAATGTTGAATCTTTTTCTTGCTAATTTGAAGTGGTAGCTTTTTTGAGAGGACTAATTGTTATAGCAGATCAGAGAGTTAGTAACATCATTGAGCCAAAGGAAGTAAGAAAATGAAGTAAAATCTGAGCTTGAAGACTAATTGCTATGGTTGCCCTCTTTAGGGTTTTGATAGGCAACTAGTTTTTTGCTTATTGTTGCTCATAGAGATAACCCTTGGAGAAACCCTCTGAGTTAGAGATAGCTTGGATGTATATCTTCAAATGCCCTATGGTAGTGGATGTTAGAAAGTAGAGTTGCAGCATTGGAATGTGTGCACAAGAGGGAGAAAGAGGCTCAAGTACAAGAACAAGTTCTTGTTTAATAAGTTGCTCAAGGTACAACTTGGGTACACTCTATCTCACACTTGATAGTGACCCATAGGCTGTTTATATAGCCTTTGCCAAGATAGGGTTAGGGTTTTCCCTGCCCCTAGGGCTATTCACACCCATTTTCCCTCATACTCCCTTGCTTATAGTGGGTTCCTATGCCTATCTTCTAACACACCCCCTCAATGCCAAGGTGCCATTGGATTACAATGCATGTAAGATGTCCCCCCCCCCCCCCCTCTTGGGATGCCTTTATAAATCAGGCTTACAAGAGTGTTTTAGGTCGATGATTTAAAAATTCAAAATAGTCGATCTTCAGATGGATTGAAGGCATAATTGGCCACCAATTCTTTGGGTACATCAAGAGTGTTGGGGCATTTACTTGTAATATACCATGTCTTCTTGCATTTGTTACATTTCATTTTCTCGGGATACTTCTTCCAACCGTTGTTTACAACATGTCCTTTTTTCTTACAGAAAGAACATCTAGTGAGAGCTGTATGTACCAATACTTGATCACGGGAATTTGAAGATGCCTAACTGTTGTTGCTTTCTTTGTGGTTCATCTTTTCTTCATCCAAACAGGATTGAATGGTACTTGCCAATGTAGGATCTGGAATGTTGGTGAGAGTGGCTACAAGAGTAGGAAACACTTGCTTTATAGCTTTTAGGAGAATAGCAATAGCATCTTCTTCATGTATTGGAGCTTGTACAGAGGCAAGCTGTTCCATAAGTCCCTTCATGTGAGAGATGAATTTTCCCAAATCTTCTCCTGATCTATATTCCAAGCTAAATAATTCAATTTTAAGGAGGAATATTTTAGTATTTTTACTAGTGGCTCCATAGAGCTTTTCAAGCTCATCTCATTTTTCTTTAGCAATGTTTAGTTGATCAACATGATGAATCATGGACTCATCTAAGTGTAACATTATGATTGCTTGGGTACGTTGGTCATCCTCTATATCAACCAGATTTGCAGAGTTTACAACTCTAGTGCCTTGCATGAGAGGCCAATACCCTCTCTCCGTCGTTTTTTATTTTATAAGTACCTGCCATGGGTGGAAATCTTTGCCATTAAACTTTCGAATTTGAGGACAAACATCAACATATGTTGTGGCCATTGGGAAGGTCTTACCACTTGTTAGGACAAGGGCAGTGTCTAGTCCCTTATAAATTTTCCATTGAATGCGGAAGCAAATCAGACAATTTGAAAGAAAAGTTGCAATGAAGAGAAAGGCTGAAAATCATACAGATGTAATATTTCAAGGTATGACTATGGTGGTCCTTTCTTATGTGCAATCTTCTTCCGAGGTTTAATAGTCTTTTTAGGTTTTAATGAAGTAAACCTAGACTGGACTTCAAGCTCCTCCTTGTGGTATGGCTTAGTGGATGAAGCTTGTGTTGGACAAGGTTAGTCTATGATCTCAATGCTTGTTTCCGAGGAGAGTACAATGACACTCATCCTTTTGATTTCATTGACCAGTGTACTTGAAACAAAGTCACTCAAGATATGCAATACACTTCTAGTGTATGATGGTCTATGTATTTATAATTGTACACATAACCTTACAACAATATAAGAAGAGAAAGTTGGCAAAATAACACTCACTAGATTTAGTAAATACCCAGCAAGAAAATGATTAGATGATTAATGATTAGTGTTTAGAAACACTAATGTCAAGCTTAGTGAAATGCTTGAATGAAAGCAAGTTGAAAGTCGGCTTCCTAATGCACTTAGTGATGTCCATCGAGCATGTCCGAGAGCTTTTAGATTTCAAATAAGCTTCAGAGAAGATGCTTTAGTGATTAGAATCACTGTTCAATAAAGCTTAGAGTGAAAAAAGTGAAAAATGCCAAGCTTAGAGCTTATTGGCTATGGATTCCATAGGATACACAATTAGGGTTTGCCAGAGATCTCTCTCTATAGGGAAAATTTCCAGAAACCCTTGTAGATGAGGATAGCCCACTAGGGGGGCTATCAAAGCCCCAAGATGGTTGCTGGGATCGCGTCGCCTGCTACGTGCGCAATAGTACGGATTTCGCGCTGTCAAAAAACTGCGCCTATTCTGGAAAACATGCAATGTCATCCACCACTTCAACTTATGTCCGCCTCTATTGTGCCAGGCTGAGTCGCCCTGAGTTGTTAAAGAGTTCCTCAGAAGGAACCATGAGCTAAAATGGCCTCCTTTGTCCTCCCCAAGTCCTCCATCAAAGGTGGGTCTGGTTTGGCTATGGAGGCAAGAGGTAAAAGATGAAGATGATGGACTATCTTATGCACTTAGTGAGGCTGAGGGTATAGGAAGCTGAGGGGATCAGAGGAGGCTCTGATACCATGTTAGAAAGTAGAGTTGCAGCATTGGAATGTGTGCACAAGAGGGAGAAAGAGGCTCAAGTACAAGAACAAGTTCTTGTTTAATAAGTTTCTCAAGGTACAACTTGGGTACACTCTATCTCACACTTGATAGTGACCCATAGGCTGTTTATATAGCCTCTGCCAAGGTAGAGTTAGGGTTTCCCCTGCCCCTAGGGCTATTCACACCCATCTTCCCTCATATTCCCTTGCTTATAGTGGGTTCCTATGCCTATCTTCTAACAATGGACAGCTTCATTGTGTGTGTAGGTGGAATGAGCATTATGAATCAAAGATGGTACAATCTGGGCAGTGAGCCGTTGCAGGCAGAATGCTAGAGCAAAGAGCAACAATGACTGGCTATGAGGGGATAGGGAGGAGTGCCTGGAGCAGAGGAAGAGTTATTCAGAAGAAAGCATGAGCTTAAATGGCCTAGTTTGAGAGATTCAAGCCCTCCAATGAAGGTGGGTGGCTATGGAGGTAGGTGAGAGATTCATGGAAAAGTGGAGGGAGCAAAAAATTCAAACTGAAGTGACCCAATCAGTGGCCTAATGACTCATTAACTTGAAACCCGCTTTGATAACATGTGAAAATAATGAGGATGCATGCTAAGGAGGATCACTGATGAGCGAATAGACAATCATAATGAGGCATAAGCAATGACAAAGAAGAACAACTGATATTATCCAAGCATAATGCATGTACAACTAAATGATAATGACTGATCAAATGAGTGTGGGGATGAATGCCTTTTATAGGCTTACAGTAGGTGGTGTTGGCAGGAGGAAAAAGGTGGAAAGTGACCATGGTATTCACCAACTGTGGTTTTAATAAACCATGCATATATGACCTAGTCTAAGGCTTTATTTGCAATGTGATTATTGCCTCACTCTTCCTTACAAAGAGGCTATAGTAGATGTGATTGCACATTTCTCAATAGGTCCGTGTCCATGACATGTCTTGTAGCATTACCCCCTCCTAGATGAATGCGAGTCCCATGGCACTTGTGGGTTTGAGCTGATGAAGATTTGGTGATTTGACGGTGATGGGGCCTCTGAAGTTGGTGGCTTGCATTGTTTGGACTTATCTGTAAAGAAAAGAAGGTGCACTGTTTGGGGGTGTGTCTACCTTACCATGTGGTGCATTGTGCTCATAGTAGTGGAAATGGGAGTTGGGTCGACCACATGTAGGCCTGGGTACTGTCCCATACTCGAGGACCTATTTCTTGCCTAAGGGGGTACAGTGAGTGTGGCTTAGGGAGACAAGTCTAACCATAGGTGAGGATGACCTCCCTAGGTTTGTCCTGCCCTTGATGTGCCCTAAGCGTGATGTGGGGAATCAGAATAGGCTAGGGGGTTAGGGACGGAGCCGGCTGACCGAAGCCACTGGACATTTCTAACTTGAGGACCCCTAGGTGTAGTACATGCCGTGAGATCATTCAGTTGCTTCCCTTATGATTTCCTTCTAGTGGTCTCTTATTCTTTCTCTTTTCTTTTTTTCTTTTCTTTGTCTTTTTTCTTCTTTTCTTTTCTTTCTCTTCTTCTTCTTCTTCTTCTTTCTTAAAAAAAAAAAGGAGAAAATCTAGTCTTTGTCATCAGAGTCATGAGAGGGAGAGGTTGGAGGCTTAATGGTTTTTCTAAGAATTTGTCTACTATGTATGTATCCTTTTAGGCCTATTCGAGAGTTAAAAGAAGTGGTGGATAGGAAGAGATGGTTACAGCTAGTGAAACAACTATCACTCATATCCTCTTAAAGGGCCACACAAAAAGATGGAATGAGAGTAGCGCACATCATTAGCCTAGCCATCACACAACTATCTATGCCAGCATTGAGATAAAAAAAGAGCGACGGGAGGTGGTACTCCTATGGTGTAGGCTCCTATCTAAGTAGTACCCTAAGTAATCTCAGATAATTACAAGTAGTAGTAAAGACAAGATCTGGGCAAAGAGTGAACTTGTTGAGAAAATGGGCAATTGAGCCCCATAGGTCAGTTTTGGAGAAGGTAAGGGCATCCTTTGGCTTGGTGGCATTTATGTTTTATATATTTGGAAAATCATATTTTCCATGGATGTCAGGGTTGAAGTCTGTCCCTACCCTTCTTGGATATGGCATATGTGTGGGGTCATTTCTCTCGAAGGGTAGTGTGTTGCAAAATGACATCCACGTGTCCATGTTGATGTCCCAGATTCTCCTTCTCCACTTTGGTTGGGAGTCATAGCCTTGTACTGTCTAGGGCACCTCCATGACTTTGTTTTCCTAGTATTCAGGTGCTTCCATTCTCCATTGTGTAGGGTTCTTCTCTCTCTCTCTCTCTCTCTCTCTCTCTCTCTCTCTCTCTCTCTCTCTCTCTCTCTCTCCTAGTTCCACCTACTACTGAGCCTTCCTCCCACGCTTATTATCTCCTTCACCACTTTGGTCTATAGTACTCTATATAAGGTGGAGGGGAATTTAAAGGTGAAGTCGAAGGGTTGGCAACTATTTTCCTTTTGCTCTCAACTATGAGCTTTGCATTCCAATCCACTGGGAAGCAATCTGCTCATGGTGGAATGGGTGCTTTAGGGACTATTGTTGGTTGGGCTTTTAATCTTCTCCTTGCTTGGTCCAACATCCTCACCCTTTTCTTCTTGAGTTTTTCTTTTCTCTCAGCAGTGGTGTCCACTCTAGTTCCATTTCTAGTTGTGGAGAGGGAGGTTGTGGTACTAGTTCATGTTATGGCTATCCCATTTCAAACTCCAACCTAGCTTTGGGGAGTGACCTCTGCCTTTTAGCTTCATTCGTGGGCTCTTGTGGTTCTCCTTCCTTGAAGCTTATTAGGTCCATCTCTTTTATCATTATCTCTATCCTTAGCAAATAATCTCTTTGATCTTGTCGGCTTAGGCGGTCCCTTCTTCTTGCAGTTGAGTACACAGCCCATGCCTTACGGCTCTACAGGTGATCTCCAACTTTTTCTTTAGTGATTCAATAGCCTCCTCCTCTTAAAATTACATGGTGTTTAAGAGAGTGTTGATGAAGGCACATTGTTGGGATTCCAAACTCATTTGTGCGACCGTTACCCTGCTTTCTGCTAACACCTTGTCACCTTCTATAAGGGCTAGCCGGCTTGCCAAGTTTCTCACCCTTCTGTTGAGTGCTGAAATGATATGTTTTTTGGGCTGATTTTTTGTTGTTTTTATTACTGAATGGTTGTTTTTGGTGATGGGTTGTTTGAATTTGAAGATGTTTTGAAGTGTTTGGAATGGTTTGAGTATGTTTGAAGGGTTTATGATGGTTTTTAATGAGGATATATTGTTCTGTAGGGTTCTATAATTTTTTATGTTTGATTCTGTAAGGTCTGATTTTCTTCTGTTTTGGTAGTTGAGATGGTTGAACGAATGTTTTGAGAGATGGTTGAGGTTGTGTTAAAAGGTTTATGATATATTAAATTGATTTTGGTTTGTTCTTTATGGTTTTTATGATCTTTGTTGATCTTATGTAAGGTTCTGTGGTTCTGTTGTCTGTATTTCTGTTGCTCTATAATCTGTTCTGTTCATTTCTGTTGAGTGTTATGTTGGATGTATGGATGTTTTGGGAAGTGTTTTTGTTTTAGTAAAGGATGAATGGAATATCTATTCAATCTAATTGAAGTGAAGAAGTAGCTGATGAAGATTCACAGAAGGTTACAAAAGAATAGTGATAGAAGCCAGATCTCACTGGACACTATGATATCTCTAGTGCCCTTTCATATCTAACATACCTTTTGGGAGGTGTATCCATGACCAAGAGAGGAGAACTGAGTGCCATTCTTGAGCATTGTAGTGAGGCCATGATGTATTATTGAGAGATCAAGAGTATGTGAGAGAGAGAAGTGACAGAAACTCAGTTCTATGCCTAAAAACAATGTATCTACTATGAGAGATAGAGAGAGAAAGAACTATGAAGACAATGAAGATGAATCATATGTGATTATTTCCATTCAAAAGTGGTGCATTCCTTTGTGTTCCTTATTCTATTGATGGATTCTATGAAGAAATTGAAGATTATGGTTGATTCTATCAAATCTGTGGGAGATATCTACTATGATGCTACGTGAAGATTTGTTCGTTTCCTTGTTGTGGTTCTCAAAAGAATGAAATAAAAGCTTGTTGATGTTACAAGATAAATTTTCTTACAATAGAAATCCCTTTTCCTTGGTGTTCCTCTTGGGGCTTCATGTTTTTGGTGTGCATCCAGGGAAACTTTCCATCAACAAGTATCAGAAGAGGCTGAAAATGAAGGAAATGGCATTGCCAAGAAGAGGAAAATTCAATGGATGCTTGCAAAATTCCTTTTTCCATTGAAGAGTTAGAGATTCTTATTATTAAAGACACTTTCTACAAGAATTTCATCCCACAATGGTGGAAACACATTACCATCATGATGCAAGCTCTATGTTTTTGAGATATCGAGCTCCACTCGTGATACGCCAGGGTGACCGTTGTGTATTTATGTCACCGACTTGTCAGTTGCAGATGCGGTTGGTACACCGTCCATGAATAATAGCTACATGATAGCTATCCTTATCTACTCTAGTTCGTGGCTCGGTTAGTATGCCACCTTAGTTAGTTGAGTTTGGTTTGAGACCCATATATAGGGTTCTTCTATTTCTTTGTATTAGAGTTCTTTTGGCTTACACAACTAAGAAGAGGAAAACTGTTTTCAGCCTCCACCCTTATGTGTCTTCCCCCATTGTGCAAGCAAGAAAGCTTCAAGCGAGACTCCTTCCTTCTCTCCCACAATCTTGACATGGTATCAGAGCCTTGTTCGTGGTAAGAAGCTCAAGAAAGCAAGCCAAGCTCGCGGTGTTCTGGTAAGAGGAGCAGTGTTGCTTTCATTTTCTGTTTTGGGAGCAGATCTCTGCAGGTAGCACAGCCGGAAAGTGCAGGAGTGCATTGTCTCAGGTTGAGACGGCCTTCGCGGTGAAGCAAGAGGGTAGTATATGCTGCGGGAAAGGGCTTTAGCCCTTGGCGATCTTATTTTTTTGATTTGAGGCCATTTCGGGGCCTGTTTTGGAGGCGGAAGTTTTCTGCACGCACTTAGGAAAAGGCCCAGTTTTATGTTGTGCAGCCACTGTTCTACAGGTCGATGAATAGTTACTGTAAAAATTGCATTGTATGCTTGTGCGCAGAGACATTGGGAGTTACAGAATCATCCCTGTTGCCTGTTGATGCAAAATCGTCACTAGGAAGTGACTGTGTGGTCAAATACCACTTTCGCCAGTTTTGCAGATTTTCCCTTGTGAGGGTGAAGCTGTGGTTTTTGCAGTGACAGAATTTTTTGCAGTCTTCTGTAATGGCATCTGATTCTCTTTCACAGATTGTCACTGAAAAGCTTGACAAGAACAACTTCCAAGCATGGAAGTTTAGAATGACGAATTTCCTTATGGGAAAAGGATATTGGGAATTTGTTGCAGGAAATGAAGAAGAACCAGTTCTTCCTGATGTTCCCAATCAACAGCAAATGTAGGCATTTAAAGCATGGCATGAGAGAGCCAGGAAAGTTATGTATTGGCTGTCTATCAGCATTTCAGACTCTATGATTGTGCATATTCAGGATGCAAGTACGCCAAAGGAGGCATGGGATACTTTGTCAAAAATGTATAGCACAAATACGCAAGCCAGGAAAATGCAGCTCAAGCAAGAGTTACATAATGTGCAAAGAAGAAAGTATGAGCATCAACGACTACCACATGAAGGTGAAGAAGATTGCAGATGCACTTGCTTCCATTGGGTCGCCAGTGGAAGATGATGATTTAGTTTCCGTGACCTTGAATGGTCTAGGAAAGGATTATGCACAGTTCCGAACATCCATTTCCAACCGTGAAAGATTTTCTGATTTTGAGGAGTTGATTGCTCTTCTAATTTCTGAGGAGCAGAGAAATGGTGGTGCATCTTCTTCAGGAGGAACTTCAAAAGAAGCTGTCTTCTACTCAAATGCTGGAAGAGGTAGAGGCAGAGGTAGAGGAGGCCGATTTGGAGGTCGTAGCAGAAATCAGAATATGCAGCAAACTCAAGAAAACCAGTCCTATGGAGGAGGATGTGGTAACTCTAGAGGCAGGGGGAGCCAAAGAGGTCGTGGTGGATGGCAAAGAGGCCAAAATGCAAATAGTAATGTTGAATGCTACTACTGTGGTAAAATGGGTCATATGGCTAAAGACTGCTATAAAAAGCAGAATGACATCATGAATGGAAAACTGCAACAAGGGAATTATGCATCTTCTAGTAGACAGGGTGATGACAGAAATGAGTACTTGTTTATGGTGCAGCACATGAACAATTCTGTGACAAGTGCAGAAGAAAGCAATGATGTATGGTATGTTGACTCAGGTGCATCAAACCACATGACAGGTCATGCAGAATGGATGGAGGATGCAAGGAAAATGGAAAAACCAGGATTTGTGGAGACTGGTGATGATAGTGCACATCCTATTGTGCAGATTGGAAAAATTCCCTTGTCTATGCAGGATGGGAAAAAGAAATACATGTCCGATGTATTTCATGTCCCAAATATCACCAAGAATCTGGTTTCTATTGGTCAAATGGTTGAACAGGGCTTGCAGGTCAGATTTAATCCTCATGGATGCTTTGTTGAGGATATGAAAAATAAAGGTCGCTTGATAGCAAAAGGAAAGAAAAATGGCAGAATGTTTACATTGGATGCAGACATGTCTGAATTGAGTGCAGTAATGTTTGCACATGGGACCGGTGTAGTTGCAGATATTGATATCTGGCATAAACGCATTGGTCATGTTAATGTACAATGACTTAAATCAATGCAGGCCCAAAATATTGTTGCAGGTTTGCCGAAATTCAAGGTTCAAGAAATGCATAAGGTATGTGAAGCCTGTCAGTTTGGAAAACAGGCAAGGAAACCATTTCCTAGACATGTTCAAGAGAGTAAGAAGCCATTGGAATTAATCCACTCTGATGTGTGGACAACTAAAGCTGCATCTCTTGGAGGCTGTCATTATTTTGTCAGTTTTATTGATGACTATAGCAGAAAAGTTTGGGTGTATTTTATGAAAAAGAAAAGTGAAGTTTTTGGGCATTTCAAAACTCTTAAAGCTATGGTTGAAAAAGAAACAGGCTTGCAGATAAAATGCCTAAGGTCAGATGGAGGGGGAGAGTACCTCTCAAATGAGTTTGCAAGGTTCCTGCAGGAGCATGGCATAAAGTAGCAATATTCATGCAGTCATACCCCACAACAAAATGGAATTGCAGAAAGAAAAAACAGGCATATTGGAGAGGTATCTCGTGCCATGCTCAATGAAAAAGACTTGCCAGATTTTTATTGGGCTGAAGCAGTTGCTACAGCAGTCTACATAATGAACAGGGCTCCCACTGCAGCAATACATGGAATGACTCTAGAGGAGAGGTATACTGGTAGGAAACCAGATATTTCTCATTTGAAAATTTTTTGTTGCATTGCCTATGTACATGTGCCAGATGAGCTGAGATCCAAGTTGGATCCAAAAGCTGAGAAGTGCATCTTTATTGGTTACTCTTTGCAGCAAAAAGGGTATAGATGCTATAACCCTTCTACTCGTAAGTTTACAGTGAGCAGAGATGTTGTTTTTGATGAGATGAGTAGCTGGTATAAACCAGTAAATGTGATTGATGATGTAGATACACAAAATGGTAATGCTGCACAAAATTCACAGCAGCAGTCACAAAATATTAGTGGACCTGGAGCGTCCTCTAGTAGTGGTTCACATTCTTCGCCATGGACAGGCAGATTGAGATCAGGAGAATCTTCTCAAAGTAATGCAGATAGTGGTATGCAGGTATCACGAAAAGGAAAAGAGAAGGTTGATCAGCCCATGTTTGATGTGAATGCAGGTCACTCTTATGTGGATGGTGAATCCAGTGGCTCAGAACAGAGCATTGATGATGAGTTGGGTATTCCTTCTATTGTTACACCTGGAGTAAGGAAGACCGGGGATGTTTTGAGAGCACTTGGGAGTGAACCTACTTTGCGCAGGTCTATGAGAGCTAGGTATCCTGTGGATAGGCTGAAATATGATGGATTTACAGCCATTCACTATGCATATATGGTTAAAGTGATACAGGAACCAGAACCCACTTCTTTTGAGGAAGCTATGGGAAAAGAAAAATGGGAGAAAGCCATGGATGAAGAAATGGATGCCTTGGAAGCAAATGCTACATGGGAACTGGTACCTTTGCCTAAAGGTAAAAATGCAATTGGTTGTAAGTGGGTTTATAAGGTGAAGCACAATGCAGATGGTTCTGTGAATAGATACAAGGCAAGATTAGTAGTCAAGGGGTATGCACAAACATATGGCATTGACTATGAAGAAACATTCAGTCCGATTGCAAGGATGGCAACCGTAAGAGCAGTCATTGCTATGGCTGCATCAAAGGGATGGTCTTTACATCAGATGGATGTAAAGAATGCCTTCTTGCATGGTGATTTGCAAGAAGAGGTCTATATGGAGCAGCCACCAGGTTATGTGCATGCTGTTCATCCTGAGTTTGTTTGTAGGTTGAAGAAAGCCTTGTATGGCTTGAAGCAAGCACCTAGAGCATGGTCTGACAAGATAAGACAGTATCTTGTCACTATTGGCTTTCAGATTTCCAAGGCAGATTTCTCACTTTATGTGAGAAAAACAGAGAAAGGTATTATGCTACTTGTCATTTATGTTGATGATTTGATTATGACAGGTGACAGTGATGAAGATATCCTTCATGTGAAAATGCTATTGAAGCAGAAGTTTGAGATGAAGGATTTGGGAGAGCTGCGTTATTTCTTGGGCATTGAGGTGATTAGATCACCAAGTGGGATACAGCTCTTGCAGAGGCAGTATGGATTGGACATGCTGTCCAAATATGGGATGACAGGCTGTAAGCCTATTTCAGTTCCTTTGGAGCAGAATGTGAAGCTGAGCACAGATGCAGGTGAACTTCTAGAAGACCCTACTATGTACAGACGCATAGTAGGAAGTTTGATTTATATGACTATTACCAGGCCAGATTTGAGCTATGCTGTTGGATTGGTAAGTCAGTTTATGCAGGCTCCAAGGAAACCACATTTGGATGCGGCTAGACGCATACTCAGGTATGTGAAGTCCACATTGCAGTATGGACTATTTTATGAGACTCGGGTTCAGATACAGTTGCATGGACACACTGATGCTGATTGGGCTGGTAGTATTTTTGATAGACGATCTACCAGTGGATATGTGTTCTCTTTTGGGAGTGCTACAGTCACTTGGAGCAGCAAGAAACAGCCTATAGTTGCCTTGTCGAGCACAGAGGCTGAGTACAGGGGTGCAGCAATGGCTGCATGTGAGGTAGCTTGGTTGCATAAGCTACTTTATGATATGCATCAGTCTACAGATGGGCCAGTTGTCATTTATTGTGACAACATGAGTAGTATACACTTGGCAAATAACCCAGTCTATCATGCTAGAACAAAGCACATTGAGGTGCATTATCACTATGTGCGAGAGAGGGTTTTACTAGGTCTTATTGATCTAGTTTATGTCAGCACAGAGGATCAGGTAGCTGACATATTCACGAAGCATTGGGCGTAGAGAAGCTGCGCAAGTTCAGAGACCTGCTTGGTGTGCAGGAATTGGGATTGAGCTCGAGGGGGAGTGTTGAGATATCAAGCTCCACTCGTGATACGCCAGGGTGACCGTTGTGTATTTATGTCACCGACTTGTCAGTTGCAGATGCGGTTGGTACACCGTCCATGAATAATAGCTACATGATAGCTATCCTTATCTACTCTAGTTCGTGGCTCAGTTAGTATGCCACCTTAGTTAGTTGAGTTTGGTTTGAGACCCATATATAGGGTTCTTCTATTTCTTTGTATTAGAGTTCTTTTGGCTTACACAACTAAGAAGAGGAAAACTGTTTTCAGCCTCCACCCTTGTGTGTCTTCCCCCATTGTGCAAGCAAGAAAGCTTCAAGCGAGACTCCTTCCTTCTCTCCCACAATCTTGACATATGTGGTGGACTATTTCCTCTTCCTGTTGAAGCAACATATACATGCATCTTGGTGGCAATTTTTTTGGAAACAAATTGAAGAGAAAAAATAGAGAGAATAACAATCCATGGAAGATTTGGCATTCATTGAGAAGTTTCCAGACATCATCAAGTGGGAGATCGTGAAGAAGCTTTAGGAGTTGTGGTCAGTGGAGGTTCACAAAAACAAGAAAAAAGAGAGTTGGAATTTGTTTGTGGATGCTCAACAGCAAGATACGTGGGATGCTTGGTGCAGTGACAACCTCCTGTTTGTTCAATTAGCAACCCACTGGAACTTGGTAGACAGAGTGTTTTTCACAACATACACTATTGAAACCATCAGAAGCTGGCATCATTATGATGATGGCACAACAACGATCCTAAGAAGAATGAGTTTGGATACTTTCAGAATGGAATATCTCCCTCTCTGTAGTGGTTTGAAGTTGAATTTAGAGATGTTGAAAAGAAGGAAGTAGAAGAGATGTTGGCTAGATAATCCTCTAAAGACTGAAGCCCCTCTCTGATTCTATTCTATTGAGTAGTACAGACCAACTGTTTGGAGCCAACCCCTTGATGAAAGACGCAATCAAGAGGCAAGCGTTAGAACGAGTCCAGAGGTACGTGAGAAGAGAAAAGGCAAGAATCAAGGCTAAGAATGAGCTTGCAGAGCAGAAGCCTCCTTTGACACCCTAAAAGCACTCTTTACAGAAGTCCCCATGGCAACTCAAGGTCCCCTTCCTAATCAAATTCGTCATAGAAATATTGATGACAGGCTAACCAATGTAGTCCCGTCGCCAATTTTTAAGGGAGAGTACAATGAAGACCCCAATCTTCATGTAGCAAAGTTTATGGTGGCATATGTGGCTAACAATGCCAGAACCCCTGAGCATTGGTTAGCGATATTCCCTGCCACTTTCAAAGGCGCAGCGTTTCAATGGTATGAGAGACCAGCAGCATGAAATTTTGGGACATGGGACGACCTAAATTTGGCCTTCCTCACTAAATTTAGGCGTGAAGGTTTTGAAGAGCGGATGCAAGAGTAGTTCATGAACTTAAGTCAGTCCTCTGGAGAAAGAGTAGAAGCTTATGTCTCACGAATGGAATCCATCCTGAAGAGATGGACTAACCATCATTTGGATGAAGGTATCCAAAAAAGGAATGTTCCTCAAAGACCTACAACCAAAAGTTTGCAAGTTCGTGGAATTGAGAAAACCAGTCAATCTGCAAGCTACAGTGGAAGGTATAAGATCGTATGACAAAGTTGAAGCAAGGTTGTCAATGACTCCAGGAAGAGGAGTCTTACCTCCTTCCATGCCAGGAATGATATACCCATCAAATGAAGTCCTAGGGATAGTTCCCTACCCCTATTCCCAGATATAAACTGTGCCACAGTACAATGCACCTAATCCATAGTGGCCACAAACACAATGCCTCAAATGATGGTTCAATCACAACAACACTGGAACCCTACCAACCAGAATCAACAACCCCAAGTCCCAATAGGAGCTCTGAATCAGAACCAGAATAGAGGACCCTCTGGATCAACCCAACTAGTGTATGTAGTAATAAAAGAAGCTTCTCAAAACCCTACTACAAGTACTCTAGGAGGTGAAAATGTGAAGGATTACTTATCCAACTCAGCCAGCAAGTATCAAGAAAGAGCTTATGGATGTGATTACAGAGTAGACAGACGCTAAAGGTGAATACCGCCAATATATCCACTCTTGCGAGAGGTGGGAGATATGTGATGAATTCTAATACATGGTGCGTAAAGTGCCATCAAGGGGACATTTAGCCACTGAATGTACCCGAAAACCAACCATTCCTGGAGCCTTATGCTCATACTATTTGAGGAAGAACCATATAGAGGATATTTGCTCTTTGAAAGAGATGCACGAACGAAGACAGAAAGATGAAAACACAAGATTCAACTTGCTAGAATCCAAAATGACAACGCACAACATTGGACCAAAGCCTAGGGAGTTTGGTTAGAATTTCGATCCAAGGATATTTCCCTCTCAAAGTTACAAAGGACAACAATCTAGCAGTGGTCAGAGATCCGAGGTGAAATGTTACAGATGTGGAGAAAAGGGTCATATCTCCCCAAATTGTCCAAACACTAGAAGATTTGTGGATTACAAGCCTTATGTGGCCAATGCAAAGGAGAAGGCCATACTACAAAAGATTTCCCAAGTGAAATCTACTTCTGATACCCAACAGAAGACCCAAGAACTTGCTTCCAATTTGGTGGAATTAGAAGTGGCTGCAATAACGTGAGCAAAGAAAGGAGAACCCGTAGTTCCAAAAGAGAATGTTCCTTATGCCAAGACCGTGAAGTTCAACCTCCCTTGGGAAAAACAGAACAATGCAATCCAAAATAAGGACGTACAGAACACCACAAAGCCATAGAGAGCTATAGAGACAGTTGTGCAGAGGCAGGACTAGAGGTCTAGGAAATAGAGGATATAGAAGTCCCTCCTTATGAAGATGAAGCGCATATGTTTCTGCTCTTGGAAGAAAAAGGGAAGATAAAAGTGGGTGTGCCCCCATATCCTAGTCGATTGGAAAAGCCTGTGGATCCTATCAAAGAGTATGATTTGGTCAAAGACCTAGACACCTTTAAATCAAACCTAACATTTCGATAGTTGCTGATCTTGTCTCCCAATTGCCGAAAAAGATTCAAAATTATCTTGACAAGAAGACGTAGCCTAAGGATTTCTCCCCCAATAACAATAAAGTCCATCAGAACCTTATAACTCGTGAAGGAAGTGGATGTGGCCAACACCTTCCTGGATCCTCGAACCCCAGAGATTAGTGTATGGATAGAAGGATGCTTTATTTCAGATGCATTGATTGATGGAGGCTCATCAGTAAATATAATAATGGATGTGACAATGAAGGATCTAGGTTTGCAAGGAATTCAACCTACATAGTGGCTGATCAGATTGGCAGACCAAAGCAAAATTAAATTGTTGGTATGTAAAAACAACTCTAGCAGGAAGAGACTATTGGCTGACATATTTGGTGGTCAAACCAAATTCTTATGGGACCTCATACCCTCTGCTGTTGAGAAGACCTTGACTTTTTGAAGCAAGAGCCAGGACGAGTTGGTTCAAAGGCACTCTAACCCTAGGCAGAGGACCCAACAAAGTGGGGTTGAAATTGTATGGATCGCAAAAAGGCAATGGATCCACATCCATCGAAGTCATACCGGATTCCTCCAATGAAGTAATAGATGGTACATTAGGAGACGAAGAGGCTGTTAAATAGATCTTTTCCAAGAAAACAAAGGCACAGTCCCTAATAGTGGGCACTGTAAGCTAACTATCGAAGGAAGCAAAGTATTTGTCCATGGGAGAATACATTCTGCCTCAACTCGAGGTGACTTCTGAAATCACCTCTGACAGCGATATAGAAGCATGGATGTACTGTTCTCCTTGTTACATGGCAGTCGTAGAGTCAGAAGCAGAGACAGAGCCATAGATAGAGGCAAAATCAGAAGCAAACACATAGGTGGAGGATCTGTTCTTCTCCTACATAGCCTCTATAGAAGCAGAGATAGAGCCTCTAGAGGAACAGGATGAAAATGATGAGGAAGAAAACGAAGCAAGTTATAAAAGTGCAGATGAAGAAGTTCCTCTGATAACGGACGATCTTGTTGATGTCCCTATAGAGACCTGAGAGGTCGAAGATCTCCGGGTGTTGGATGGAATGACCATGGTTCCATTTGGGTTGACCAATGGACTAAAAAGTATGTAGAATCTGCATAAGCAATGGATCAAAGGTATAAAAATTAAGTTTACCAGTGGCTCCTGTCACCCTAACCATTCATTCTGGAGAAAAGATGATGATGATGCCCCTTGTCAACAGAAGCCAGAGCCATCAGAGCCAGACTTATAGAAGGTACGTGCAGTGTGACATTCCTAGACGCATCCTCTGAAGATGAATCCCTAAGTCCAAAAGAAATCACCACTCACATAGAAACAAACAAAGCTCTGATACCCTTCCAGCAATCCCAACAGACAAATGAGTCATTTGCTCAGAAGGAGGACACTAGTTTTAGTGGAACATCAGATGATGACACTACTCCCTTGAAGGAGTTAGACCTCTATCTAGAAGCAATCCATGGGACATTTATCCACGAAGTGGAAGGTGAAAGGCAAGTGACATTCTTGGATACTGACGGTACTGAACGTCAGCTAAAAGTGTGTCTCAATCTTCTAGAAGAAGAACTAGTGGTCCTGTGAGACTTACTAAAGGCGAACTTAGACGTGTTTGCTTGGTCATATAAAGATCTAAAGGGGATTGATCCCAAAGTATGCCAACATCACATTGACCTAGAGCTTGATGCCAAATCTGTGAGGTAGAGATAGTGGTGTATGAATCCTAATTATTCTACTTTGGTGAAGGTTGAATTATTGAAGCTCCTTGAAGCAAAGTTCATTTATCCTGTGGCTAACAGTGAATGGGTTTTGCCCATTGTGGTTGTACCCAAGAAAAATGGGAAACTTCAAATATGTGTGGACTTTCAAAAGCTCAACTTGAAGACGAAGAAGGATCGTTTAGCTATTCCTTTCACAGACCAATTGTTAGACACAGTGGCAGACCATGAGCTCTATTCCCTCTTGGATGGATTCAGCGGATATAACCAAGTCCAAATCGCAGAGAAGGACCAATCCAAAACAACCTTCACCACAGAATGGGGGACCTATGCCTACAGAGTGATGCCATTTGGGCTCTGTAATGCTCCTGCCACCTTCCAACGAGTAATGATGGATTCCTTCTAGAATCATCTGCATGATTTCATTGAGTTATATCTCGATGAATTCTATGTCTACTATAGCTTAATCCGTGAGTATTGGGGATACCTAGAGCAATGTTTTGACAGGTGTCGAGAGTATGGGATCTCTCTCAACCCTAACAAATGTGTCTTTGGCATCTCATCAGGAGTTCTTCTGGGCCATATTATCTCTGCACAAGGGATTGCAATAGACCCGGCAAAGATTGAGAAGATTGCAGCCTTGACACCACCAACAAACCTCAAGCAATTGAGAGGGTTTCTTGGCCATATGGGCTACTATAGAATATTTATTGCACATTTTGCAACCAAGGCAGCCCCTCTACATAAGATCCTAAGGAAAGATGTAGATTTCCTTTGGACTAACTGCGAAGAAGCTTTCAATACCTTAAAACAGTGCCTCGTCAGAGCACCCATCTTGCAGCCTCTTAACTAGACAAAGGAGTTCCATGTCACGGGGGATTCACTAGTAGTAATAAGGAGACGTCACGTGCGTGCAAGAAATATATGAAAATACCCCTTATCTACCCCCTATTTATGGGACCTTACCTTATTCTAGCAGACGACATGTTCTATATCTGATACACAGTTCCGATCTGTTGACTACCTCCCTTGGCATGCCTCTTCATCAACAACACATGAAACGATCTTCATCGACAACCCCTTGAGTGATGCAAGCTTTCATCCTAACAGGATAGGGACGTGAGGATGGGCTTCCCTCTGTATCTATCAAAAGAGTGTGAGACATAGGGTGGGGTGAGTGACCAGTCTTTCCCTTCAATTCAATTGAGAGGTGCGATGTGTGAATGGAGTGTTGCATGCATGGGTTGGGTCTCTCAATGCACAACGCGCGATCTGTTTATGTGCACTACACCATAAGGCTCCTTGGCCTTCCGTCTTGCACTGTATGTCAGCACAGGGCGGGATGCACAGTTGCACCATCAATTGCGCATAAGGCATACAACCTCTGCACAAGTGAATGTGAGGATTACATCAATGGGTTTTAGGAATGGGCTATCCTCTGTATCTATCAGCATAGTGTGAGACAGAGGGTGGGCTGAGTGTGACTGGTGTTTCTCCTCAATCAATTTCGAGAGGTGAGATTGAGGAACGTTACGACAATTGGAGTTAGGTACATTTTCGTTTCCCTATGCACACATGGGATGAGTTTCTCCCGCCATCATAGGACACGTCACCCTACTTTGTACACTGCACTACAAGGCTCCCTGGCCTTCTTGCTTGCACCAATGCCAAACAAGGTTGGACACACTAATACACCATCAACTGTGCACCCTGGAATACTCCCTCTACACCATTCCCCTTGTCGATTTCTAAACTGGGTGTGAGATCTGGGTTACCATCAATACTATCTCGAGTGATGTCAGTAATGGGACGAGTGACTGTTCATTCATTCCCATCTGAGTGCTGCGACTTGAGAGACTATCCTTCGTCCCCACGACACCTATCGGACAGGGTTTATCAATCAGCTACCTCCCTGGGTGCTATTGTGTGGTCCTTGCCGCATTGGATGTATTCTATGAAGACACCTTGGTACCTCCTGCAGAGCCAATTGCGACACAGGACATGATATCAACCATCAACTACAATGCTTGGCGAAACGGGGCAAGTTTTTCTAACCATATCTTTATGATTGCAAGTGTATGTAATGTTTTAAGTGTGGGGACATTAGAGTCTAGTCAGTTGACAAGTCTTAGGTTATCTTGATGCATTTTACTTTGTCCGTTAAGGTTTCAAGTGTGGAGATGTGTCCCTGCGCCTTTGATGTGCATACTCCCTGCATATGCCTCCAGTTGATCATGCATGTCTGCCATGATCTATTTTTATCCTCATGGGGTCCCTTTCCCACCCAACCATCTAACTTTACCCCACCCTTAGGGCCGTTCCTTCACTATTTTCCTTTATCCCTTGTTTTGACATTTTGCATGTGAACGCATCCTACGTTCATCGACATCCAAATCCAACCTTACAGCTCTGTTCGTCCCTTTGAACTGCCCATTTTTCCTTTTTACCGACCCCTATTTCAACCCACGGTTCTTGAGATATTAATTTTTGATTCATTTCGCGTAAATTAGACGGTTTTCCATGTGAATGCACCTTTATTGCTTTAGACCCGTGATTAACATGGCAGCCTTGACAACCACCTTTCCCTTGAAATTTTTTGTTTGTACTTTGTGTCATTCCGATGCACGGTTGGTCTGATATTAATTTTTGCGGGTTTTTGGGACCTTTTTCGTGCGTAATTTCCATAGTTTTTCCATGTGCACACGCCCTGTTTGCACCAGACTTCCAGTTTAATTTGACAGTAGTGTCTAGCCAACCTTTCCCCCCTTTTTTCTTTTTTCTCCCCCCTATTTCGACTGCCGGATTTTTAGTTATTAAATTTTCCATGTGTTTTCAGTGTCTTTTTTGTGTTTTTTGCATGTGAACCCCTCCTAATTCCCCCGAAACTGTGTGTTGTTGTGACAGCCCTCTGAATCCCTTACCCCCGAAATTTTTTTCTTTTTGTTGCCCTTCATTCTGCAATATGGTTCTTTCCGTACTAATTTTTGAGTCTATTTTTTTGGTTTTTCCCATGTGAACGTGTCATATCTCAGTCAGAACCGTGTTTTAGTGTGATAGGGTTGTTGGGCACATTATTTTGCACATTTTTCTTCTTCCCGCACTTCATTTTGACATGCGAATTTTTTGAAATTAATCCCTGAAAAATGTGCACATTATTTTGTGCATTTTTCTTCTTCCCGCACTTCATTTTGACATGCGAAGTTTTCGAAATTAATCCCTGAATGTGTTTTCGACGTCGTTTTTCACCTTTTTCCCATGCACACACCCTGCTTTTGCCTTGGACATCCTGTCCTACTTTTCCATCCTTTTCTCTTCATCGCCCGACACATTTTTCCTTTTTACTGAATTGCGTTCCGATGCAAGGTTTGCGAGTTATTAATTTTTCTTTGTTTTGCCGTGTTTCCACATGCCTCAACTTGCACGCGAACGTGTGCGTTTTTGAATTTACGTGTCTCGCGACGCCCCATCGCCCTCGCGCCCTTTCGTATTGACGTCTCGACCGTGTTCAATCCCGTCAATGAAATTTTTTTGCCCCCACCCTGTGCATATGCACGGGACGGGGGCACGCTTCCCTTTTTCGGGCTTTTATTTTATTAATTTAATTTAAATATCCCCCTTTTTTACATCAATTCTTCTCCCTAATCATTGTTTTAATTTCACAAACAAAACACAAAAAACATTTAAAAAAACCAAATTAAACAAAAAAAACACAAAAAAAAAACCAACCACCCACGAAAAATACACACGAAAAAATAACCAAAACAAGCACAAACATTTATTTTAAAAAAAAACAACAAAAAAAGAAAAAGAAAAAACGAAAAAAATTCAAAAAGAAAAACCACCACAAACAACAAACAAAAATTAAATTTACCCAAGCCCCTTTTCCCCTCCCCCTGTTAAGCCCCCATTTCCTCACTCCCTCTTAAGCCCCCCTTCGCACGTAGTATATTTTTTTTTTGTGCGGGTTGTAGGTCTTCGTCGCAGCTATTCACACGTAGTTGTGTGTGGTCGTTGAGTCTGTGGTCTTTGCGGACGTTCATGCACGAGGACGTGCATCGAACTTGTTTGTGGGCATGCGTCGTTGCTGCTATTCACACGCGACTATTCGCCTGCACATCCGGGTATTCATTTTTGAAATCTCGAAAATAATTTTAAAAAATATAATTTAGAAAATATTTAAAATTTCAAAAAAGCATGAAAAATCACTGAATTTTTTTTCCACAATTTCAAAAAAAAAACATGAAAAATGACATTAATTAATTAATGAAAATTCCAAATTGCCTAAAATTATTCACAAAATGATGGATTTTGATAAAATTTCTAAAATACCTAAAAAGCAAAGAAAAAATTCCAAAAAATCATATTCACTTTCTTTTCCATTTTGGATATATTTTTTGGAATGAAAAATTACTAAAATATTTGTTGAAAAATACTTTTTTGAGAAAATCTTATAACAATGTAATTATCATAAACACATCCTTTGAAACTCCCAAACATGATAAGAACATTTCCATCACATTGAAACAGAATGGTTTTTAGCCCTCATAGTGGGACAAATTGGTTACTTGGTTATAAAAAAAAAAAAAAAACAAAATACACAAAAACAACACAAACCAAACCAACGAAACATACAGAAACAAACCCTCATTTTCATTCACTATTTTTTAAAAAGACAACAAACAAAAAATAAAAGAAGAAAAAAAACAACAACACAAAATGAAAACAAGAAAACCATACAAAATCTATGTGGATGACTTGATTATTATAGGTGAGAGTGACAATGGGATTGCTGAAGTTAAGGACTTCTTGAAGAAGAAGTTTGAGATGAAAGATTTGGGTGAGCTAAGATACTTTCTTGGTATTGAGGTGATAAGATGTGATGATGGTATATGGCTATCCCGAAGGCAATATGGCTTGGATATGTTATCTAAGTATGGTATGACAGCATGTAAGCCTCTTTCAGTACCATTGGAGCAAAATGTGAAGTTGAGTGCCGATGTTGGAGATGAGATAGAAGACCCTACTATGTTCAGGAGGATAGTAGGGAGTTTGATTTACATGACTATCATAAGGCCAGACTTGAGCTATGTTGTTGGTCTTGTCAGTTAGTTTATGCAAATGCCTTTTAGTTTCTTTTTTTTTTTCTATCCAACAGGATGACTATTGTCAGTTGACCTTTTGTCCGTTTTTGTGGATTTGCATG